>NC_142105.1:2352500-2719375 GCF_056152115.1 Neolamprologus brichardi | reverse complement strand
ATGATAAAATGTGTGTTTCACAACTATTGAAAATGTTAAAACACTGAACAAACCTCCTGGTGTTCAGTGGCATAGCAGTAGTCCCTGCCATAGCATCCTGTCATTATGAGCTGTTTACAATGGTTACAGTCATTATCTAGGCTTATGCAAAGACAGTCTTGTTTAACTTTGACGATGCCTTAACCAGACTGAAACACATGGTTTTTGCAGCGTTCAGTGATCAATAAGATTTTAACTTTTAAACAATTAAAATGAATTAAATATCACTTAAATATCACTTAAATAACCATACATGTAACTAGAATTACAATTTTAAATTGTAGTTCTTCTTTTAAATCATTAAGGGTTAATTGTTTACAATGGCTCGATAACTGTCATATTGGCATTAATATAAAATGTGCTTCAGCTTTGTTGTGTTCTTGTTTCTAACTTTCAGTTTGAGAAACTCACAAGAATCAAATATGAGATGACAGGACTTACATTTGGTGTTGTTTCATGTGCTTTAGTTGGAACAATGGTTGATACTGTTTCCGCTCCAGTAATGGAGCGATACACCAACATAACAAGTAGCCAATCAGACTGCTCTGAAATAGTTCCCTCCCACTACCAATATTTATATCTGGATGATTCTTTTATATTAAGTTATTTTACAACAGTATCAGGAAGGTAATACAACAAACAAACAAACAAAAACAAAATCCAGAAATGGTTGTATTTTATTTGTTGCTGACGCTCAGTTTTGGATGTAAGTATTTGTAGAGACATCAGATTTACAGCTGATAAATATATTTCAATTATTGCCATTTCAATTGTGGATTATTTAAGTGCAATTATGACTATTTAAGTTTTAGACTTAAGCAACCTCTATTGGACATACAGATAAACAAATAAAAGACTTTGTGGACTGGTGCCAGCTGAACTACCTCCAGATCAACGCCAGTAAAACCACGGAGCTGGTGGTAGACTTCCACAGGCACAAGCACTCTCCACTGCAACCACTGAACATCCAAGGTATGGACATTGAGGCTGTGGACAGCTACAGGTACCTTGGTGTTCATCTGAACAACAGACTGGACTCATAACTCAGACGCCCTCTACAGGAAAGGACAGAGCAGGCTGTACCTGCTGCGGAGACTCAGGTCGTTTGGAGTGGAGGGCCCACTCTTGAAGACCTTCTATGACTCTGTGGTGGCCTCTGCTATCTTTTATGGTGTGGTCTGCTGGTATGGCAGCATCTCTGCTGGGGACATGAAGAGACTGAACAGGCTGATCCGAAGGGCCAGCTCTGTTCTGGGATGCCCTCTGGACCCAGTGGAGGTGGTGAGTGACAGGAGAATGGCGGCTAAGCTGTCGTCCCTGTTGGACAACATCTCCCATCCCATGCAGGAGACTGTATTTTTACTCAGTTGTATAAAGCATTTGTATTCTATTTTTTTCCTATTGTATATTTTATTCTATTTTATTCTACTGTATATAGTATTTTATTTTATTCTATTCTGTACAGTTGGGTACTGTATTTATTCTTATTGTATTCTAATTTTTGCTTCATAACTTTTGCACTGTCCACTTCCTGCTGTGACAAAACAAATTTCCCACATGTGGGACTAATAAAGGTTATCTTATCTTATCTTATCTTAAATGCATGTAAAATTTATGCTGGGGTCTTCACTCTTAGATAGGACAGAGCACCGTAAATCAGATAACACTCGAGATCTAACCTAGATGTATTGCCTAAACCTAACCAGGAAAATGATAATAATCAATGACTGAAAGGAAAGTTTAAACATGGTCCCAGACAGGACTTAAACCCCTAACACACCTATATCATTACATTAACATTTTATTTTATTTTTTTACATTTTAAAGATGAACATTTTAAACTGGTAAGGATCCATCATGTCTATTGAGAAACACTGAACACTTAAAAGGGTTGTTTGAAATGATATGAACAACTGACCAATACAATCACTTTGTAGAAGAACCTGCTGACACACAATGAGGACAGAGAGTAAATATTCAAAAGCAAAGATGAAACAACTACAAGATGAACCCCTGACATTAATTAGAAAATGAATTTACCTTATAATTAAAATGGCTAAATATATAAGGAAGAGATGACCTGCCCTGGACAACAGAAATGTGTGACAGGAAGTGCATTTGAGCCTTTATTCTGTGGTAACCAATCAGATTCATTTGACAGTGTGACATGCTGTAATACCTCCTACAGTCAATGAAACACCTTCAAGCTCAAAGAAAGACACACTGTCAAGATGATCGTGTTATTGGTTACACTGCTTTACCTCCATCAAGGATGTAAGTATTTTCTTTATTTTATTTTGTATTCCGTGTATTCTGTATTCATGTTCATATTCATATTGTTTTCATGGTTTTCAATAATCACTGTGACTTAATATTGTAGACTTTCTATGTTTTCTTTGAATTTAGATACACTTATCCCGATAACTTCAGTTCAACTTGGTGAAACTGTAACCTTCACATGTGATCTGCGTAAGAATTCACAGTTCAGCCGTAGAGAAGTCGACTGGTACAAGCAGAGTACCGGGGACTCCCTAAAATTAATATGGACACTGAAGGAATCTGCACAACCTGAGTTTTCTGCTGAGTTTAATCAATCGAGATGGAAGGTTAATTACAATGAAAATTCCACCAACCTGACCATTTTGAGGGCAAACCAAGAGGACGAGGGAATCTACCACTGTGGAATCACCGAGTGGTTCAAGAATACTGAATGGAGCGGCTCATATTTGTTAGTCAAAGGTAATAACGCAATCTAATTACAAGTTTTCCCTAACTTTAACCTGTAAAGCAGCAGTGTTAAGGAAAAGTAACATCATCAATAAACATGCTGTGAAAACTGACATAATAATTTACATTTCATAAAATCTAAGATACATTTTATCTATTTTTTTAACTAATTTTAGTGATTTCATAAGATATTCCAAGTGAAATATTTCAATGCAAGGTACACAACTGTGTAACATTTGCTAACACTGTTTTATTTAATCCAGGACGCACTCAAAGGACATCAGACTATACTGTTGTTCAGACACCGCTGAGAACAGTCCAGGAACCAGGAAACTCGGTGACTTTTCAGTGCTCAGTCTTCTCTGACTCGGACAAAAAGACATGTCCCGGAGATCTCACCGTGCTCTGGTTCAGAGCTGGATCACATAAAAGTTATCCAAAATTAATCTACACTGACAGAAACAAAAGTAAAGAATGTGATAAGAGATCTGACCCCCAGAAGAGCTGCAATTATACTTTTTCTAAAATCGTCAGCTCGTCTGATGAAGGGACTTACTACTGTGCTGTGGCCACGTGTTGGGAATTATTCTTTGGAAATGGAACTAAACTTCAAATAGGTAGGACTTTGAATAATATGACAGCTAGTTTTCTGTGTCTTTCAGAATCATTAATCATTTCTGTCCTTTTTTTCTAGAGCAAACGGCAGGTTCTGAATTTATTGTGCTGGTTATCGCAATAATCTGCTTGTTTATTTCTGTGATTCTTAATGTTGTTTGCATCTGTTGCCGAACTCCAAGAGCAGCATGTAAACAATTTAAAGGTAAGTGTTATTCACTGACTCTAAATCATTTTCAATAAATTGTATTTGGTACATATGTTATATACACTTTTACACTTGATATTAGCTGCTGAGTGCACACCCTGTTACATTTGAACACATCAAAGTCAAAAACATAATTTTAATTTTTAAAAAATTGCATGAGGTAATGTGGATTTTTATTGTTTTAAATCAACATTATGCCCAGAAAACAGCTCTCCACAAGCAAGACAAGATGCCTTGAGCCAAACAATGAATGAACATGTAAGTGATAAGACTAAATCATATTTGTTAATTCAGGGAAACGATTTACTGTAGCTTTATATAACAGTATGAATTTTATTTTGCATAGACTGAAAGTGGACATGATCTAAACTATGCTGCACTGCATTTCTCTGGAAATAAAAGTGCAAGAGGAAGGAAGAAGAAGAATGAAGTGGAAACTGAGGAAACGGTGTATTCTCATATCAAAAGCAGAGTGTGAAAGTGTGTCTATACAAAACTTTTAACACTGATTTGTTTAATTGGAAATAGAAAATACAAAGAACTTATTCCTGATTTTGCTGAAAACACGATGTTTTGCTTATACTGTTATTTACATATTATTGTGTTTGCCTGTTCTTGTTTTCCTGTTTCTGTGTGATGTTACAAATGATTAAATTAACAACATGACTCACAATATCAATATTGTCTCACAGTGTTAATCGTGACTAGCTTAAGTCAGTTCAGTCTGTCTGCATCCACCTTCAAACTCATTGAGATTGGAGATATTTTTCACTCTAAGTTTAATTATTCTGACTTCAGTCTTGCACCAACATGATTTGTCATTAAATTTGCGACATAAAATACATGTTATTCTTGGCTTTGGAAATGGCTAAAGAATCAAACAAGGTTGCAAGGGGCACTTGTCCAGATTGCTCTTTGACTTTTTTGGGCGGAAAAAATATCACGCATTCCTACATAGGAGACACTATGGTGGGGAATCTACAATTGGATGAGAGATGACCTGACCTGCAATTCCCAAAAGGTTGATTCTGTTTATCTGGACGTAGCGTTTTCAGTGGGAGAAACATTTCGTCACTCATCCATCATTAGCATATAGACTTAAAAAATAACTTCTAACCCAATGCATAAAATAAAACTGAAAGACTCTTTTGTCACATAACCAAAATAAATTGTGAACTCCTTCACAGAATTCTACAAAAACATTATATAGAAATACAGACTGGATGATAAGATCAAGAAGCTCAAGATTGTAAAATGCTCAGAGAAACTGCAAAACCCCCAAGAGCTACATCCAAGAGTCACCAGGTCTCAGCATGACAAAAGTTAAAGTTCATGACAGCATAATCAGAAAAAGATCACACTGCCTTTTGGTACTGGCAGAACAGCATCAAACAAACCATAAGACTTCTGGAATAATTACTTTTGGACAGACAAGGCCAAAGTGGAGATGTCTGACCAGAATGCACAGTGCCTTGTTTGGAGAAAAACAGACACACAGCATATTAGCACCAACACCTCACACTAACTGTCAAGCACAGTGGTGAAAATATAATGGTTTGGGTTTGTCTAACAGCTTGAGCTTGGCCAAAACATGCGAGTCGGCAACAACGATCACCACTCAAACAAATCTACAGTATAACAGCTGGATTTACCTGCTGCAAATAAACTTACCTACAAAATACCTACCTGGCCTCTCTCTACAATTATGTTGTAACTATGGGAATCCAGCCTGCCTGCTAACAGCCACTCCAAAGCTCTGATTCAAGGACACAACAAGTGAGATTTCACACTGCTATCATGAATCTAGTAAAGATTTAGCAGCCCTTCCTTGCCCATTGCTGACATCCTTTCTATGCTTTAACATAAACTCTAGTCACAGCCCAGTAGAGATAATGCCCATGTACCAGTTGTCCACTGAAAGACTGAAAGACCAAAATATAACCAGATTCTTTAAAGAATATGTTGACGTATTCTTAAGATTGTCCAATAAAATGTAACCAAATAAATGTTTTAACATACCAGAATTAGATCTCCTTCCACTTGGCTATTAGTGCTATTTGACTGAAGTATCTGCTTTGAATTACTCTAAAATTTCAACAGCACAAAATGCTGTGAATTTCAAAGAATAATAAATAAATATTTCACCACAGTAAATTCTTACATATCAGATTATATTACATTTAATGACTGACTTCATCTGAAGGGCATCAACTTCAGAAAAGGAAAAGGAAGAAACTTAAAATTACTGCGATTAGCAGCAGGGTATCGACAATGAGAGTTAATAAATATGTGAAAAATGACTGAGCTCTGTGCAGACTGAACTGTAAATAAAAATAGCATACAATGATTTGCAAATCTCAGAAACGCACATTGTGCGGAAAATGAATTGAGTAGGACATTATCATACAGATTAGTCAACATCTGTAGTGATGCAGACGCTGTCCTTGTCTGTTGTGTTGAGTTGAAGGGAACAGCTGGGATTCACTTGTCTTGTGCCTTTACTATAATGACCATGAGGTGTAAGTGATGACTAAAAGATAAAGACCTAGATTAAAGGTCGAAGAAATGTTTCCTCTCAAGACTGTTAGTAACCAGGTTAAGAGCACAGTCATTCAGTAGGGGATCAGAGTAGAGCTACTACTTCTGCTTTTGCAACATCAAAAGGTGGTGTGAGTATCTTAGTTGGATGCCTGTTTGAAACCTTCTATTTGGAGTGTGTCTAGCATGTCCTACCCCAGTGCATGCATTCCACTCAAAAGACTACCCGACGGAAGCCTTAAAAAAATTGTGGTTTTGTGCAAACTGTGCAAAAAAGGAGTTTGCATACCACTGAAGCACTTCAACCTTACGCTACCATCTAAATGCAAAACATGTTGCAGCGAGCAGAGAAACTGTGGGAGCTGTTAGCGCGAGCAGTTTGAGTACCAACAAAAGATGTCAGCAGCCCAAACTTGATAAAATGACTGGCTTCAGGACCAAAATTATTAGGTCAACATCGGACAAACTTACAAATTCTCCTGCAAATGGATTGCTCTGGACTGTAGACCACTATCAGTGGTAGAAGATAGGGGGTTAGAAAATGTGCTACAGATTCAGATGAGCATACCATACCATTTTACTTAAAGTACTTAAAATAATACTTTATTTTTAAGTCTTCCCAAATTTTGGCCAGGGATATTATTTTTCTCTGTTTTGCATTGAAATGCAGTTTAAATGCCCCCCTCCATAAATTAAAAGAGCCTGAGTTTACAATATTCATCTCCATGTCTAATATTTAATCTGTCACCCACTAAAACCCTTTAAAGTTTAAAAAATAATAATAATTGAGCATTGGGGCAAATTTTCTTGTGGGAATAAATGCAGTTAATCGAGATTGATTAATTAATTACAAAGCCTTTAATTAATCATATATATATATGTGTATATATATATATGCAATCTTCATGAATGACACATTTCTATACAATTTCTGCTTTTTGTTCTTTTTTGGCATTTTTTAAATAGCTTTATTTGTATTTATGACATGTCTTCTGCACTGGAATGGTCATGACAGTTTGCAGTTTTCACCAGTGGTGCTAGTTTCAGTTATTTCAGAAACGCTGCATTGAGATGAACAGAATTAAATTTTTGGGATTATGATCTTTCCCTTGTTTGCAAATGCACAAAAGAAAACAAAAAAAAAATTTGTTGTCTGGGAAGGGGTGAGAATTTACATTCTCTTCTATCTGAAGTTGCTGGAAGCTCACTAAATAGCTGTGCAGCAAAAATGTTCCACACATCACAAATGACCCCATAGGTGCGCTTTGCAACCTTCACTTATGGTCATTTAAGTTTTAGACTTGAGCAAACTCTATCGGACATATGGATCCATTGATCAATGTAAAATAATGCATGTTATATGCTTTTTCACACTTTATACTGGCTACTCAATACTGGTTATACTGGTTACATTTATACATTTGAAAGTCAAAAATTTAATTTTAACCTAAAGAAAAGTAAAATTGTCAAGCAAAGAATTGTCAATGAACATGTAAGTGATAAGACTAAATCATATTTGTTAATTCAGGGAAAAGATTTACAGTAGCTTTATATAACAGTATGATTTTTACTATTTTGCATACACTGAAGGTGGAAGGTGGACATTAGCTGAACTATGCTGCACTGCATTTGTCAGGAAGTAAAACTACAGGAGGAAGGAAGAAATTAGAACGCACTGGAAACTAAAAGTGTGTCTTTTAACACTTATTTCTTTCATTGAAAATGGAAAAATATAAAGAACGTATTCCCAATTTTCCTGAAAACTGTCAACTTCTCTCAAAAGTTCTTAAAAGACACAGAATTAGCTTAACAAAATGTACATTTTTTCTGGCTCATGAAGGGGCTAATGTAGCTCACTTTGTGAAGGGCAGTCATTCAGACTGCTCTTTGACACCTTTGAAGGAGAAAATATCACACACCCAGACAAATAACAGGTTCAACCTGTAAGTTTACTCTGTAATGTGAATGTTAATTATTTCTTGCAGTACATACCACAACTAGTAGTTACTAGACTACTAGTAACTAGCCACCTAGACATAGGAAATACTGTACTTTTGCACTATTTGATGTTCCAATCATAAGTGTCTTTCACAGCTTTCAGATAACCACAGATTTCACAGATTTCAAATAACCACATCAATCAATAAGCAGCTAAGGATTACATTGCCTTTTCTTCTCCTAGGATATCATTTCAAATAGATGTGAAATAATAGCTAATAATTTTTCAGGAAACTGTTTAAAACAGTTACAATTACAAATTACAATATAACACATGTCGATATTTGCATAAAAGACTTAATGTCATGGAGGGTAACCTGGACGGTTGTGTTGTGTTGAAGAGACAGCTGAGATTCACCTTTTTAAATTTGTTCCTTTATTTATGACCATGACATCCTAGTAGTGAATAAAAAATAAATGAAAACATCTCAAGACTTTTAAACTTAGTTTTAGTGACTGTGTGAAGTGAATTATTCAATAGGGGATCAGAGTAGAGGTACAATTTCTGCTTTTGCGACATTAGACGGAGTCAACAAGGTTGTGTGCGGGTATCTGACGTGGACGCCTGTTTGACACCTTCTATTTGGGGTGTTTCATGCATGTTTTACCCCCGAGTGGACTCCAGCCTAGGCAACACAGTCCCAGAAAAAGGCTAAGAAAATATAATTAAGTACATTTTTTATTTAAATATATATATATATATATAAAAAAAAAAACCACCCAGCACGCCCCTGCGGGCGGTTTATCCTTCAAGCTCGGGTCCTCTACCAGAGGCCTGGGAGCTTGAGGGTCCTGCGCAGTATCTTAGCTGTTCCCAGGACTGCGCTCTTCTGGACAGAGATCTCCGATGTTATTCCCGGGATCTGTTGGAGCCACTCGCCTAGCTTGGGAGTCACCGCACCTAGTGCTCCGATTACCACGGGGACCACCGATACCTTCACCCTCCACATCCTCTCGAGCTCTTCTCTGAGCCCTTGGTATTTCCACACACACACACATATATATATATATATATATATATATATATATATGTGTGTGTGTGTGTGTGTGTGTGTGTGTGTGTGTGTGTGTGTGTGTGTGTGTTTTAAGTATTTAAATAACTACTAAGCTCTTTACTATGTAATTGGCTCCCAAAAATGCCCATAAGCTTTGGTTTTTGAAAAGGCTAAATCATTTGCTTCAATGAAGCAACATGAGTTCAGGCCTTTTTGTTGGCTCTTTGAAGGTACGAAATGCAAAGATAAGTCAATATGAACAATAAACTTACCAACTTTCCTTTGAAATGCAAAATGTGATGTTTTTCTGAGGTATTTCTTGCAGTAAATACTACAAACAGCAGTTGGGACTGTGCTGATTACACTTTTAGGGCTTAAGTTTTATCAAGAATAGTTTAGAACAAGCATAACTATAACATGTAGGGAACAGTGTTCGAGTTAACAAAATAGGCAGTTACAATACAAGATGAAAGAAAATGAGAGCTTTTGCAAAGCCCAGGAGGAGGAAAATGTGACAGGAAGTCTACATTTGAATCTATTCTGTACTGACCAATCAGCAGCATTTCACTGTCTTACTGAATACAGTGATTTCACCGCCTTCATTCTGTGAAATACCAACAGTCCTCAACAAGGAGCAGTGTCACGATGGTCATGTTACGGATTATATTGCTTTTACTTCATCAAGGATGTAAGTGAGCATTTTACTTTACTAAAAATGTTCTAAATTGAGAATTTATTGTCAAATAGAAAACCTTGACTTTTCTATATTCTAATTCAGACGCTCTAGTTCCAGTGAAAACTGTTCAGCTTGGTGAACCAGCGAACATAACATGTGCTTTGCCCAGTGGGGTCAGCATTGGAGGAGTCCACTGGTACAAGCAGAGTGTTGGAGATACTCTCAAATTAATAGTGTCACTGTTAAAAACTGCAACACCCGAGTATGGTCAAGAAACATTTAAATCAAGATTTCAAGCAAATTATGATAAGAAATTTAGCAACCTGACTATTTTGAAAGCAGTCCAAGACGATGAGGGAATCTATCACTGTGGAATGATAGAGTGGATTAATCCTGAATGGACTGGAACATATTTGTTAGTAAAAGGTAAGTTAGTCATACACTGTCCTACTTTTATAAACTTTAAAAGTGTTTTAGGTCATGTTATAAAGAATGTATTTGTGTTTTGTATTTTACAGGAAATAATGAGACAGCGTCAGATTATACTGTTGTTCAATGGCCAACAGTGTTGAATCCACTGCGCTCAGGAAATTCAATGACTCTCCAGTGTTCAGTCTATTCTGACTCTGACAAGATGTGTCCCAGAGATTATAATGTGTTCTGGTTCAGAGCTGGATCAGATCCATTACACCCAAGCATCATCTACACTGATGGAAACAGACACAGTGAAAGTGAGATAATGTCAGACTCAGAGGAGAGGTGTCTTTATCGCTTCTCTAAGAACGTCAGCTCCTCTGATGCTGGGACTTACTACTGTGCTGTGGCCACATGTGGGGAGATATTATTTGGAAATGGAACTAAACTGGACATTGAAGGTATTTGGTCTTAAGTACTACTTTAACCTCATAGGACCTGGCGTCCACATATGTGGACATCGCATTTTGGGTTATTTAGACCAAAATACTCAGTTTTGCTCTACAAGGGCCTGATATCCACTTACGAGGACATTATGAGGACTGCCACTGTTCTATCAAAATTTTAAAAGAATATCCTCATATGTGGCTATCATTTTTCTTAGAAACAAAAATCTGAAAAAAAAAAATTGATAATTCTTTGTTTTTGTATTCATCGGATCCCAATCAGCCCAAATATCAAAGAGAAATTAAAAATGCATGCCGTGGAAGAGTTCGGGTCTTAGGAGGTTAATCTATACTATATATTCCAAGCTGATAACAGTTTTTGAGAATTGATTTTTGGTTTGTTTTTTGTAGTGCAGCCAACACAATCAGGACTTATTTTAACGGCAATATTAATAGTTTGCTTGGCCATTTCTCTCTTCGGAAATGTTGTCCTGATCTGCAACCGAAGAGTATGTAAACCATTTCAAGGTAAGTGTTATAAAAAGCTGAAATTATTAAAAAGGCTAAAATTATTTTAGTCACATTTTCAAGACCTAAAATCTATGGATTATACAAACATGACAGACTGTAAAACTATAAAGAGTCAGTTACTGTACATGTTTTCAATGACGATTGAGGTGTAGCATTGTGATTTGTGTTCCTTTGCTTCATTTATACAAACAAATTTATGTAAATAATTAATTTTTGTCAGTGATCATTGACAATTTGTGAGTTAAATGCCACATTAGACTCTCTTCACTACTCTATTTTTTTGTTGTTTATGTAATGAATGTAATTTGTTTTGCTATATCAGATACTGCAAACAAGACCTCAAACCAATCAGTACATGATTGTGTAAGTAATTAAAATTATTGGTATTCAGTTAATATTTGTCAAGAATGCCTTGATATCACTTGGTATATGTTTTGATATATGTTTCACTTTTTAAAATAATACACAGAGTGAAGCTGATGAAGAACTAAACTATGCTGCGTTGCATTTCTCTGAAAGAAAAACAAGGGGAAAGAGGAAGACTGAGTTTGCTGAGGATAGTGTTTACTCTCAGGTTAAACACTGATGCCAATGACAATGTTTAAGATTTCATGAAATTTAAATTGAACCTGACATAAGACCCTGTATTTGTGATTCTTTTATGTTGTTATTTTTTCTTACGAAATATTCCTTGTGAACAGTTAAATTGTTTCATCAGTGACAGTATATGGCCTCTAAAGACCGGAAATTTAGATTTTTTTTTTTCATTTCTGCTTTGCATATGTGATTGTTGACTGTAATAGTTAGTCATGCTTTCTGTGATTAAAATAATATGTTGATTGATGCAGGTGTTTTTGTCTGTGTATCTGTGTTTGTTTAAGTTGGGCCACTACAGGCAAGGAATTAATTTCTATGTGAGTTTTGAGACTTTTTTGCTTACATTTTATTTCAGCCTAACAGAAAGTAAATGTCCAGCACATATTGTCATGCACTGTGATACATGCTCAATCATCCAGGTAAAAAAAATCCAGGAAGTTGATTCTGTTCATTAAAATGTAACATTTTCAATGGGAGAAACATTTCAGGAAGACAGGGTTCCTCTGGGTTAAGCAGAAAGTCAGAGTCCATTAACATCAAATAGCAATGAACAACTCTGAACTGAGGAGGAGGCCCCAGGGTACAGCTTTCACTATCTTACAATGCTGTGACTGTAGCCATTCACCAGCACTCAGGGCAATTGATCAATTATAATGACAACTTGCATATTAACGGTCTTCATCGTTAATCATTGATGCTACTTTCTGTCACTATGCAAAAGTACTGTTCATAGGGTTGGGGAATCCTGCAGGCAAGTCAACAAAAGGAGAGGGGGAGAAAAAAAAGAGCAGACGAAGGATAGAAGAAACACTGAGAATCTGCTTCAACACATGCTGAAAATATAGCAGAGAAACCCAAACAACAACCTATCACAACTAACAGTAAATAATGATAAATGTTACTGAACACCACACAGTACTTATAATACCAGATATATTTAGAGGCTGCAGCAGACCAAGATAATGTGTGTCTGTGAGTATCTGTTTGTACACCTGTGTGGGTAAGCACAGTTGTGAGTCCTTGTCCCTTGTTCATAAGGTTTCTCCATGGTGGAGAACTACAGATGTAACAAGGCGAGCAGCCTGCTTTTCTCCTGCCTGGTCACGTGTTTTGACGGGAAGGATGACATTCCTCATGATTTACAAGCTTGGAGAGACATCACATCAGGAGATTTCACCTTGGAGAGTATAGTGTGTATAATAGTGTGTGTGGGGATCCACAGCCCTGCCCCCAAAGGTATAAAACAGGCATGGAGGAGACCTGGGCCACAGGCATCCAGAGGCCCCTCAGAGCACAAGAGCCTCAGGAGGACCAGCACAGGGACAATCACGGCAGAGGGGAGCCCCAGAAGTCCTCTTATTGATTTGTGCACCTACAGAAGCAGTGATAGGAATTAGGACAGGAGCTTCAGGAGTTTAGTGCTGGTGGTGGAGATGAACCTAGGGGCTTGGATTGAGCCTAAGCAATATGGGAGAGGCAGAGAAAGGAAGGAGATGGGTTGCATAAAGCCATCTGCAAGGGAGAATGACAGAGGAGCAGTGAGATTTAACTATGTGGAGTGGAGACTGACTGACCTGAAGAAGGCGGGCAGAAAGATGATTGGACAAGACCAGTGATGTCAGCAATGAGCTATAAAAGTGATGTCAATTCTAGATACATTTGTCTGCCCGAGACATATGTGTGACTATAGATTTCCCTTATTGAACTTACGCACAAGCTTCATTTAGAATATACAAAAAATGCAAATAGTGAAGCTGTGCACACATGCACACATGTCAAGACCAGCTCTGAACTACAACATTCAAGAAAGAACGAAGGAGGAGAGAAATCCTCTAAAAATAAAAAAATAAATACAAAATCATAATAATCAGATTGGAAATGAACATTACTGAAATACCACCATTACAAAATAATGGCAAGGTTGGATTTTTACCTCATGAGGGCCTTCAGCAGGTCAGTCTTTCTTCTGCTTCTTCATATTTCCCGTTTCTTCAACATAATTCTTCATGAAATTAAAAGTCAATCAAACTGATTATTGTTGTTGTAAAAGTGAATATTGAACTTATTCTTTCTCAAATGCATTTGTTTCACTTCTGAGTAAAAGACTGATTCATATGGTGATACTGACCAAAGGTCTGGGGAAAAACTACTGTATTCAAAATTAAATGGTAATGGTAAATGGACTGTTTCTTATATAGCGCTTTTCTACTCATCTGAGCACTCAAAGCGCTTTACAAATAACAGGCTAATGCAAATGTTTTGATGTATTTAACGAAGGGAACCCCATATCAAAGAAGTTAACTCATTTAAAGATAAAAAACAATGATTTTGATCAGAAAAAAGATAATTTCAGAATCATAGAAATCCAATGAACACTTTAATGTGGATTTGGAATGGAATTTATTTAGTTTGATATTTTTACACAATTATTTGGGTATACCAAATGTGAATTATACAACATGTTTTGTTGGGCCCAAAAATACTACCATAGCTTATGTTGCAGTCAATAAAAGTAACCAGAGGTTGTGTTTCCAAAGAATCAGCTGAACAACATGTTTGTTTGTTTTTTAGAAAAAAACCCCACTTTTATTGGAACTGTTTATTTTAACACATATTAGAAAGGCCACAGCGTCTATTAAAGGACTACAACTCCTGCCCTTCTTGGCTTATGCTGATGGTTGCCACTGAGTGTGGGAATCTTGTCTAACAGCAGCATACACACAGTCTTGTGTTGACTCTCTCCTCTTCCTGTTCCCTCTGTTTACTCTCACTGAGGAGTAATGGACTGTAGCATCAGTCATCATCTGAAATTACAGGTATTTTAGAATTTATGTCATCAACTTCAACTCAAGTAAGATTATTGGAATAGTCAGAAATTACATATGTGCAATATATCTACTATTTTTTTTTAAAAAAAAAACTTGTAAGATAATTCTAATATTTTGCAATATATCTTAGAATTTTTAATCAGCATTTCTATGTGGTTGAGTCGATAGGTTTTTGCGCAATGAAATTTTTCAGTAATTTTACTTCCATCAAAGTAAGTGCATATTTTCAGCTTTGATTAAAATCTCAGAAGTAAAGATGGGCAGTTTCACCAATCTGCAAAAGAAATAGGTCTACAAATTGTGGAATAATTTCCAAATAATGTTTCTCAATGTAAAGGGACAAGTCAGAAAATCAATATTGGAGGCTGGTGATTTTCAGGTCTTCACTAGATTACAAATACAGTCAACACAGTTAAGATGTTCAGTTCTAAAGCCTCCATCTCTAATGGTACGAGTTTGGTTTGTTCTATTAATAATTCTACAATTTCATTTGTAAAACTAACTGTATGTGCACCAATTAACTTTATTCCAACACTTTGTATTGTAACAAATTTAACAAGACATTGTGATATCTTTATTATATGTTGTGGGTATGAAATTGCTAATCTCTTTTCTAAAGCCATGCTGCAGAATATATAGTAAAAGCATATTTACCAAATCATTTGATTGGCCCACATTTGACACGTCACATCCAGCATGATTGGTTCCACGTATTTCCCCTAAAGAAATAAGATTTGGGGAAATGATTGGAATAATACTGTGGTAACATTAAAACAGAAGTTTTAAGTGATGGATCTTTAGTATTTATTTTTGCAATACAATGTTGTGATATGACAACTTTTGCTTTTCAAACACACATCTACTACTACAGGGAAGAAGATGACTATAAGTGTTCCACTGAGTGTTTAATCACACAAGAATTGTGTAACAAGGTTATATAAATGCAGTGATTTATTTTTATTGTAATCCTGTGTTCTTGTTGTTGTCCTGGTATGATAAAGTGAAACAAATATTTGAATCTTAAACATAATTTTAGTTTAAAAATCTATCTTTACACACACGCACACACACAGTTATGATAAACCCACCTTTGCAATGCTGACAAACATTTGTCCCTCTGGGGTACAAAAGAAGAAGCACAATCACAGAAATGCAACAACCGAGCAGAACTCCAAGAATAAGGACAACAGGGCCTAATCCTGGTCCTACATTAGTTAAAAGAGAGAGAGAGAGACTGTTTAATTTAATATGTGATCATGGAATTTATCAGTTGTTGCAGAAATGTTCTTATAATGAACAGTATTCTGTTTTTTAGAGCTAGAGACAGCTTACGATGAATATTTGTATTCATAGCACAGTATTTGTGCTGCTGCTAATGCTTGCGGAAGTTTGGAACATCTATTGAGTCTGCAAAGCATTGGTGACTTTTATGCACTATGCACTATGCTTCTCAACACTCAACAACCCCACACTGTAACTTCATGTGGTTTGCCACTTTGAGGCTTTGTTCCTTCCACTGCAATAAAAAACATTTATACTGGAGCATGTAGGAGGAAAGAAATTTCACAAACTGCTGTCACTGTGCGTCCTGTTACAGTACCATGCTTGAATTCAACAAGTTTGTAAGAACAATCTGGTGTTTCACAAATGTTTGTGAAGGCAGACTGCATGGAGTGTGCTTTGTTTTTTTGTTTTATGTACCTGTGGCGATTAAAGTGAAATGATAACTATTAAGATTAAACTATTAATCTTAGATAACTCTGATTAGAGGTCTGGAAGGCTAGATGAAACGAGCAGTGGCGCATTACATTTGTCTGTACTATGTAACTTGAATAAAGTGTGATATTTAGAGACTATCCCAAGCATTGTGCTGCATGGAATTAATAACATTGCACTACAGTACTTAGTCTGATGTTTTTTGTACCATCTCTTAGTAAGTGTTTTATACTTTAACGCAAGATAATTTAAGATTTAAAGACAGATACATACGTGTCTCCACCTTCGTTCCTTCACCAAGCAGGATCTCCCCACATGTCACAACAGCACAGTAGTAAGTCCCGACATCGGAGGAGTTCTGTATGGTTTTGGTCAGGCTGTAGACACATCGTCTCTTAAGAGCTTCATCACTGTTGTTCACGAGAGGGTAAATGATGTTTGGAGCAAAACCTTCAGATCCAGCTCTGAACCAGTACGCTCTGTGGTCATCTGGACATTGGAGTGCTTTTTCTTTGTTCTTGGAGAGAACTGAACATCCGAGTGTCACAGAGCCTCCCAGAAGAACAGACTCTTTCTCTGGATTTTGTTTCACGTAGACAGATTTCTGATGATCTGTGAATTAAGGCAGATTTGTAATATAAACTTTTTGTAATTGATTAAACTGATTTGCGTCAGTATCACTGAACTGTTCAGACATTGGTACAAAAAGGGAAACATTTTACCTTTCACAGCCAAGAATGTGCCACTGCTGAACATCTGTGAATATGTGGTCCACGTTTGACAGAAATATGTTGCTTCATCCTCTTTGCTGACATTTCTGATAGTAAATATATCTTTGTTCAATGTGAAACGTGAATCTTTAAATGCACCATATAAAGTTATTTTGTCCAGAATAACAGAAGCAACACTTTGGGGCAAGTGTCCCAGAGACTGTTTATACCAGTGTAAGGATTTGAACTCCTTCTCAGAGACCTCACAGCCAAAAGTAACATTGTCACCAAGGTCAGCAACAGTCAAAGAGATCAACTGAGGAACATCTGAAGTTTGAATCTCAGCTGAAGAAGAAAGACAAATAACAACAGAGTTACAACACAAATGGACAAAATCAATGCTGTTACATTAGAAAGGTTGTTACATAGCCATCACTGAGATGCACGATGGGTTTCACGAACAGTGCAGTGCAAGCAGATGTTTCCCATCATATTTTGCACTTACCTGCTGCGCAAAGAAGAATCAAAGCTGTTATTCTCACAATCATCGTGGTGCAGCACTCTAGTCTCACGCTACTGATCTCTTCTTGCCCATATGGAAGGTTTAGTCACAAGGTTATAAAGGTTTCCAAAGCAGAAATCAGTGATTGGCTGAAATGTAGGAAATTACCCCTCCCCCATTCAGCAAACCTTTGATCAATTTTCATTTGATAAAAGACGTCTTATAAAAGTATGTCTTTCTTAGTACCTTCTGGTAGCAGTGTGTTATCAGTTCTCAGTCTTTATTAAGGCCACTTATGACTGAAGTTATTGTTTCTGTTATTATTAGTTGATTATTGTTAGTCACAAGCTCTGTAAATCTTTAACATCAGAAGATACTACTTTGCCACTTTGTATTAGTATTTAAATGATGGTTTATGTTGTGTCTACCAGCACAAATATAAGGATACAAAGATGCAAAAGTTTCACAAAATCATTTTCACTTCTTTAATTTCACGATTTTTCTATAAAAATCATGAATATACTTGCAGTTGATGTAGGTGTAAACTGTTTATGATCACTTAAAAATACATAACAAAAACGATAATTAGAATTAGTTCACGGTGAGTTTTCTTACTTTAGTTTCACTTCTTAAGGTAGACACAACCCTGTTGTACCTGTGTTAAGCCCTAAACAGGAAGCTTTCTGACTATATTTGCTCAGTTAGGCCAGATATCCACCAGTGATCAAACAATTTTATTAGACACCACAAACTGAGATACAGTAGGGCAGGGGTGTCAAACTCAAATACACAGTGGGCCAAAATTCAAAACTGGATCAAAGTTGCGGGCTAACATTAATATTCATTGAAAAAAAATCTTCCTCCAAATATAAGAATGAATCTTTTCTTATGGACTCAAACAAGTTTTGCTGAAAAACTGAATATGGAAGAAGCAAAGCTTAATACTGAACAATATATATAACTTATATAAACGTATATATAACTTAATATTGCACACATGCAAAATCAAAATTCCAATTAAATAACACATCAGTGGAATTGATTTCTTAAATAAAAAAATGTATTTGCAGCCTTCTGAATTAAATTTTATAATTTTATCATTTATCAAATTTTCATCATGTTCTCCCACCTGTCCAGAAAGCTCCTGTTTTCTGCCTTTCTTTTTTCCATTTTGGGATAGGTAGCATGGCAGTATTTGCATGGTTGCTATGACTATGGTCAACAGAGGAGAGGGTGCTAATGGGTCCTGTCATGACTGACGCGCCAAAACACCAACAGAGCATTCTGGGAATTGTAGTATTAGCAGTACATGCACTGTATAATACTGGCAGGCCAGCTCTAATAGTAATTTTGTATGGCTTCGCGGGCCAAATGTAATTAGGCTGCGGGCCAAATTTGGCCAGAGTTCGACACCTATGCAGTAGGGTGAAAAAAGTGCTTGTCACCCTTCCGGATTTCCAATTTTTTGTATGTTTGTCAAACGTATATGTTTCAGATCTGTAAAACAAATTGAAATATTCAACGATATTAAACACAAAATGCAGTTTCTAAATGAAGGCGTTTATTATTAAAGTGGGGAAAAATCGAAACCTACTTGGCCCTATGTGAATAAGTGAGGAGCAACCACTTTTTCACAGTATGCTTGCTTCTCTAAACAAAACGTCACTGATTTCTCAGTCATTCGCTCTAGCAGGTAAAGGAAACAGTGGTGAGCAGTAACGCTTTCTCCTGTATGTTTCTATTATAGAGTAACTATGGTGATCACTTCTTTTTCTTCTTTTTGGACTGGTTTTCAACTTTGCTTTGTGTTCTTAGTTTCTTGTTCCTACATAAACACTAAAATAAACATTCTATCTATGTCCCTATGAGGTATTCCTCGCCCTATTGGTGCTGTTAATGGGTGGGACTGTGTCATATACATCAGCGGTCCTTTTTGCGGCACCGATCCGGTTTAATGATAATAATAGGGGGTCATATGATTGTTGGGTTTTTCTCTGTATCTATGAAGCGCCTTGAGGCAACTTTTGTTGTGATTTGGCGCTATATAAATAAAATTGAAGTGAATTGAATTGAATTAATGACAGTGTGGAGGTAAGCATCGATGACACAGAGCTCTCAGTTCTCACTCCTTCTTTATTCGTCTCCAACATCAACTGCACATAAACACAGGAACACACTTCCTCAACACTGGGTGTGAGTGGAGCCCTCTAGTGGTCCACCATAACAAACAGTATTTTCATGGACTGGCCTTTAAGGTGTCATGGATAAATACAACAAAAAAAAAAAAATGATACAACCAAGACAAAAACTGTGGTATTTTGTAAATATTATAATAAACACAGATTCACTCTGCAAAACCTTTTTAAAATGTTGCGCCAACAACATTGAGAGTTGGCACATTTCAGGAGAAGCATTTCCTCTCTGTTTCTTAATGCTCTCTGGTCACCATGGTAACACGTAAACATTCCTTTCAAAATAAGACACACAACTACAGCACATGAAAAGACCCAGGTAAACCCAGGTAAACCCAGTTAACGATAAAAAGCCTGAAAACCATAAATTTCACACCCGAGCCTCAACTGTCGCGGCCCGGTACCAAACGACACATCTGTAGCCGGGGGTTGGGAACCCCTGATATACATGTTATGGTGTAACACAAAAGTAATGTGTAATGAATAGCATTCTTAGATATTATGTTAGATATTAAATAAAGTACTGCATTACTTTTAATAAAAGTAACAATTAATATACAATTCATTACTTTATTTTGAGTATGACCCCAACAGATGGATCAAACTACTGTAACATTAGCGTTTTGATTGTTTAAGTTTCATTAAAATTCTATGAATGGAGTGTTATTGCTGCCAGCAGTTTGGTGTTTTTAAACACACCTAAACGGTAGTTATTTACCAGTTACAGAGGTAACCACAGCGTAAATAATGCTTTATGGTTTTCTTGGAATATAATAAGTGAGTATTTACTTAAATCATAGATCAACCATAGAGTAATTTTGCCTGACTTTTAAACAAAGTAATTTCTTTAATTTCTTAATTTTGCAATTAATTCTGCTAACTATTAGAAAAAAATGCTGGATCTAATACTCTTCTGCTCTTTCTCATATTTAAAAAAGCACATATAAAAGTGTTATTAGTCACTGAGCTTCATATGTACATACCAGAACTTTTTTCTCACATCCTCATTATTTTCTGAAATGTCAAATCTTAAGGTAACCGCTAAAAAGAAATTCATGCAGAGACACAACGTCCCCTTGCTAATTTGTCAGGAAATTCAAGAGCATGGCACATTTTCAGCTTTTAACTACCCATATGGAAAAGATATATATAAATCTTATAAAGTTTGTATCTGTCTTGTATGAAACTTGTATGAAAAGCATACAAGAGTGAAAACACATATAAGATCCCTTGAAAAATTATATAATGAAACTTGTATGTATTGGATACTTACTAAGAAAATATATGAAAGTAATGAGAAAGTGGCCATTTTCATGAGTAAATCATATATGTTTTTACTATTTCTTTTCCATATGGGTATAATTAATGTTAAAGACTAATTTGTTTTAAGTCTGAATTTCTTTGTGACAATATTTTCCAGCTATGGCTTCAGTGAGTGTTTTCCCACAAGTCAAGACAACAAAAAGCAAAGTAACATTCAACAGCTTCACTGACAAAAACGACACTTGTGGTCGGCCATTTCTGCAGTGGCCAATCACTGAAGCTGTTCACCCAGCACAGATCTCTCTATGAGCCACTATGAGACATAACGTGAGAGAAGAGCTACAAAGCACTTAAGCAGGGCTGGTTTTATGTTATGTTAGTTTAAACTTGTTATCTTGCCTGAAAAACTGTGTCTGTCTTTCTAATGATTAAACAAAATCAAAACCAGCACCTGCTGTATCTGCAATAAACTAATATATAGATTTTAATACAAATTTTATTCATGTAATATAACTGTTTCAGTATTTGTTAATTTAGACAGGCTGAACGTCCATCACTGTGTTACGTGATGGGCACTGGTACATTTGTAAGGATGTCAAACTTCCTTTTTTGTTTTTAATTTATCAAATCATTTGAAAAGTCTGCTCTGGGACCAGTGACTGATGAGCGCCTCTCCTCACGTCTTTATAACTGCCAATGAAAAACACCCTACCACAGTTAGATCACAGAATGACCAAGCAGATCTGAGTGTGTGCACGTGTCCCTTCATCTCATCACATCTGACAGCTCCTGTTTTGATATGAATATGAGTCATACATAGTGTACTGTTATGGCAGCTTCCTAAAATAGACAAAGCAGCTACCCAAGTAGCTGGAAGGAAAGCCCCTTTGCATTCATGACCTTGTTTGAAAGCCCAACCACAGCAGTGCTTAAGTTTCCACGTATAACATCTACTTGTCTTAGCTAACAAAACAAAATAATTGATTATTGGTGCTATGCTTTAAAATATGTGAAAGTTGTTTTTTTTCTGTATGCAGCTACACACGATGTGACCACATGCTGACAGGAAAATTACAGTAAACTAATTGACTGAATTGCATGGAGTATTTATGTGTCAAAGGTCTAAACATCAGCAGACTTAAGACCAGCTGTCTTATTTATTGTTAGGTTTGTTTGTTCTTTTCACCCAAGTTCATATAACATTTATGTGTTACACTGGCACATGTGCCTCACTTGAGTCAAAAGTTCTCATCACTTTCAGTAAACGTAGTTTTGTAACACTGAGAACAGTGTTGTGAAGTGAGTAGATGGAGACCACAACCACCTCCCCAACTCTGTACGTTGCTGCATGTGTTTCTTCCTGCTTAAGCAGACTGGGTCGGTTATCATTGCTAATATGACGTTTGTAACTGTTCTTTGACAATAACATTGAATCTAATCTTCTGAATTGGCTCCTTTATCCTTATGCATCTCTGAAATGTTGCAAACACAACACTTTCTGTATTTCTTATCCTACACACATGTTTCCTAGGACAGTATATTTACTTATATTAGCATAAATTAAATCCTGAAGAGGTTAAAGAGGTTTCCGACGATGAAGCAAGGTGGACAGCTGGCAGCAGAAACCCTTTTGTGGCCAGCAATGAATGATGCAGGGCCTCTCTGGAGGTTAGACAGGAGACCAGCAGATACAGAGCTCCACTAGCAGACTGGAAGCCAGTTTCGGGGGTGACTAGCTCATGCAAAAGAGGCAGTAACCAAGAAGGTAGGCTCAGGCAGAGGAACAGACGTCTCTGGGGAGTGCTTGACATTGGTTGACTCAGGAGCTGATTGGTGCCTTGACAACAAGACCTCTGATAGGCCTGATGGCTGCTACTCTGAATCTACTTCACCCTTTTCTTTTACTAGGAGAAATCAACTATGAATTCATAAAAGACGTTTGACATACAAAGAAAAACCTTTTAAATTATTATTATTATTATTATTATTATTAAGATTTTAAACATAAAATTGCATAATTTTGAGATTTTCCTCTGCTCACTCCTCCACTTGCAACCCTATCCTGCTATCACTTCTTTCTGTTACGGTATACCTGTCATGGTCCGGGTACGGAAAGTGAAAATTCGAGTAAAATTCCATAAAAATTCCAACAATAACTTTACCTCGTCAGTGAATGTGTATACTTGCTTCTCTCTTTTTACAAAGTGGTGCTGATCTTTTTGTGTCGTCCATTGTTAGACTATAAGGAAAATAAAGACTGGGTCTTTGTAACACCTGCCTCACCAGTATTATGAAAATAACCTTTTTATTTTTGGTTTCTTGCCATATGCAAATGAAAAGAGACAGATTTTGTCATAATGTTATGTATGTGTCCACCAAAACCTTCTAAAAACTGGAAATAAAAGCGCAGTATTATACATTGTTGGAGCAATCCAGTTGTTCTCGTTGGTCTAATAGCATAAAGATAGAAAGCCTTCGTATTTCTCATGAGAAGAGCAAGCAAAGCAAAGCTCCACCCAACAGCTGCACTGATAAAGGTTGTGGTGGGCCATTTCTCCGCCCTTTGACCAACCTGAAGCTGTTCACTCAGAACAATCCTCACTGTGAGTTTCAACAGGATGTGAAGTGAGAGAAGAGCTGCAGGGCTTCAGCAGCGTACTCTTAGCTTAAACATCTGACTTGATTTGATTTTCTTTCTTGCCTTTTAAATCGCAAACATTGTTTGTGCTTTAAAACCACACGCAATAGCAAACGTATGCATTTATCATAAAATACAATCTATGTGCACTGTTCATACAACTGCATTTAAATGTTTAACTAACTTCATTCATCATTCATTTGAACAAGCTGTCATCTATGCGTGTAGTACACACTTATACACACTTTACACACGTTTACATAATTTCCTCTGGGATTAATAAATTATTCTGATTCTGATGATGTACCAAGGGTTTCAACCTATAGGTAATGATTTGCGAAACATTTAAAAAGTCCTGCCCTTGCCATAAAGGGCAGGGACAATTCATTATCACCTCCCATCTTTCATTAATAGCCTTAAGAAACAGACAAAAATGTGATTAGAGCAGTCATAGTTTGACCAGGTAAGTGTGTGTCCTTTCCTCTTTAACTCTTCCAACAAGAGCTGCTTTTGTTATACATCAAATTGATAAAACAGCGCTGCAAGACCAAGAGAGTGACACAGGAAGAAAAGCCCCTTCGCATTCACACCTGTCTTTGAAAGCCCGACCACAGAAATGCTCAAGTTTCCATGCTTTGTTTGTTTGTCATGACTGTGACTGTGTGTGCAAACACAAAGACAAACACCAGGCAGGTTATGCAAAGAGCGACAAAACATTTCTAGAGAAAAAAACAGCTATTTAACTTTAAAAGGTTATATTTACTTCTCAAATCCTTACCCTTTAGCATATACACGTGCATATATCACATGTACAGCTGGGCACAGCATTGTTTCAGGGAATTACTCATTTATTGCTTGACAAAACTCCAGCGCTGTTTGCACTGTGCAGTTTTTTTCTCGTTGCAGGCATGAACAGTGAACAACAGACAGGAAATGTGGCCTCAGAGAGGGGCTGTGACATGCAACACATTGATCTCTAGCCCAGGCTGAACTTGAGCCAGTGACATTGTGGTTTTGTGCTACCATATTAAGAACATCTTTGTCAGACCAACATGTTTTGGCTTGTGGTCCACAAACGTTGACCCTGATTAGACCACTAACAGACCAGAACACTGAGCACAATATCCTACTCTGACAGAGACTGCAGCGATTTTGACTTTTTTTGTCACTAGGTGTACAGTAGTTCTGCTTGAAACTGACACACAATTTGGGTCATTTTAATGCTATTTTAGTGGACTGCTTTTCAGTGGGAGTTTTAACCCTATTGCTTTAATTTCTCTGACACATTAAAGAGAAGGTAAGACAGACTACAGTGGGTTCAGGTGTCTTACTATTTTTATTTTTGGTTTAACACACAAGCGACTTGTGTTAAAGTCTCTGTAATCAGAGTTGTTAGCCAGTGCAACATCAGTCTATTTTCAGTTAAAAACAAAAGGTTGAATTCAATATGTTTCAGTATTACTCATATTAGCTGACCCCAAGCAGCCAAGTCAGTAGTAGCTTGTTTTATGCACAAAATGTAATTCATGTAATGTCTTGAAATATTGCTTTGCCACAGCTGTCATATTTGTCATTTTGTGTAACAGGTGTTTCCCTTCCTTTACGCAAAGACCTGTATAGTAAGAGAAGTAAAATGTGCAGCTGCCCAGCTGTGATTGGTGTTGTCAATCTTTTTTTTTTTTTTTGCCAAGTTTATCATCACAGTCTTGCCGTATTGGTCCTTTTGATTGACCTTTGTTATTATTATTTGTTTATTTTATTTTATTTTCAGTTGTTACAGACGGGCCAGACATGACTGGGGTATAGGAAAGGGAGAAAGAAAGACAGAGGGAAAGAGGGACAGTGCGAAGCACTTACCAAAAAAATCACCTGGATCAGCTGTTGAGAGAAGAACAAAAAAAGAGAAAACAAGCAAAAAAGAGAGCAACATAATAAACACAAAACCATTGCAATAATCTAGCTAAGGGTAAATAACAGTAAATACTAAATATTGAACATTTTTGTGCAGCATGCAAGACCAACAGCGCACAATGTGCTTTGAGATAGCAGCCAAGAAAGGTGTAGTTTGTGTTTGTGAACACCTGTGTGCACACCTGTGTGGATGAGCGTGCTTGCATTCAAAAGGTTTCTTCGGGTAATGATCTGAGGGTGTGGGGAGTAATGGCCTTGTCCCCCAGGGCATGAAGCAGGTATGGAGGAGCCCCAGACATTCAGAACCCCAGAGTGCAAGAACCCAAGGACAACCATCGGAGGGGCAACCGTGACACCCTGTTGGGAAGAGCTGAGGAGAGCCCAGACGATGGGTCAGCCAGCAGCCATGGAGCAGAAGCCTGAGGGGACTGCAGTGATGTGCCCACAGGCTCTGCTGGCAGCCGGCTGTGCCAGAGTGGACTGACCAAGCAACAGGTGCCAGGCCCTGCCAAGCAGCCACCAGGAGTGAGCCAGTACATACCTGAGCGCCCACCCCAGACACCGAGAACCACCAACACAGGGAGTGTGGTGAGGGGAGATCTAGGAGTCCAAGACCTGACCAGACATACAGACACAGACAAGCAGACACACACGTTCATTCCCACCCTCATGCACACATATACAAACACTCGGCACTTACCCTACGTAGAGACAGACACAAATGGACACTGTACACAAAATCACACTCCCCAAACTTACTCTAGACCCCAGGTCCAGGCACGGCCACCCCCAGACCTAGACCGAGGAGTTGTTACCCTTTTCCCTGGGGTGGAGACCAGATAGTAGCACGAAGGCCCTGCATCCCAGACCCCAATCGGATGGCCAACTCCTCCTCCCAGCCCCTCCACCCCAATAGCTAACAGAGAACGGGGGTGTGTGAAGATGTGTGGTCAATCTACAACTTGCAGATTATTAAAAGGCTCCTTATGTAGGGTGTAGCCTGAAGACCATACCCTACATAAGGAGCCACGATTGAAAACCCCAGTTGGAGATAATATATATCTCTAACAGAGAATCTATATCTTGTTTAAAACATGCTGTAAATAAACAGGAAAATTAATGAAAATGTGGTACGTCCAGCCAATGTGAATCAAAACGTGTAACATAACCATAAAATATAGATATTTTTGTTGCAAAGAAAACTTTGACTTCAAGCTTGGCACAGCTCACTAGGCCATTTCTTGTAAAGTATCTTATTTTTTATATCAGTAGACAGCCTTGTTTGTAAGTTTGGCCTTAGTTCACTCTAACATTAAGCTAAATGCCTGTGTTTTTAAATCTGTTGAATAATAAATATAACATGAATTCATTGTTGATAAGTTGGTTCTATTACTGCCTAAAACTTGGGGAAAATTGATGCTTTTTCATGGGTCACAACCCCCTAGATGAGACGTAACACCACTTATATCCTGTCATCATCGTGGGGGGTGTGGTCTTATTGGTTGGCTCACACATCAGGAAGGCGGGGTTGGAGCCTTCCTGATGTGGGAAGGCAATGTCATCAAGGACAAGAAAACCTAATGTGTTCTTTCTGTAGTTCACACATTACAATAAACTGTGAACTTTGATGATCAGGATGCAGATGAGATTCTGTGTCACTGATTCTGGTTATGCTGTTCAATAATAGTTGAAAACATAAAGTTATATTTCTTAATGTTTTTTCCATTACAACAATGGAAAGAACTTTTTTTGTTCTGAAAATTAAAACAAGCTTATCAACAACTCTTTTCAGTAGTTTTTTAAACTTTAAATAGGTGTTTAAAATGTTCATTAGATCTGTCTTTTCTTTGGGAGTTCTCAGGAATTTGTAGTTTCCCTTTTTAAGTGTCATTTTTCATATGATTAAAAATTACACTAATGCAGTATTTCAAATATTTTAAATTTAAATGAGAAATGTTTCTCCCACTGAAAACATGTCCTTCACTACCACTTCCTTAACTGGATGACTGAGCCTGCATCATGAAATTATTTTCCATGTTATTTATGTGATATTTCAATTTCTTTATGCAGCAGGTATGCACCTCTCAAACAATCTAGCAAGTAGACTAAACCGTTTTCTGTAATTTGTTTTCTTCTGTTGGTTTCTTAAATAACATGTGAATGTTAATTACCACAACAATCAGGTGCGATATTGATCAAATTCCAATGGATCACAACTTTATTTGGTTGTTTAGCTAGGCATAATCAATATGTATTGTTAACCTTAATTAGACTAGAAAACATGTTTTTTGCAGACAACTTCAATCTGCAAAACCTGTAATCAATAATCAAACGATAACTTTTATTAATGATTTAAAATGTTAGTTTTTAGTCTTTGGGTCTTAAATTTGTATCTCTTAAAATGTTCATGTGTTTCACTTGGAAATATAATTTGGGCTCTTTAGTTTCAATATCAATGTGAATTTCAATATGAAAGTTATAAAAAAATGTTTTTGCACATTTCTTTCCAGCTGAGAGTCAAAATTATTCTTTCATGTATTCTTTCTGTAACTTTCATTTTGAGAAACCCACAACAAGTCTTAAATATGAAATGGCACAACCTACATTTGGTGTTGTTTCATGCGCTTAGGTTGGAAAGATGGTTCATATTGTTTCCACTACGGTAATGCAGTGAAAAACCAACGAAACGAGAAGCCAATCAGACTGCTCTGAAAGTGTTTCCTCCCACTTCATATGATTATATTTAGATGGATCATTTACGTTTTTATTACAGCAGTATCAAGTCAAAACACCAGAAATGAGGGTTTTGTTTTATTTACTCCTGATGCTCAATATTGGTTGTAAGTATATGGAAAGATAATGTTTACTGCAGATTTATATTTAAAGTAATGAAATTTAAGAAATTTAAAAGGACAAACAAAATTCATGATGACTGACTGGACTGATTTTTTCCCTTTTTGTTTTTTGTTTTTGGTCAGGTGGCTCAGATGAACAGACGTTCGAGACAAAGACTGTTTACGTTGGGGAGAATATTAACCTGACGTGCCCCCGTAGAGATGTAGGAACGTTGTTTTGGATCAAGCTTGTTTCTGGAGACTTTCCTAAAATCTTAGGAAGATCATTTAGCTCTCAGAGTGCTGATCAGCGCATTAGAACTGTAACAGATCCTGGAATATTTGATCTGTATATTACAAAAGCACAGCAGAGTGATACAGGAGTTTACATCTGTATGAAAACAGCAAATCGAGATCTAACATTTTTGAATGGAACCTACTTAAAAGTTGAAGGTAAGTTGACAAAAACCTGAAGAATTTTTGTAGATTCCTGTAAAATTTGTAAATTTACATTGATTGTTTGCTCATTTGTGCATGGAGGTATGTATAGGCGTACCGCCATGCGAATACCAAATAGTTAATATAAAAACAAAAGCAACGCTTTTTATTGAATTTTGCTTTTAAAATAACAAGTGATGCACATTCTTTTTATTACTTAGGACCTGAGCCTCCTTTCACTACAACTCCTCCACCTGATCCTGTCCATCAGGAACACACAGTGACTCTCCAGTGTTTGGTCCTCCATGACTTCCAGAATAAAACATGTCCAGTAGATGACAACGTGTTCTGTTTGAGCGCAGAACCACATCAATCTAATCATACTCATGTGAATGGTGGAGATGAATATGAAAGGAACTCAGAGGCACTCTCCACAAAAACATGTTTCTACAGCTACTTCAGAAACTTCAGCTCTTCTGATTCTCCGACGTATTACTGTGCTGTGGCCACATGTGTGGAGTCTTTTTCTCGAAATAAAACAACAGGCGATGCTGAAGGTAATTGAGTAGTATTTTTATATAATGGGGCAATTAGAGGATTTGTGCATTTTGTTACATTTTAGTTTTTTATCTATTCTGTAATGCGTAATCAAATAATTGAAAAATACTTTTGTTAACACTTTTAATTACTGTGAACTTTCATTATTTCTTTTTTTTTTTTTATGTCAGCAGTCAAGAGAAGCTGTTCAAAGAAGGACGATACATTTCTCTATCTGTTATGTGTCGCTTTGGCTGTAAGCCTGATTGTTATAGCCTGTCTAGTTTATTCAATCAAGAAGCTAAAGAAGAATTCATATGTATATTCTAATGGTAAGCAAAGTCACTCCCATCACATCAAGCAATCAATACTAGGAAAATATAACCTAATTTTACTGCTTTACTTTTTAAATGACAATACAGATGCAGTTGTCCTGCAAACAAATGTAATTTCAAGTGGTGACCAGGAAAGTCAGCAGGTAATTATAAGGACAAACAGAGCCATAAGCTTCCAGCATGTTTACCTGTGTAAATATTAATATGTGCTGCTTCCTCAGACAGATGAGGACTTGTTGGTTTATTCGGCACCAACTTTTAAAAAAGCGAGCAAATCAGGGACAAAGGATACAAAACCTGCAGAGGAAGAGAGCATCTACACTGATGTCAAGGCTCTTGGGCTGGATTAAGCTCTACTAGCATCATGGATGTGGATATATATTTAGCTTTTGTTGTTTGTTAGAAATGTAATTATTTGTATATTTTTGACACTGTATTTCCAGTTTATGTGCAAAGACTAAAAAGTATATTATTAAGCTATTTTAGAGATGTAAACAGTATGAATCCCATCTATGAATGGTTTTAGTCTGTGTTGTTGTGTTCTTTAATATTATTTAGTATATTGATGTGTTTCTCTGTAATCCACATGAATACATTATTTTCACATTGTTTTAATGAAAGTAAAAAGTGGTTACAGTGGATATACAGTTTAATGTTTGATAGTAAATAAAGTTTAATACAACAATATAACACAAAATATCAACAGTACAAGAAAGTCACTAATTATTTAATTAAATTTCTTAAAACAGAGTCAGTGTGGCATTTTTCTTGTATGTGTATGTTTTTAGCTATGAACTTAAATTTAATTTAATAAACTTAAATTTTGACAATAACTCAGTTAGTCTAGGCTACTCTGAAATAAGTAAAAACTTGCTGACTTTCCTTACTCCAGAGGTAAGGCCCAGTGGCTTCATAGTATAATAATTCAAAAAAAACAAAAACGCTTCATGGGTCATAAGCTAGTGCCTTTCTGCTTGTTCTAAACCCTGATAAATGGGAGCATTTTGTCAGGAAGGGTATCCAATATAAAAACTATGTAAAATCAAGCGTGTGACCCATCTGTGCTGGATGCTGTGGCTGTACCTTGGAAAAAAAGGCAGCAGCTAGACGTAGCTAAGTCAGAGGTGTGGTCTGATGGTTTTATTTTGGTTTCTGTCAGTCATTATGGTTATACCCGATTTTAAAATCACAGTAATCAGACTTCGACAACAGTCAAAATAACTGGAATTCCATAAAGTGATATAAACCAAGTTTTGTTACATAGTGACAAAAAGGAAAGAATGAGTCCCAGTCTGGGGCTTGTTGAGCCTTGATCTTTGTGGGAGATGGTCACCACTCTCCACTGGACAGTCCTACCCCTTCCTGGGATGCAGGTACTTGTTGGTTCTGGGTCATGTGGTTATTTTGACTTCTGCTCAGCAATCTATACTCTACAGAGCAAAACGCTAATGATGTATGTCTTTTGGTTTTCCAGTAATGCCACCCATTACCCCACCTTTGCAAATACAATACTTACTCATAAGCAATAAAATACTATTTTGATGAATCAATTTTAAATTGTGTCTTTAGACATTTTGTTACTAGCAGTCTGTCTCAAAAACACATAATTTGTTTCCATTTTTTTAGATTAATCAGCATCTATCCATCCATCTGTCTTCTTTCGCTTATCCGGGGCCGGGTCGCAGGGGCAGCAGCCTCTCCCCAGCCACCTCCCCCAGCTTGTCCGGGGGGACACCAAGGCATTTCCAGGCCAGCTGAGAGATATAATCTCTCCAGCGTGTCCTGGGTCTGCCCTGGGACCTCTCCCGATGGGACATGCCTGGAACACCTCACCCAGGAGGTGCCCAGCAGGCATCCTTGTCAAATGCCCGAACCACCTCAACCTTGTGAATCTGCATGACTTCATCAAATTGTATTAGTAATAGTAATATTAAGATTAAGAATGAATAATATTTATTTTAATAATATTTAATTAATCTGATCACCTCCTTATCCCGACAAACTGCTCTGAGTTTTCATTGTACTGAGGAGAAGATCACCCAGTAGAGTTCACCTATTTGAAAGCACAGCCTGACTACTTCGTTTATTTCAGAAGCACTTTAGAACTGAACCTTACTGGTTACTGACATGATGGTTTTATAGTCCTGTCTGACCAGAATCCTGTGATTCTGTGGTCTGGACTCGAGCAGAGAGGGAACACTTTTCATAGGTTTTAACACTCAGTTTCACTTCTCTCCTTGTTATAATTTTGCTCTTCTCTGTGGTTTTGCTGACTTACCAGCAAAACCACAGAGAAGAGTAGCCACAGACCAGTTGTATCATATACTCTGTAGACTGACTCCATCTGACAACAGAACTCACTGCAGGACAACAAATGTCGTACCTCTGCTTGGTCATAAAGCCACGTTCATCTTACTAAAGCTACCTAACAGACGACAAATGAGAGGAAAGTTGAACCTCATGAATGAACTAACATTTATTTCCTCCATTATCATTTAAATATGGGAACTTTGTTTATGGCATTTGCAGTTATTTAAGAAGATCTTTGAAATGTTCACTATTGTTTTGTGATAACATTGATATTTTATTATAAATGAAGAAGCTGCCGTACATTTAAGTGAAGCTACTCTGTGGCTCCACTTGCTCAGTGTATTGTTCTCTCTTAACCTCTTAAAGACTTCGACTCTGGTCCTACCTACATTTAATAATTTGCAAACCTGAGATGGGTCATGTTTGCATCTGGAAATAAATTTTTGTGTCATTTTTCTGATGTGAAGATGGCTGAGGCTTTTTTTTTTATTTATAAATGCTTCATAAGGCAAAAAATTCTTATCACTTTGGTGAGGTCACATAAAATACTAACAACTGAATTAAACATGAATTACAATATGAAATATGTATTTTTAAACCCTCTATTAACACACTTACAAACATATATATATATAAAACAATTACCCTCTCACTCCTGTGGGTGGTCTTGCCCTTTGACTCCTCTACCAGAGGCCCGGGAGCTTGAGGGTCCTGCAGTATCTTTGTGTTCCTAGGACTGCGCTCTTCTGGACAAAGATTTTGGACGGTGTTCGTAGAATCTGCTGGAGCCACTTGCCTAGCTTGGGGGATCACTGCGCAAGTACTCAGATTACCACTGGGACCACTGTTACCTTTACCCTCCACATCTTCTGGAGTTCTCCTCCCAACTCTTAGTACTTCTTGTGTTCCTTCTTCCCGATGTCTGCTGTCATTCGGTGCAGCTACAGCTATCACTACGGCCGTGTTCCTCTGTCTGTCCACCACTCCTGTTCCAGTTGGTTAGCCATCAACAGCTTGACTGTCTTTAACTGGAAGTCCCACAGAACCCTAGCTTGGTCATTATCAGCCATCCTGGGGGGCATGTCCCATTTTGACCTCTGGACTTCCAGACTGTATTGTTCCTGCCATTTTATTATGGCTTGGTTTTTGTTAAACAACCAATGCCTGGTCTGTGTGAAAGACCAGGACTTTCATTACAAGAAATAAATAACTTCAAGACTAGTTTCAGTTAGGATTTGGACTCGGCTGCTATTTGTCAATTATTCTGTTCATAACCTGTAAGGACAAAATTTCACGTTACAGCTAAATGATAGAAGGTTTCAAGGTTAGTGGCCTTTAATCTTTGCAAACCTAGTATTGAAGCCAAGGGTCATTGGGTATGAATGAAAATTACCAGTGGTGGTTCTACACTGAAAAGGGATAAGGTGTCCATTCTCTGTTTTAGGATAAGTTGCTTCGTGTGTCTTTATTTTAAATTGGGGAGGAGTGGAGCAGCACACATACAGATGGATTACTACAGTGTCTGGAGTGATGCTGAGAGCAGAACTGTATATTCTGTGCTTTATGAATGTGTGGTTAAAAGTGTGTTGGTCAGTAAGCTGAGAAAAGTGGTATATCATTTCAAATACATTAATAACAAACAACAACAACAAAAAACAGATGTTGTCAATACAGAGTAAAAACTATAAGCGCATTTAATATATCTAATATTTTATGATTGACAAATTTCAGGGCCATTTGTGTTGTTGTATTTTTAATATATTTAATTTCTCTGGAGGACTTATTGTCTGTTTGTTGAGCTTCTTCGTGGTGGTGTGTAACTTTTATTCAAATATGTGAATAATCCTGGATTGTTTCTCATGAAATCTGCTACAAAAATGGCCAAATATTCTGTTTTTTGAAGACTATAAACTATCTCCATTGTTCAGCCTGCTCTTTAGCTCTACAGGTGGCAAAATTTTCCCTGAAATGTACATGTAATGTGACACATTATAGGTATTTCTTACATTAAAAGATCGAAGGACACGAATAGTTACCATGTTGGCAGTGTTAAAAACCAGAGTCCAACACAATAGAAGATGAAAGAGAGGTGATACTTTTTACAAAGCACAGAGGTAAATGTAACAGGAAATGATCTTTTGAATCTATTCTGTGTTAGCCAATCAGGTGCATTTTACTGACCTAAAACATTCATTCCTCCTCCTTCACTCATTGAAATACCAGCAGGGTCCCCAACAAAAAGCAGTGCCACGATGATCGTCTTTTGGGTTACATTGTTTTTTTTTCACCAAGGATGTAAGTGCATTTTTATTTTGTCTAAAAATGTTCTTAGTTAAGGATTTTCATGTCAAATAGACATATACAGAATAAAAGAGTTTTACACTGGAAAGTTACAACGTCAAACAAAATTTTATTTCTCTTATTTCAGATTCTCTGGTTCCAGTTGAAACTGTTCAGCTTGGTGAACCAGCAACCTTGACATGTGCTATTCCCAAAGAGCTCAGCATTAGGGGACTCAAATGGTACAAGCAGAGCGTCGGGGATACTCTTAAATTAATAGTTACTCTGATTCAGTCTAAAGCTGATTTTAGTCCTGGATTTTCGAGCTCAAGATTTTGGATAAATATTGATGCAAATTTTAGCAGCCTGATCATTTTGGAGACAGTTCAAGAGGATGAGGGTCACTATCACTGTACAAACACAGAATGGATTGGAACTACATGGGGTGGAATATATTTGTTAGTTACAGGTAATAAGCCAATCTACTTTTACAAATGTTCACATTTTTCTGTGCATGTTTGGAAGAATGTGATTTGTATTACACAGGAAACACTGAGAGGACATCAAACTATGCAGTCAGTCAGTTGCTGATAGAATCAAATCCAGTCCGTCCAGGAGACACAATGACTCTCCAGTGTTCAGTCTTCTCTGACTCTGACATCAAGACGTGTCCAGGAGGTCTCAATATTCTCTGGTTCAGAGAGGGATCAGATAAATCTCTTCCAAACATCATCTACACTGACAGAAACAGAAGTAATATATGTGAGAAAAGATCTGACCATCAGAAGACATGTGTTTATCACTTCTCTAAGAACGTCAGCTCCTCTGATGCTGGGACTTACTACTGTGCTGTGGCCACATGTGGGGAGATATTATTGGGAAGTGGAACTACACTGGTTATTCAAGGTAACGTTATCATTACTCTATTAATTAGAAAAGATGTCACTTAACTAGTCATTTTTAGTTGTTTTTTTTTATTGCACTTTGGCTTTCATCTCATCTTTTCCTTTTCTTTTTAATATGATTGCAGAAAGCAGCGTGTGGTCACAGACAGTTGTTTTCTTACTTTGCGCTGTCGTGGTTATGAGTCTGATTGTTATTGCTGTCCTCATTTACACAATCAAGATAAACAACAGTGATCATCCCAAAGGTAATTTAAATTAATCATAATTCTCTTTTTAATAAAAGCATATAAATCTTGAGTTTTATACATTGTTATCTGTATTTTCCACAATCAAGCTGCTGTCCTGCAGAAAATCTTTAGTGATGAGAAAAAACAGCAGGTAAAGCAATTAAAGCTAAGAATATTTTTATAATTGTTTTTCTTTTTTAAGTTTTTATGTTTCTAATATTTTTTATGCACTGCATTTTCCCAGAATAAGGACACGTGGATGTTTTCTGCTGTTGTCTTTACCACGCTGAAAGTTGACAGAAGTATAACAAAGAGTGCAAATGCAGTGACGAGGCAGCAGATCTATATGGCTGCCAAGACTTTTGGGCTGGATTAGGTCTATGTATGATGTCTTGGTATGAAATTATCTTCTTTATGTTTGCTTAGAGCTAATTGTTTCTTTTATATTGTGGCTTTGTGTACAAATTATTATCAGCATGTTTAAATGCACTTTGATTGATTGCAACTTAATAATGAAAATGTACATGTTTGTATACATGTCACGATCCGAACAGCAGCATTCCTGGTTTAGTCTGGAATGTATGAGGTTCAGATAGTTAGGGTGCATACCAAATAAGCGCATACCCATTAAAATAAAACAAACAGACATTTGTGAAAGCAAGGGATTATCATTCTTGGTAATTATGTAATAAATATACAAATTAAATCTGTACCAACTGCATTTTTTAAATTTCTTTTTTATGATGTATGATGATAAAATCTTGGAGAAGTAAGTAAAGGGTGAATACGTAAATAAGAAAATTACTGTAGCTGAAACTAAAGACTAACAGGAAGGTGCTGATGTATTCAAACAGGGAAACCACACATGAGAGAAGTTTACAGATTTCAAGATAAGAAAAAAAGGTGATTTTGATCAGTACATGGTGTTGATTTGTGTCCCAGAAGAAAGAAATGCAGAACAATGAGGGTTAAAGGAAAGTATCATAGTACATCATTGTCTTTACCATTTTGCAGTCTTGTTGTAATGAATTGTCCTAAAATCATATTCTCAATGTTACTGTGTTTGTCAACATTAATCTTCCAAATTATGAAATTAAATAAAACACCTTCTATCAAATCTTGTTATTGTTCAACTTCGCTTTGCATGATTTCTGTCAGAATCTGCAGATTATACAGAACAAATAAAATGTTCACGTTTCTCCAACGTTGTTCCCAACAGTTTCACGGGATGGCCAGGAACCATTCACGATGTCTTCTCCGGCGCTGATAATTGGCGTCTGTCTTGTGTCAGTGACGTAAAAGACGGATTTAATGCGACATGACCATCAAACAGTCACTTTCTAAAACATCAGATCGATTCAGTACCACATACGAAAGTGACCCAGATCGGATTTGAAAATATCGGATTTGTGCCGTTCACACTGTCACACCATGATCGGTTGTGGGTCGCATAGGGTCAAAAAAATAGGATTTGATGTTTGGGTTTCCAGCAAAGCGTGGAATTACCAAAATCAGAGAGGGGATAGAGATGGGATAGCCTAACATATGAAACAGGAAAAGACCGCAGTGTAATCCATTTATTTTAACAAAGTGACTGTATTCTAATTATTACCTATTTAAGCAGTAACTGTAACAGAATATAGTTACTCATATTTTGTATTTTAAATAGGTAATGCCAGTACATGTATTCCGCTACTCCCCAACACTGTATTAGCAAAACTGCTGCTTTTGATCAATGCACAGTACCTCTTTTAAGTTTAAATGATGATTCACATTCTGTCATTTCAAGTTGTTCTTCAGCTGTTAAAAATATTTAAACTAGGGCTGGGTATCGTCACTGATTTTTAGAATCGATTCAATTCCGATTCACAAGGTCCAGAATCGATTCGATCCACGATTCGATTTAATTCGATTCGATTCGATTCACTTCGATTTGAATATGGGAAATTTTGACAGTCAGAAATATTATAATTCTGATTAGTACGTTTACATATTTTTGTATCTATAAAAAGGAAGCTGACACACGCAAGACTTTATCAGAGGTGTGAGCGTCACAGCAGATGCCTTTGTGTCAAAGTAGCTGAAGATAAAACACAGAAACACATGAAGGTGATTTTTCCTGGCCTGGATTTTATAAAAATATTCTGCAGTACATCAAAAACGAAAGAAAACCATTAATCAACACATGAACATTACCTCTGAAGTTACAGCGGTTTTATTAGAGACACGGCTAAGCATTTTGCATTTTGCATAATTTTAAAAAGTTTAAATTTGTTCAGCATTGAACGGCAGAAATTAGGTTTTCTTTTCGGAAGTATATAAAACAGAAAAAAAAAAAGTCGGCCGATAGCGCTGTAAACAAGGGTAGACTTGTGTAACAAGCAAGCGAATGAGAGAGAGAGAGAGAGAGAGAGAGAGAGAGAAAGTAAGAGTGAATACTTGACGATGTTTTTGTGAAGCTAGTTTGGATCCTCTTTTGCTGCTGGTTCGGTCAATATTGTTTGGAGAGACATCAAACTAACAGCTTTAGAATCAGCGCATAAAGGGCGTGAACACAAAGCGCAGACCCGCCGTCAGATCAGAATCAGCGGGCTGTCGGCTTTCAGCCCAAACTGTGAGAAATTCGACATCTAACTGATTCTGATCTGCGGGCTGCGCTGTGTGTTTAAGTCTTTGTGCAGAATCCGTGTTCCTGCTCTCATTTACTGTTTTAGCTGTTTGGTGGTTGTTGAAATTTTGTGAGATTTCACCTGAGATTCTGGCATTTCGGGCAAAATAAATTTATATTAAAAAATCGATTCAGGATTTTAATGAATCGATTTTACGTAATCCAAGCCAGAATCGATTTTAATCGATAAATCGATTATAAAAACCCACCCCTAATTTAAACTACAACCTATGATTAAATTCACTCAGTCAGAGCTGCATATACAGAAACTTTAGAGACACTTAAAGTATAAAGGAAAAGTGTTATTAAGTGACCAACGCGTTTCCACTGGAGTCTTCTAGTCATCAGGTCCTTTTCTTCTCCATGCACCTTAAAAGTAGGTGAAGTTGTGCCAGAAAATATTGTTGCTATACAGAAACTTTAGACATCCTTATTACTTCGAACTAACCAAGTATGATTCAAGCTTAAGGGGAAATAATATAAGATGAATATTATAAGATGGTGATTATCAGTTTAATCAGGTCAGACTAGGTGATACAGAAGAACCAAGACATTGGCATAAAAACAAGACAGGAAGAGAAACAGAGTGAATTCACTGTTGACGTTTATAATAAATCATAAAAAAAAAAAAGAAACATAAAAGCTTCCCCAAATTTAAAATCCATAGAATAACAATGAAAATCTGAACCAAAAAACATAATTGCAAAACTTGATTTGATTTGATTTGATTGAATCTTTATTTTGAACATGTTAAAAAAGTACATCAACATAGAATTAAAAGAGACAAATAAACAAAGCAAAACAAAAAGAAAACGAGCAACCACAACTACAATATCTTTTATGTTCAAAAAGGAGCAGGAAGAAGCATGAGCTTATTTAATCCCACCCCTTTTCCACTATCTAGTAAAATTATAGACTACCGAAATACCTCCTTGCAATCACAATATATGTCATGTGTATTTTTTTATTTTATTTATTTATTTATTTTTTTAAATATATATACATATATGTTTCTATCTATCCATACATACGTATATACACATACGCACATATACACATTTTCAATAACCCCATTAACACCTCAAAGGATACACAACCTACAAATATATATATACCCATACCAACATACCCGTGCACCCGCACACACATGAAAATATTAGTCAAGAACACCCTATCAAATCTCTACCTCCTCCCTGTACCCTGTAAAAACCATCTCCTTAAACCGCTTTTTAAACTGTGCCATGCTCGGACATTGCTTTATATCTTTACTTAGTCTGTTCCACTTAATATTTGATATTAGAAAAAAACAATTCAACAATATTACAAGAAATCAAAGCCACTGTTGGAATTATGAAGAATTCAAAAAAGGAATCTAAAAGTTAAATGAAAACATGAACTCCTATGATATATTTGAAAACTATACTCGAAAACTCTCGGACGACGATAAGCAAAAACTGATTTCACAGACAAACTGAAGTAGCCTACAGAAGCTGTTCTATGTAAGAAACTAATACAAAAAATATATTTTTATGGCAGCAAAATAAAATCAATAATTATGATAACAGAGATGTGGTGATATTGCAAAAATAGTGACAAGCAAGCTGCGGTGATTTCTTAACAAACTGAGTTTCCCACAAGAAAGTATGTTGCTAAGAAAAAACGAAGCAGCAAGGAAATAAATGCTGATAACTTTGAAATGAGTGTGTCCGCTGCATCGGCCCTGCGCTGCCCTGGAGACGGTGTTACGTGTGATTATCTGCTTTGAGAACAGAGTACACACACTCTGTGCTCTTCTCACCTTTATTTTTCTGGACAAACCCAGTTCTGCACAGCTGGTGTCTTTGTCATTCTGCAAAATATTCATATGTTAGTGTTGCTGACATTTTGGAGGTCAGAGTTGATGTTCTTTTCATTTTTATTATTTATTATTTATCGCTGCATGATATGACATTATTAAAATAAAAGGGTAATTGCTTTATTGTGCCACATATTTACCAGAAACTTATTTATGGAATTTGATTGGTCCACTGTTGACTTGCCAATATGATGGGAGCCAATCCATTCTCAGTATGTGTACATATAATAACTGCAATTAATGTACTGAAATTGTGACAGTATGACAGAAAATATAAAGAAAACTTAAAGAGTTAACCAAAAAAGAGGTTAACTTCTGCAAAGCATGAAGGTGTTTGGTCCAGATGTCAGCTGTAGAGTATGGAAATACGTGTATACGTGAAATACGATGTAAATACTGTTAGATAAATATCCAGCAACAGTAAATATGTACCACGGTGTAGTACAAACATGCTCTTCATGTTTTTCTCACGAGCAATGAATTGCACTTACATGGTGTACAAAGAAGAATCAAAGCAGCCAGTTTTATGATCATTGTGGTACAGCACTCTTGTTGCTCTCTACTGATCTTCTCTTGCTCAAATAGGAGGCGTACAGCCATCACAAGGTGACGGAAGTTTGACAAGCAGAAATCAATGATTGGCTGAAATGTAGGAAATGACCTTTCTCCCATTTAGGGAACATTTTGTATATTATCACTGCATCTAAGAGGTTTTTCTTTCTGAGTAACTACTTTGATAACCACTTAAAATGTGTCAGAAAGTCTTATGTGCCATTCTCAGCACAAGCTCTGGGAATCTTTTTATAGCAGTATTTTACTTGTAAGAGTAGTAGCTTCGTGATGTTTCTTTGTAAATCAGATACACCTCAGATTCATGATGCAAACTTTTTATTTGATCATAGCTTAATATCTTTCTGGTTAACCAGGATTAAGAAAATGAAGCGTATCAATATAGGTAGAGCTGACCTTTCCTTTTTTTTTTTTTTTCCTTTTTTTTTCCCTTTTTTTCCTTTTTTTTCTTTCCTTTTTTTTTTCTCCTTTTTTTTTCTCCTTTTTTTTTTTTTTCCTCTGGGAGAAAAAAAAAAAGAAGGAAAAAAAAAAGGAAAAAAAAAAAAAAAGGGAAAAAAAAGAAAGAAAGAAAAGAGAAAAAAAAGAAGAAAAAAAAAAGAGAAGAAAGGAAAAAAAAAAAAAAAAAAAAAGAGCTGACCTTTCCTGAGTATTTAAGGAAAATTGAGAGCTACATCGTACATTCTGTAGGTTTTAGGGAAATACCACAAAGACAGCATGTATTTGAGAGACAGAGGACACTAATTGTGTATTTGTCACCAAGGTGCAAGATACAAGATTTTTTACCATTGAAACTTAGAATTTAGTTTTTTCTTAAAAATAACACAAAACATGGAATACAGGTGTCTTTTCATTGGCTTTTTATTATAATAATATAACATAATGGCTACATAAAAGAAGAGAGAACAACAAGGAAGTCACATTCAACTGCTACACTCATAGATAAAGGCTGTGGTGGGCCTTTGACCAACCCTACTGAAGCTGTTTCCTCAGAACAGGACACATCGTGAAGTTTTATGTACCGTTAATTTAAATGGGCTAAAAATCTATTATTGTACTAAGTTAACACATTCCAGCAATCTTAGGTGAGGCGGTCAAACCAAATATACTCTTGTAATCTTGTGAAAAAAAGAGAAAAAAGAAAGCGTAGAGCAGTACCTGTGAATGATGAACACCTCCCCTGGTTTCCTTGTAATTACCAATGAAAACAAACAAAAACAAACCACAGTGTTACTGAAATCAGTCACAGCATGATTGAACAGGTCTGAGTGTTGGTGTCTGTTTCTCACATAGGCTTTAACAACTTCAGATGTTTGTTCTGATATACACACTAGTCACATTAAAACTATAGTATTATCATTTCCCTTTAAAAACAACAGCAAACAAACAAACAAACAAATGACACAGTGTTTCAAGATCAGATACCTGAGATTGAAAGAGACAAGAAGAAACTGTGTTTGTATTCACACCCCTGTTTGAAAGCTCAACCACAGCAATGCTTAAGTTTCCATGCATCAACCATGGCTATTTTTGTCTTTGTGTGTTTCAGGTGCAAGTAGTGTTGTGCACAAAAAGGATGAAACAAAAACGAAGTACTAAAAGACGATGAAGAACACATAAAAAGAACAACTGGTGTCCTGTTTGAAATGATATTTTATAATATCTATATAGAATATATTAGGGGTGGGGAAGAAATCGATACTGTGTAGTATCGTGATATTTTGTTTGCTAATAATGTATGGATACAGGGACAGCAGAAATCGATATTTTGTTACAAAAAAGGATCAACATGCTCTGACTTCAGAGCATGTTGATCCTTTTTCTGAGCAAGAATCCTGACATTCCTTCACTGTCCAAATGTGTTTAACTTGTTTTTGGCAGCAATAAACATGACAGTTTACTTATTTTAATTTAAGACATGTTTTATTTTAATTAAGTTTAAAACTTTTTTATTTAATGTAAAATTATATTTAGTTTTAATTTACTTTCAAATTCTTCAGTTGCTGAAGGGGCTGCATAGTTTTCATAAACTGCATAGTTCAGAATAGCTATAATTGTACCAGATGGTTGATTCAGTTAAGTTGGACTAGACTGTAATACAAACCGTTCAGTTTGTCAACAATAAAACTGAAATGAGAGAAAGACTGAGTGTGAGACTTTGATATTAGATAAAATGAATATTGATAAAGTTTACCTTTATGTACAGAATCTGAATATCGCAAAATATTTTTTAAAAATTGCAATAACATCGTATCGTGGGATGTATGGTGATTCCCACCTCTACAATATATATTGTATAGATCTGACCACAGACCAGAAACAGAACTGTAAATTACAGGGACCAATTTGATTAAACTATAAGACATATTTATTTGTCACAAGTCATGCCGCTGTGTTTCTTCAACTATGTTCATATAAGATTACTCTATCATATTCATATCTGTTACAGTTGAATCAGAAGCTTCTCAGCTTTTTCAGGTCATTGTATTTGTTTGTGACACCATGTACTCTGAGGTGAGTCTAGAGAATGGAAGGTGTTATTTCAACCACCTCCCCAACTCTGCATGCTGGTTTTTTGTGTCTCTTTCTCCTTAAGTTACTTTTATGCTTAACTGTCACTGGTGTGGGGTACTTTTCACAGTGACAGTTAAGCTCAATCCAGTCTTCTGACTTGACATTTTTATACCTCTTCAAAATGCAGCAAACAAATTAACAATTTCACATTGGTTGAATATGCACACATTTTTTTTGTGTGTCGTTGTGTTGATAGAACTAGACTATAAGGAGAATAAATATCTGGCCTTTTGTACCAGTAGCCTCAACAGTGTTGTCCCTTAAAATTTGGGGAGAAAAAATTTGTAATTTGCCTGCCACATCGTCAAAGTGTTAAAGACAGAAACCTAATTACAGGTGGTGGTTTTGCGAAAGAATTGAATATATGATAATTGTATATTTGTCCACCATAAGTTCAGATGAACACACGGGAGTTTATGATACTGAAATAGCTGATCTTTCTATTTAAAAAAGTGTTTACAAATATACATGCAGATGAGTAAAAGGTTCTTGCTTGTCTTACAGCCCTTCCTAAAGGCCTTCTGCATTTCTCTCATGAGAACAATGAGCAAACAAACCCCCATGCAGCAGCAACACTGACAGACAAAGGTTGTGGTGGGCCATTTCTCCACCCTTTGACCAACCACTGAAGCTGTTTACTCATAACAGAACTCACTGTTAACTTGAACCGCATAGGAGGTGCAGGAAAAGTCATAAGACTTTTAGCTAAATAAACTCCATTGATTTAGTTTTACTGTTTTGTCATTTAAAGGACAAATATTTTCTAATTTTTGTGCTTTTAAATATCAAATGTATATTATAATCTAATTAATTCATCATTAATTTGGACAAGCTGCCTGTCCATCACTGTTCTTAAAGAAATACATTTGGATGAATAAAGGTTCTTGCTGGTCTCACAGCACTTTCTAAAGGCCCTCTGCATTTCTCTCAAGAGAACAATGAGCAAAGCCACATGCAGCAGCAACACTGACAGACAAAGGTTGCGGTGGGCCATTTCTGAACCCTTTGACCAACCACTGAAGCTGTTTACTCATAACAGAACTCACTGTTAACTTGAACTGGATAGGAAGTGAGAGAAGAGTCAGACTTGAGCAAGCTACTTTTAGATGAATTATATAATAATCTGGACAAGCTGCCTGTCCGTCGCTGTTCTAAGCCAGGCGTGTTGGAAACAAACCACATCAGGGTTTCAAACCTGTAATCAATAATTTGACTAACATTTTAAAAGTCCTGCCTTTACCACATAGGCCAGGAGGAACAATTGATTTGCACCTCCCCTCTTATCCCCTATACTATGAAAAAAAAAGAAAACACAAAAAAGTGTGATAACAATGGTCACATATGACTGAGAAGGTGGATCTCTACCCTTCACTGTTTAACTCTTTAATTGCCTTTGTAAGCTTTTTTGTTACACTCATGACGATTACATATTGTCATCTCACTTTTTTAAATGTTTTAGAATAGTGGTGCAAGACCATCTTCTTTAGATGACATTAGAGAACGAGACAGAAAGAAAAGCCCCTCACATCTTTCTTTGAAGGCCCAACCACAGAAATGCGCAAGTTTCCATCCACAGTTGTTTGTTAGTGATGACTGTGACTTTGTGTTTGTCTCTGTGTGCAAACAATGCTCTGCAAAGAAACATAAGGAAGATATTGCAAAGGTAGATAAAAAGCTTCTCAAGAGACCTTTTGTCTTCCTTTGTTTCGTGCAAAACAAAGATCACTAGCGTTAGCTGAAACTGAAGAGCTGAAGCAGTTTAGCACCACTGTTTTGAGACAACAATTGCATCGTCAGACTAACATTTATCCTAATTAGACCATTACAGAAAGTGTTCTGGTCTGTGTTTGTTTATATACTTTTTCATCTGCTTTTTGTGTCAGAATGTAGTAAAATCACTGTAAGCACACAGAACTGACATCTCAGTTTAAGAAAAATAAATAAATGAATCAACTTCTCGATGCTAATTGAGTTAATTGAGGATGAATTTTAACTGAGAATAAATTCTATGCCCAACTTAAAAAAAAAAAAAGAATTTCATGACAAACCAGTTGATATGATTGATGCGATTTGTTTTGAAAAATAAATATTAATATTAAGATATTATAGCTTAAGAAGATGTCCACCACTTGCAAGGTAAGTAGCATGGTGCTAGGTAGTGGACATCTTTATTGATTCCATGACTTTTTCAACCTGTTGCTGAAAACTGTAAATACTGTAAATACTGTAAAAACAACAACATCAAACTATTACAGTATAAGAAATAACTACTATTGATGCTACACTGTGGGAAAAATCTTCTTGCATGCCGTATCCAACCCTGACATTCCTCTGCACCTCTGCAGTAGCAGTCATTGCATCCAGCAAGGGTATCTGCTCATAGGGATGGTGATCATAAACCTTCCACCTCCAAGCACTGAAGAACTCCTCTATAGGATTCAAAAATGGGGAATATGCTGGGAGGAGCAGCATCATCAAACAAGGTTGTAGTGAAAACCACTCTATGACAAGGTGAGAGTGGTGGAAAGCCCCATTATCCCAGATAATGACAAAGAGCCTCAACAGCTTTCTCTCCTCAGGTGTGATTGGCCTCTCATGAAGTGCATTCGGGAATGTTATGAGGAGTTATGTGTTGTATGGGCCAATAGTGGGGTATGGCATCGGACAACCTCATTGGCAGCACACGTGGTTATGTTGGCACCCCTCTGTCCTGGAACTGTGAAAGTAGCCCTGTACCCAATGAGGTTCCTTCCACGTCTCCTCACTTTGCAGAGACTGAACATAAATGAAGACATGATGTGCCCCCGCAGCTTCAAGCAAAATTACAGTGAAAGGGTCTCCAGTTGATTTTAACTGCATGATGTGACAAGGCATTATTACAGTCTAGTGGAGTTTCCTTCCTCCACCTATTGGCATCTGGCCAAAACACCACAGTTCCTTTGAAATCGAACTCTGTAGAGCTGCTTCGTGGCCATATGGTTGTGTCTTAGGATGTGGTCAGTGGTGGTCCGGCTCACGTTGTTGATGTTCCTTAACCCTTTAAAGCCAGTCAGAGCAGCACGCTCTGTTTTGCGCAACTATTTTTAAATCCTGGTAGCTCTGCAACCACGTAAGCTAGTTCAACAAATTTTTTTGCATATGAAACCGGAGGAGTTGTACTTCTTATGCCATCAGCTTGTCCTCGGTCACAGTTTCCTTCCACATATAGTTTTGCAAAAACCGCATAAAAAGCGCTTGCAGCAACACAAACATAATATTCCAGAAACACGCTTTGCCGATCCGATCAGCTGTTTGTAACACTTCCTACGTCCATCAGTGTGAACTATCGCATGTCCGCCATGACCTGCCCGAAACCGGAAGTGACGTCATTTTGCGGAAATGTAGTTTTTTACCATCAAGGCCTCATGAGCCTATACTGGTGTTTTAAAAGTTATGTTTGACTTTATGACTTTCTGTGTCGTTTCTGGGATGCTTAGGACTCATATTGCACTGCTGGAAATAGTTTATTTTGATGCAGATGCTGCTTTTTTGCAAATTTGCATTATAATATTTATTTTCGTTTTTCCTGCAGTATATAAAAATTGGTGTATTTCAAAAATAAAACTATGAAGACACTCAAAATAAATTTCCTGTGGTGGGAAACTATTTTGTGCAACTTTTTTGTATTTACAGTTTTGAGGGATAAGCCTCTTAAATTTTCTCTAACTAGAAATATATGTTAAAAAAAACAAAAACGATTTAATTTTTTTGTAGTTTATTGCACTTTTTTGCAATTTATGTAATTACTATGCAGCCTCCTGTTCAGCACTGAAAATTCCCCTCTACCACCTCTATTCTATAAAGAGTACTTTTAATGTGAATTTGGAATTTGGAAAACAATTACATAAAGTATATCACTGAAGATATTTCTGTATATACTGTACAGCAACATTACCTGTTCTCTAATGGATGCAAAAGTGTTTCTGTTTAGAACAGGTTGTACAGTTTGTTCAGCCCCTCTAAGTGAAAGGCCAATGATTGATAACTTGATCAATAACAGTTTCATCTGAAACTTGAGCCCTTCCAACTACACCTAAACCCCGCACATGCACTCCTCTTCCATCTACCTATTACTATTACTCATTTCCCTTAAACCTCCTCCATCCATGCTGGTGAAGAACAACACAGATATGACACATTTTAAGACCTGCAGACTGATTGTTAATTGAAGGAGTGTCAAATAGGTGCTTCAGTGATTTTATACTGATCTCGGTTGTTTCTAATACTCAGAAATAAGTGATTTCTGTTTCATTACTATAGCTATAAGAGTGGGGTTTGGACTGCTACAATGACATCTGTGTTAACTGTTTTGGGTGGAGGATTGTGTCTATCAATTGAGAAAAGGTTAACAAATTTGCAAGAGGTGTCTTCTGCTTGCTGAGATAGTGATGATGATCCCAGTTTCTTTATCCAGGTCAAAGCAATCAAGAAAAACTGTAACGATCATGAACCTGACCTCACAGCCCGTTGTTCATTCAGTGGTGCTAGTTCCAGTCATTATACAAAAGTACTGTTTTTAAGACTGGTTAAAATTCTGCATTCAGAGTCTGAAAAAGTCACTTGGATGAGTGACAAAGTGTTTCTATCACTGCAAACGCTCCATCCAGATGAACAGAATAAACTTGCTGGGATTTTCTTACATGAATGATTGAACATGCATCAAGACAGTAATGTGAAATGCTGATACGTTAACATATTTTTATTCTTTTCATGGCTATGGTTTCTAATGATAATGTAGCGTTAGGGTGCTGGATTTGGGGCCAAACCCTTCATGCATGTTAAGGAGCTTCCTTGTCTTGAGATCAGTTGCTTATATTTCTTTTTTAGTCAGCTTATTGTCTCTGCAAGGTTTTTGATGACTGGCAGGACTTAGGTATTGATTGGCTGGATTTTGTTCATCCCATTCAGCTGAATCTTCAGAACTTACTTTACTCTCTGCAGGAATTTGACGGTTGAGTCATTCATAGTGGTCTCTTAGTCATTTCTGTTTAACTGTGGAATTCCAAGGTAATAATAGCTATTTTATCTGCAATGCCACCTTCTGTCTTCTAACTACACAATTGAATTGGATTTCACTCAATGACCACAAAATTTGCTTTATTTTTCCTCCTTCCTGCAAGGGATCTCAAACACTGGAATAGAGATGGGAGACAAGAGCCACCTCAACAGGACAATGCTCTGCCTCTAAGGGACAAAGGTCACTCTTTCGAGGATACCATTGTTCACATTTTGGACAGAAGATATGTCACAGTCTGGTGAGGGCAGACTGTATGAATTGATGAGAAGGACCCAAAACGCAGACCCCAAGGAACAGGGAACAAAACTTGAATGTTAACAAAAAGCGAGCCGTTTAATGAGGCTGGTAAAAGGTACAAACAAAAGGCAAACTGAAGCAAAATTAACACAAACCTAAATCTAAACAACAATATGACAAAACCTGGACATGAAACCTGGTGCAAAGAACATGGCGTGAACAACAGACGACCTGACAAGGAATGAACAGAAACACACAGACTAAATACACACAAGGGTGATCAGGGAAGTGGAAACACACGGGGAAACAGCTGACACTAGTCTGACATAACGAGACAAAGGAAGCAAAGCTGACTACACTGACATAGGCTGTATCCCAATTCAGCGTCTGCAGCCTTAAAGGCCGCATTTTAAGGCCGATTACGTCACCGCGACGCGACGAAGGCTGCTCGAAATGCGGCCCTCAAATGCGTCCTTCATTTCCCTGAATTTTAAGGACGTGGCGGTGTAGACTTCGTGGCCCAACATATCCTAGAATGCATAGCGCGGCGGTGGGTGTGGATAATTTTGCCGAAAAAAAACAGCGGATGAGGGGCGAAGAGTAAACTTTAAGTAAGTACTGAATATCATGTCACTTATTTATGTGCAAATGTTTAATAACGAAGAACATTAAAACATTACTGTTGGCCACATGTCGGCAAAGTTATGTTACATTAGTGACGTTTGTACTAACTTGGTTTTAAAGCCTTTACTTTAAAATATACGCCGTTCAATAGCTGAGCTTAATCTTACAGAGAATGATCAAAGCTGATGTAGAAACAAACAAACAAATGAACAAAAGATTTTCTCCTTCATTTCTGTCAAACAAAGCTGTATGAAACGTTTCCAGCTGTTAGTATCATGGTTGCTAGGCAACCTGGGCAGCGCAACGGAGGGTAGACCGTCCCATCTCACAAGCCTAGCACTTCTGGCCTTAGCGGTCTTTAAGTACGCGGCCCTTGAGGATCGTTGAGGCTGCGTACTTTAAGGCTGCAGACCCTGAATTGGGATACAGCCATAGGACGCAGACCTTCAAAATAACAGGAAACATGCGACGCACACAAGACAATATAAACTTGACAACATAAGACACGCAGCATGAAACACATGAAGGGCAAAGGGAAACTTAAATACAGCGGTAGAAAACACAAAGGGAAGCTAATAAACAACTTAGCTACCCTAAAGAACTCAAACATATCATCCAAATAAACTAAAACTCAAAACGCTGGAACGTGACAAGATAGATCGTTGACTACTAACAAATTCCTGCAGAATTGCTGCTTTGTGAAGTTTATTTTTTTCATTCGTCATTTCATTTTTTATCATGTGTTTTCTGCAACACGGGTATCTCAACAACTGCTGTGTTGTTTGCTATATAATTTGACCCACGACTTACTCATTATCTCTTTTTGTCAAGAGGCTAAATCCTCTCATGCGTGTAATTGGTTCAGCTTTGCTCTTCAGCTCTTCTTGAATTTTGAGGTAGCATTCTTTCTCCCCAGCGAATGATGAGTCTTAAAACTTTGTTTTCAAATGCAAAACATGATATATATCTATACCTTGCACTACATGCCACAAATAGCAGTGTTAACTGAACTGAGTCCTATTTGAGTGCTCAAGGTTTAAGGACAAGAATAAAACTCAAATAGAGGCAACAGTGTTATTGTTTGGAAAATGGACAGTTGCAACAGAAGATGAAAGAGAGGTGATAGGTTTTGCAAAGCCCAGGATGAGGCAATTGCGACAGGAAATGATCTTTTGAATCTATTGTGTGTTAACCAATCAGATACCGTCTGACCTAAAACAACCATCTTGCCTCCTCCACTCACTGAAATACCAGTGAGGTCTCCAACAGAAGCACTGTCAAGATGATCGTCTTATGGATTACATTGTTTTTAATTCACCAAGGATGTAAGTGCTTTTTTAAATTTGTCTAAAGATGTTCTTAAGAATTTACTTGTCAAACAGATGCATATAAATTGCTGTAAAAATAGTTTTGCACTTATAAGTTACCTTGCATGTAGTGCAAGTTAAACATATATCAAACAAGATTTTATTTTCTGCTTTCTCTTAATTCAGATGCTGTAGTTCCAGTGAAAACTGTTCAGCTCGGTGAACCAGCGACTATAACATGTGCTTTACCCAAAGAGCTCAGCAGTAGAGGAGTCCACTGGTACAAGCAGAGCTTTGGGGGAACTCTGAAGTTAATAGTGACAGTATTCAAATCTACAGAACCTACTTTTGGTCCTGAATTTACTAGTTTGAAATTTGACATAGGTGATGATTCTGCCAGCCTGACCATTTTGAAAGCAGATCAAGACGATGAGGGAATCTATCACTGTGCAAACACAGAAAGGATTGGAGTTGAATGGAGTGGGACGTATTTGTTGGTAAAAGGTAATAAACTGACATGCTTGTAAGTTTGAAATTGTTTTAAAACATGTTTTGAAAAAAAATCTTTTTTTATTACACAGGAAACACTCAGAGGACATTAAACTATACAGTTAGTCAGCTGCTGATAGAATCAAACCCAGTGCGTCCAGGAGACACGATGACTCTTCAGTGTTCAGTCTTCTCTGACTCTGACAACCAGACGTGTCCAGGAGGTCTCAATATTCTCTGGTTCAGAACTGGAGCAAATCAAGCTCATCCCAACATCATCTACACTGACACAAATAGAAGTAATGAATGTGAGAAAAGATCTGCCCATCAGGATAGATGTGTTTTTCAGTTCTCTAAGAACGTCAGCTCCTCTGATGCTGGGACTTACTACTGTGCTGTGGCCACATGTGGAGAGATATTATTTGGAAATGGAACTAAACTGGAACTTGGTATGATTTTCTATTTAAAAACTGGAAGTTCTGTTTACTAAATCAGCATGAGTGATAAAAATGTTTGAGAACTTTTTGTTTGTTTGTTTTTATAGAATCAACCGAGTCAGTATTCATTCAGAGCACGATATTAATAGTTTGTTTGGGAGTTTCTGTGATTGGAAACGCGTTCCTCATCTTCAACCAACAAGTATGTAAATCACATAGAGGTAAGTGTTATAAAAAGTACAATACAATACAATACAATTTTATTTATATAGCACATTTAAAAAACCACAGGTATGCCAAAGTGCTTCACAGAATGAGTTAAGAGCAATAATAAATACAAATATAAAGCACAAAATACAAAATACAAATAAAATATACTAACAGGCGGGTGACATAACTAACCAATAATACACCAGGCATAGTAGGCACTAGTGAAGTCCACACACAATGCTGAAGGTTAAAACATTATAAACATTAACAAAGTGATAAAGATAAGTTCCAGTACACTAAAAATGCGGGCTCTAGGACGCGGGGAAAGCAAGGCTAAACAAATAAGTTTTTAATCGAGATTTAAAAGATTGAATTGAATCAGACGCCCGAATAGCTAGGGGGAGGTTATTCCAGAGGTAGGGTGTGACAGCGGCGAATGCGCGGTCACCTCTGGTCTTGAGCCGAGATCTAGGTCGCACCAGGAGCATTTGGCCTGCTGATCTAAGCGTTCTCCCAGGGGTATAAAAGCTCAGGAGATCCATAAGATAGCTGGGCGCGGTGTTATTTATGATTTTAAAAGTGAGCAATAAGATTTTAAAATCGATACGAAATTTAATAGGGAGCCAGTGGAGGTCGGAAAGAACTGGAGTAAAGTAAAACATTTATACATTTTATATACAATATCACAAGTTCTACAGAAGAACGATGAATAGAATCTGCAGTAATTGAGGTGTTTATAGTGGTTAGTAATTAATCAATCTAATATATTTTATTAGAACAATGTATTTCTATGCATGAGATTTTTAGGTTCTAAGTCAAATGACACAGTTAAGTTCATTTCACTATTTATTTATTTATTATTTTTATTCTTAGGAAATGAAGGTGCTTTATCAGATATACAAACTGAAACCTCGCACCAACGTGTAAGTAATAATAATTATTGGTGTTAAAAGATGTGACAATTGTTTTTCTATCTATCTAACTCTATCTCAACTATATAATTTTGTTTTTATATAACTGTTTTTAACTACGGCACAGACTGAAGAAGCTGATGATGAACTAAACTACGCTGCGCTGAATTTCTCTGAAAGAAAAACAAGAGGAAAAAGGAAGAGAGAGGTTGCTGAACACAGTGTCTACTCTCAAGTTAAACGCTGATGCCAGTAACAATGTCGTGGAGGATTTCTTTTTTTTGTATTGATCACATGTTTTAACCATATAACTTTAGTAATTGTAGACTTACATTTTCACCAGTTGTATGCATGTGCACCACAAGTGGGCCTTATGCTCTATCACACATATACACACACACAGAGTGGAGCCATTGTAAGTTCATGGGAGACATTAAACAGATAGTGAGACTCCTGCTAATCAGGGATGTAAATCTGTAGGTGACGGCTAGGCAACAATTCTTTACCTCTCTCTCTCCCTCTCTCTTTGAAGGGAAGGTATAACCTGTGAGATTGGGCAACATGTAGGAGTTGTGGAGGTATTTGTCTGTTTGTATATAAGATGTAAGGGCGGCAGCCATCGTCAGAGACTGCTTAGGTATTTGACCAGAGTCTCTCCATATTGCAATTAATAAAAATTGTTATTAAACTCACTTTAAATCATGCTCACCGAGGTGTTTGCGGGTTTATTTAAAATTTCCACGACAATCTCCTGAAATTTAAATTGAAACTGATATCTGGTATTGAAATAGATTCTATATTTGTGACCCTTTGGTCATGTTTTTTTTTCTTCATTAAATATTAACTGTTAACAGTTTATTTGCTTCATTACTGACTGGCTCTCAAAGCTAGAAATTTAGTTTTGTCGCATTTCTCGAATCCCTGATTTTAAACTGTATTCAATGATTTTGTAATTAAAAATATATTTTGGAGGTGTCAGTTGTATTTTTTTTCTTTGTAATTAATGCAATACAGTACAAGAAAAATTATTTTATATTTTTGCTTCCAAGATATTTTATTTCTAAAAGGAACAATCCAAAACACACATTTTAGTGCTTATTTTCCTATATTTTCTGTATTTGGACAAATTCTATACAATATTTATTGTTAAATCTCATCTAAATCTTTAAAATAACAATTTAGAAAGCCTTTAATGCAAAAAAAATGTCATTATGTCAGCAATAACTTGCTTATAGAGACATGGTTGTTATTGATTTGAGAAACAATATTACAATGCAGTTTTGTCACATCAGATGCCAGATGAGTGGACTCAAAAGGTGGATTTCACTAAACAAGTTTGAAGAGTTTATTTAATAGAAGAATACACATTTTTCCCAACTCTTACATTTATTTAAATTTACTTGAGTAGGGTTATGCAGTCACGTTCTATAGGATCTTGCTAATTACTTCCTAATTTTATTCAGGTGTGTTGCAGCAGAGACGCATGTAAAAGAGTCAGGATACCTGGAGTTTGACACCCCTGCCATCAGGGCTGGACTGGGACAAAAAATCGGCCCGAGCATTTTGACTAGAGACCGGCCCACCAAAACTGTGACGTCATTCAGGGGTAAAACCACAAAGGATTCTGGGAACTTGTGGCAAGCGGTACTAGCGCATGCAGGCTTTCAATTGAACTCAGTTACACAGCGATAAAAAGAAACACAAAAAATGGCAACAAACTGTTGTATTATTAACTGCAATAGCCGGTGTTGTGCCAAAAAGTGATTGTCTGCCAAAAACTGATTTCCGGTATTTGCCAAAAACTGATTGCTCGTATTTAAATTGCTATAAGTAACTTGTTGGGCTATAATATGTGAAACATATGTCAAATGCATCCCTCATGGATGACATAAAGTCATATTGAGCTGCAAACAACATTAGTGTAACAAGGTAGAAGCCGCAATCAGTCTTTGGCAGTGACTTTATGTAACCTTTATTTATGTCGTTAAAAAAAAGTCTAATTAACATTAAAAATGTATTTTGTAAGAAGTAGTTGGACAGCAGAAATGGCTCAAATATTACAATAGTTCTGTAAAAATATTTAAAGTGGGGATAAAGGACCGGATTGGTTATAATGTAAGTACAATAACACAGAGTTGTAAAGATACTTGAAGAAACAGATAATTTTTAAATTCCATATATAGCCCCTTTGTAAACGCTGTTCACCGAAGTCTATTTACCAACATAGATATTACACATAAAAAATACACGCAAACATTGGAAATCAGTTTTTGGCACAACACCTGTTGCATGACAGCCACGGGAAGCCGACGGGTAAAGAGATCGGTTGTTATCGGATTACGTCGTGGAAATTGTTTAAGCCATGTTTCCGAAGTAACAAAGAGCGGATGGATGGCCTATAAGATTGCTAAACAAGGGGGAGTGTGCATCCGACCTCCTCGGCTGTAATTGGTCCAGCCCAGAGTCGATCATGACCAATTGGCCAATCCAACACCTTTCATTATTTATACCCTTCCAAAAAAAAAAAAAAAAATCGATCGGCCCATAAAAACAAAAAATCTCCAGCGATATGCCCGATGGCCAGTCCAGCTATGCCTGCCATAGATCCAAAGAGGGGGGGAGCTCATGAGCAAACAAACAGTAAACATGAAATGGTTACTCCATGCCTTGTTATTCAGAATGACACAATAAGGAACTGAAACAAACTGAGGTAACAAAAACACAAGAGGTGAGGGCAGAGTGGAGACACAATGGAAACTATACACAGGTGAAGTAAATCTAAATAACAAGGCAAAGGACACATGGGTACCAGAATCTATACTAACACGGTGACAGAGACTTAACGAGTCACAGGGAACACAGGAGAGACGGTGTAAAGTAAAATTAGAATAAACTACAACTATAAACAGATTTCAGAAGCAAAACTAAATCTAAGAAGGCCAGAGAATATAATATAGGAACATGAACCAGGTGATATCTGCTAATTGGTCAAAGATCCAGAATCATGTCAGTGATAACACAACACAAACTTGGAAAACATTTTCATTTATTGATATTTATTCCAGAGAATATGTGATTAATATAACTGACTTAGCTTTGATTTGGCTAAAAAACAACTGCTTTGGGCTGGGAGGTCAATTCCTTAATCATAATTATGCAAATTCTCATGACTTTAAGAGTTCTTTGGAGCACACAAGTTGCAAATAGTTGGTCCACTGATGGATTTGTTTGCACTGTTTCCTCACAGCAAGATGGCTTATAGTTCAAGTCCTTGCTGAGACCTTTCTGTGTGGTGCATCCATGATCTCTCTTTCCATGCATGGGTGTCCTCCAAGTACTCCAACTTCCTCCCGCAATCAAAAGACATCCAAGTTAGTTGAATTCGTAATTCTAAATTGACTGTGAATATGAGGCAAATAAAGTACTTTAAGTGTATAGAATAAAATGCTATATAATGTATGATTAAAATCACATCTTCTAAAGCCCTTTAAATAAAAAACATCATAAAAATGAATGTATTGCAAAATAGAAAGCAGGTAATGAGAAGGCATCAAGGTGAAAATAGATTTTATTGACATGATCATCAAATATCTTCATAATTTGTGTTGAAATACTTTTGAAATGTGTTTCATTGCTCTGTATTACCTGTTCTTGACTGAAATAGGGGGCATTTAGTTGATTCATGTTGCCCAGAAGAAACTTTTAATGATGCATAAAACGATGAGTTTTCAACGAGGCAGATAAAGATGCCTGCATTTACAAATAAAGGCTTGATTTCATAATTATTATCTGAGGTTGAAGGTTTTGTCAATCCAGCTGATGCAAAGAAAAGCTTTCTATTTGGATTTAGTCAGTAAAATGCTGCAGTATAAGTTTAGCATCATTCTGGATTTACCTCTAGCTCCACCATGGGGTTAACATGTGTGATCGTTATTAAACTACTTCAGTAATGTTGATTGATTCGCAATGAATTTTGCTGCAAATATGGCAGTTCTGTTTTTGAAGAGGTGAGGTTATCTTCTTTAGGAGGGGATATTGGTTTAGTCAGTTCTTCAGTGCTTCTCAGGAGTAAACTGTCATTGCCAGCAAAACAGCCAACCAGGAAATTTCCTCTGAAATACAAACCATGATGAACTAATATGTTTCTAAGACTATACGGCACACATGCTTAAGATTCACTGACAAAAATAATAAATATCCAGGGATAGACGGAATTGTACAAAACAATAGCTAAAAAAAAAGGATTACTTTAACACCAGATAAAAGAGAGGTGGCCGTTTTTTTACTATGCCCAGGAGGAGGTAAATGTGACAGGAAGTGTAGATTTGAATCTTTTCAGAGTTAACCAATCAGGTGCACATTACTGTCTGACTTATTGTAATCATCTCACCTCCTTTTCACTGAAATACCAACAAAGTCCTTAACATAGATCAGTGTAAAGATGATTGTGATGTGGATTACAATGTTCCTTCTTCATCAAGGATGTAAGTACTTTTTTCTTCTTTTGTCCAAAATTATTCTTAGTGAAAAACGTGTCATGATGATTTATATTGTGACCTGCAGGAACAAACCAAATAAATTTAATTTTGCATTAAAAATTTTCCACATCTTACAACATTTTATTTTTTATGTGTTTTCTTTCAATTCAGATTCTCTGGTCCCAGTAAAAACCGTTCAGCTCGGTGAAGCAGCAACATTAACATGTGCTTTACCCATTAAAGAATTCGGCAGTATAACAGTCCACTGGTACAAGCAGAGCGCTGGAGATGGTCTTAAATTAATTGTGACATTGTCCAAATCAGCACCACCTGAATATAGTCCTGAATTTTCTAGAAAGAGATTTAATGTGGAAAATGCTAATAATGTAGCAACCTGACCGTTCTGATGACAGTCCAAGAGGATGAGGGAATCTATCACTGTGGAATAGCTGAGTGGATGTATCCCATTCAGTGGAGTGAGACGTATCTGTCAGTAAAAGGTAAGACTGAGCTACTTTTACAAACTTTAAAGGTTCTACTAGAAGCTTTAAAGCATCTCCGTATCTTTTGCAATACACAGGAAATACTCAGATGACATCAAACTATACTGTTGTTCAGTGGCCTACAGTATTAGACCCACTCCATCCAGGAGAATCAGTGACTCTGCAATGTTCAATCATCTCTGTCTTTGACAAAGCAACATGTTCAGAAGATCTTAGTGTCTTTTGGTTCAGAGCCGGATCAAATAAATCCCATCCAAACATCATCTATACTCATGGAAATACACGTGATGAATGTGGGAATCGATCTGAGACTCAGGATAGATGTGTTTATCGCTTCTCTAAGACGGTCAGCTCCTCTGATGCTGGGACTTACTACTGTGCTGTGGCCACATGTGGGGAGATATTATTTGGAAATGGAACTGCATTGAAACTTGGTATGATTTTTCATTAACTGTTCTAAACAACAAACAAGATATTTTTATACCAATTTGAGTGCTAAAACTTTTTCTTTGTGTTTTTGTAGTGCAACCGGCACAATCAGGATTCACTCAAATGCTAATATTAATAGTTTGTTTGGCTATTTCGATCATTGGAAATGTGTTCCTCATATTCAACTCAAGAGTATGTAAACCATCTCAAGGTAAGTGTTATAAAACATTACAATTGTTTAAAAGTCATAAATGATCTCATTAGATTTAATAATGGAAAGACCAATCATTCATGGGTTTAAGGTACAAAATCATATAATAAGTTATTCTGTAAAATCATCAGGAGTCAATCACACTATTGTTAATAAACCTGCTTACAATGAGTGGCTGTCGCTGCTTAGTGTACCAACTTATTTTTATGAATAATACGTTCTTATCAGCAGGATTTTTATTAAGGATCATGCAATCTAAAATAAAAAAAGTGCACTTCACTATTATATATTTGTTTTAATAATTTTATTTATCTTTAGGAAAAGAAAGTGCTGTATCAGAATCACAAACTGACAGGTTGAACCAACCAGTAAGTGATGAAAATAAATGTTATTTACTTAAAATATTGTCTACATGAAAAGCTCAGCATCAATATTTGTCTTCTAATATTTAATGAACAGATTGAAGCCGATGACCAGCTGAACTATGCTGCACTGAATTTCTCTGAAAGGAAAACAAGAGGAAGAAGGAAGAGAGACATTACCGAGGACAGTGTCTACTCTCAAGTTAAAAGCTGATGCTGATATCAGGGATGAAGAGCCCGTTAAAAATTAAATTGAAGCTGAAACATGATTGCAGATGCTATTATTTGTGACAGGTCTTGTTATTTTGCTGCCTTGATTAAATACTAACTGTGAGCAGTTTATTTGCCTCATCGCTGACAAGTTTGGGCTCTCAAACTAAAACAAAGTCTTGTCACATTTTTGAAATCCCTGAATTTTTTATCTGTATAAACCTGTTTCCTTGTTTTCTTTGATTAAAAACTATTTAATTCAGTATTTTGGATTCTTTTTTATGTTTAGGGGAAGATACTACAGGGACAATAACTGGTCAGTTTTTTAGATTTTGGGTGGTTTTGCTAATAGTGTGTCTTCTTTTATGTTAAAGTAGAGAAATTATTTTATTATCCCGTATCTGTTTGATATGTAAGCAATCTGGGCACAGCCATTTTTTTTCAGTGGTTCGTTTTAAACTGCGGTAAATAATTTATACTATATATATGCAAACCTTTATGGGTTATACCTTATTAATGTTAGAGAAGCCGTGTGTGTGTTTGTGCTTCATTTACTTTATACAAATGGAACTGTAGATAAAAAACACACAGATTAGACGAATGATTAGTCTGTTGGTTTTCATCTCAGAGAACACATTAATAGACTAGAATAGGCTTTGCTCCCACTAATTTGAGTGTAAATTTGACAGTTGATGGAACATTAAAATCCAGTGTAATGATAAATCTGGACAGGCTTTTTTTTTTAAAAAAGACACACATAAATTTGTATTTTGAACTTCAGTTGATTTTTTCTTTATTTACCTTTGATTTAACCTTACATTACGGTTCCTCTGAACCAGTCTAGCTTAAAATCACTTCAAAAATTTGTTGCAGCAAGCTTGATGCAAGCGTTTCCATGAGGTGAGTGGGAACATTTCTCCAAGTGGTGAAGATGGCCGCACAAAGGGCATCTACTGTCTGGAACTGTTGTTAATTTTTTTTTTTAAACTTTCCTTGCCCTCCATCCCCAAAGGTTTTCAACTGGATCAGGGCAACATGCAGGACCAGCCAAAATAGTGATGTTATTCTTCTGGAAGAAGATCCTTATCCTGCAGGCATTGTGTAGCGTTGTCCTGTTGAAAAACCCAGTCGCTACCACAAAGACGAGGGCCCTCAGTCATGAGGGATGCTCTCGGCAACATCTGGACGTTTGATGCCCCTGCACCTCCTGAAGCTCCATTGTTCCACAGAAGGAAAAAGCACCTGAGACCATTATTGCGCCCCCTCCACTGTGGGTTGAAGAAAACATCTCAGGTGGGATCTGCTTGTCAAACCAGTAACATTGGAAACTATCGGAAACATCAAGTTTTTTTCTCATTAGAGAATAAAACCTTCTTTCACCTTTTACTGTCCCATGTTTGATGCTCTCTTGCAACGTCCAAAAGGTGAGCTTTGTGCTGTTCAAGGAGACCTTTGAATACATTTTTTATTTTTGAAGCCCTTCAGTCTCAGATGCCATCTGATGGTTATGGGGCTGAAGTTGGCACCAGTAACAACCTTAATTTGGGTCCAGGTTCATCCAGTGTCTTGATGACAGCCAATGGGATCCTCCGACCCCAAAAAATCTCACCAGCACTGTCTTACTACATCCCACCTCAGCAGTGATTGTGTGCTGCTTATGCAGTTTAATAACCTGAACATGTTCAAAAATGAAACTTTTTTTTTGCCTTTGCCATCAGAACGTCATGACAGTGTGACTACCTGACAGAAAATGACAATGAATCCACATTTCTGCACAGATTTGGTCCTAAACTTTAGGTCAGCTGTAAAACAGCCTGTTTCATTTTAAGCATTGTTCTCAATATGCATGCTCTAACAAATATTTTGTCTCCCTACCATTTCTTCTTGTCACATGTTGGAACTTTGTTAAGATTTAACCCTGCAAAATACAATTTATTTGCCATTCTTCAAGTGGTCTTAAACTTTTGATGGATGTATAATGAGAACTGCATAGAAACAGTTTATTTAGGTCATATACCGTTCTGGACGCATTTACACTCATCATAGGCACAAATGTCATGGCAATTTGGAGCTTTTAATGATCTCTTTTAACTGTTCTTTTGCCAAAGTAGAATGATTACATAGCATAAATACAAAAATACCTTGAATAATAGGGTTTATAAGTTTTAATGTATGTGCATTTTCTTCTATCAACACAGAGTCAAACGTTTATAAATAGGCTTAGATATATGCATACACTTCCAGTGATATTTGGTTTTATGCTTCCAGATGCTTTTGGGTACTCTGAATGGATACTGGATCACTCCTCTTGGCAGAATTGGTAGCGCTGACTTAAATTGACTGGTTTCCTTGCACTGTCATGACTTTTCACTGTCTACAAATTTTCAATAGATTTAAGAATGGGCTTTTGCAAAGACCTTCTAGAAGCTTTATCCATTCAATAAACAGTTTTCTCCACATTCAAATAATTTTTACCTACATACATTGCTAAAAAAACAAAACAAAAAAAACAAAAACAAAGAAACACCTTTCAATCAGCGTATGGCATCAAATCAATTATAACTGATAGCACAATTTTTCAATTACTACTGGACACTACAGGTATTACACAGGTAGCCCAACTCCTCAAGAATAGCACATCAAATATGATTGCTGTATCTCCCAGCACAGTCTCAAGAATATTGATGCTGGCTCGTTATTAATCTCTGTCTCTCTACCACAGCATGTCTTTATCCCGTCTTCCTCTCTCAACCTAACCGGTCGCAGCAGATGGCCCCGCCCCTCCCTGAGCCTGGTTCTGCTGGAGGTTTCTTCCTGTTAAAAGGGAGTTTTTCATTCCCACTGTCGCCAAAGTGCTGCTCATAGGGGGTCATATGATTGTTGGGTTTTTCTCTGTATGTATTATTGTAGGGTCTTTACCTTACAACATAAAGTGCCTTGGGGCAACTGTTGTGATTTGGCGCTGTATAAATAAAACTGAATTGAACTGAATTTAATTAAATTGATTCTAGGAGACAGGCAGTTGATCTAGGAGAGCTGGGCAGGGTTATAGAAGGTCCTTATCCATCAGCAGGACTGGTATCTTCTCCTTTGTGCAAGGACGAACAGGATCCATCACTGGTGACCTGCAGGTTCACCCTGAGCACATGTAAGAGATGGAAAGGGTCTGTAGAAGCCATGGAAAACATTCCTGTAATATCATTTAGCATGACCAGTTTGTTGGTGTGTCACTGGTGGTCTGAGGAGGAAAATCCATGGAAGAATGCACAGACCTCAAAGTGATAGGCAGCAGTACCCTTACTGCCATTCGATGTCCTTGGATCCACTGACAGACTCTATTCTGGTGCAGTGGGTTGTGGGTTCCTCCTGGTGTATGAGAATACATGGCCTCGTGTTGCAAGAGTATGCAGGCAAGTCCTGGAGGATAAAGGAATTGAATGGGCCCCATGTTCAAGTCATCTATATTCATTAGAACAACTCTGGGACATTATGTTTCAGTCCATCTGACACCAGCAGGTTGCACCTCAGACTGCTCAGGAGCTCAGTGATGCCCTGATCCTGATCTGGTTGGAGATGCCTCAGGACTTTTTTCCCATTGAGGTCTGATATGTTTTCAAAGTGCCTCTCTGAAGTTTTTGAGCAGTGTACAAATCTGCAATCTCAAAGGGGACATGAAATCAGTCCATGCTGTGCAGAGTTTGCTCAGACTAATAAAGGAAAACTGTCTTAGAACATAATGATTTGATTTCATAACTTAGGTCATCATATACCATATCTTTGTATAGAGGTTTTGATATTCTTTATACAGCCAGCTGATCTAAAGAAGACATGCCATTTTGATTGAGAAAGTAAAACAGAGTATACCAGCTTAAGGTCTTGGGGGTAACATTGTTCTGTCTTTACCTCTAGCTCCACCATGGGGTTAACATGGGTGACGTTTAATGCAAGTGCTGATTGGTTTGTTATGAAAAATGCAAAAACATAATAAATAAATAAAGTTGCACATTAGTTGGGCAAAAGGCTTCGCTTCATCCTGTGCGCCAGCTTTTCTCCAAGTCAAAATTTCATCAGAAATTCAATATGTAATGTTTTTGTGTTATTTCTTGCACTTCATACCACAAACAGAAGTGGTGACTGTTCCACTGTTCATGTCCTTCAGATGAAAAGAAAAGGAAGGAATAGAATAACTAATAACCACCAAGAGAGAAGTAAAAAGTAACCAAATGGATAATTACAACAGAATATCAAAGAGAGGTGAAATGTTTTACAGAGGCCAGGAGGGGACCAGTGTGACATGAAGGGTACTTTTGAATCTAAATGTGTTAACCAATCAGAATCATTGTACAGCCTTACCTAACACGATCATCTTGCCTCCTTCACTCACTGAAAGATGTTCTCAACAACGAGCAGTGTCGTGATGATGGTGGTGCTGTGGATTACTTTGCTCTTTCTTCATCAAGGATGTAAGTGCTCTTTAATTTTCTCCACAACTATTCTATGAAGATAAATTATGTCAAATAGAAAAAATGTGTCGAAAATAAAATGAATTATTTTGCATTTGAACATTTGAACATCATTTTTTTTCTGTATTCTCTTAATTCAGATTCTCTGGTTCCAATGAAAATCGTTCAGCTTGGTGAACCAGCAACGTTAACATGTGCTTTACCCAGCAACAAAGAGCTCAGCACTCTGGAAGTCCACTGGTACAAGCAGAGTATCGGGGATGAGCTCAAACTGATTTCAACACTGTATGGAACTACACCACCTCAGTATGGTCAAGAAATATTTAGATCAAGATATGACGCATGTAATACGAAAACATTTAGCAATCTGACCATTTTGAAGACAGTCCAAGAGGACGAAGGAATCTATCACTGTGGGATCATTGAATGGCTTAATCCTGAATGGAGTGGGACATATTTGTTAGTAAAAGGTAATAAACTGGCATACTTTCAAAAAATGTGTTTGTGTGTTGGAGCATGTTTTGACAATTGTCTTTATATTTTTTATTAAACAGGAAACACTCAGAGGGCATCAAACTATACTGTCGTTCAGTGGCCAGCTGTATCAGATCCAGTCGATCCAGCAGACACAGCAGCTCTCCAGTGTTCAGTTTTCTCTGACTTTGACAACAACACATATGCACGGGATCGTGATGTGTTCTGGTTCAGAGCTGGTTCAGACAAATCTCATCCTGGCATCATCTACGCTGGCAGAAAGAAACCATCTGACCTTCAGAATAAATGTGTTTATCGCTTCTCTAAGAACATCAGCTCCTCTGATGAAGGGACTTACTATTGTGCTGTGGCCACATGTGGGGAGATATTATTTGGAAATGGAACCGATCTGAAAGCTGGTATGATACTAAGTTATACTCAAGGTATGTTGGCAGCATATGAGTGACTTTTTTTTGAAAATGTGATATATCTTTCTGGTTGTTTGTTTTGTAGTGCAGAAAACACAGTCGGCATTTATTCACCTGGCCGTAATAACAGTGTGTTTGGTCATTTCTGTCACTGGAAATGTTTTCCTCATCTGCAACCAAAGAATACAAAATAAAGGTAAGTGTTGTATGATGATTTCCAAAGCTAAGATTGTCCTGTTATTCAAGCAGCATTTCCATTGTTTAAATATGAATATGAGGCGACTTTTGTTGTGATTTGGCGCTATATAAATAAAATTGAATTGAATTGAATTGAATATGAATACATATAAAATGTTTTGTGTTATATATTTATATGTTAGGCAATACATTTTGAAATAGTTGCCACATCAAATGCATTTTACTATTTTGTATTTGTTCTAATAATTAAATTCATCTTTATGAATAGAAAATGCTATATCGGAAGACCAAATTGACACCTCACACCAACCAGTGAGTAATGAAAATGCTTGTTATTCAATTAAAATATGACTGAAAAGCTCATTATTATTATTTTAACTGGTTGTTATTATTGCATATCTTTATTACACAGGTTGAAACTGACAGCCATGTAAACTATGTTGCACTGAACTTCAGTGAAAGAAAATTGAGAAGCACAAGGAAGAGAGACTTTGCTGAGGACAGCGTCTACTCTCAAGTTAAATCCTGATTTCAATACCAAAGTTGAGTTTTGTGTGTTTTCTTGAAAAAACAAAAACACAGAAAATAAAAGAAAATACGGAAAAAATATCAAAGAAAAGAAAAATCTGTTGTAACTTTATTGCAGTTTATTGTTTGATAAAAGCATTTTGGTTATTTTGTAAGTGATTTAAGTGTTAGTCACATGTTTAGTGAGAGCTGTTAATTATAGATTTAAATTTCTGCTAAAGGGGAGCATTTAACAGGTATTTTCATTAGAAAACTGCGTTTCCCAGAATCCTTTGCGGTAGATGAAAGTTACTCTGGGTTTTTTTTAGCTAGCAAAGAAAGTTTCGGGAAGCCATTATATGTTGCTCTGATGTCGAGCAGTTTATTTGTTCTACATTCCCCTTTTTGAAGCCTTATATAAAGACTATCGTTTCTACAACTGATGTCCGATCCATTTTTTTGGCTTAGTGGATTCGCCACAACAAAATCAACACATCAACTTTAAATTTTGCAAAAGAGGAAAAACAAAAACAAAAAAAATCCTCAAACTACTATGTGATTTACTTAATCAGTGAATTCACACTCCTGCTGGAGAGGAAACTTGAGTCCCGCTCACTCCATAAGCAGCTTTCTGACCTTTGTAAGAGAAATGAAGTTGAGTGCTGCTGAATTAGAAGCTGTTTTTGTAAAAACAAATTGTTTTTGTTGGAGATAACTGTAGTGTGAGAAAACACTTGTGCAGACTGACAGTATAAATTCAGGAATGTGAGAGTCAAGAAACTGTGTTGGTGAGTTCAGCTGAACTGAGCCGTGCAGCCATGTTGTTACTCCAGTAGCATTGCGTTGTCTGTTTGCCTTTCCTGTTAGGTGAGCTTGACTTTATATTTGCTGCTTTTAATTTTTTTTTTAAGATTAGATAATGTCGTTTGTTTCTACCTTAAATAGTTGAATGGAAATTTCAATGTGAATTATAGCTTTCTTTGTTTTTATGCTAGGTTACCTATAGTCCCATGTTAGTTTACATGTTAGTGTTATATCATGCACAGCTGCCTTGCAATGCATCATCTCTGCTAATAATCACAACAACAACAGCAATAATAATAACAATAATAATGACATGTATTATGATGAATATGACTTTCTTTGAGGGTCCGGAGTCAAGTGACTCCCAGTTTATGTTTATTAATATTCATTGATTTTGTTCGTTTATTAGTTATTTGTTATTATTTCCAGTGTTTAGGTCTCTCTGTGCCTCCCTGGTGTTACTTGTGTTGTGTCTAGTGTTCTTGGTTCTATGTTCCCCTTTCCTGTTTTACTTCGAGTCCTGTGCATCAGTGTATTCTGTTTTGCTGCCACCTGGTCTCATCTCGTCTCATTATTGTGAGCTGTGTTGTCTGCCTCTCTGCCATTTCCTCACTTCCCTGTGTGTAATATATAGTGTGCGCTTGCCTCTGTCAGATTGTCTGCGTTTTCTTCTGTTTGTCATCCCCGTGTTTCATCCTGCATTTCCTCCTCAAGGTTTCCATGTTTTAGGTTTTTGGTAATGTTTTCTATGTTCCTCATGTTCTTTAATTTAGCTTTTCCCGGTTTAGATTTTGGTTTGTTTTTTCTCAGTTCCTCCGCCACCTTTTGTTTTGTAGCTTTTTGTGCAGTCAAGAATAAAGGTTTGTTTGTTAAAGATCCACATTCATCTCCATTGTCTGCGTTTGGGTCCAGTTTATGTTTGCATCTGGGGATGAATATCTGTATGTTTTATGTGTCTTTGTGCCTTGTGTGTGTCATTTCATTACATTTCAGTTTCTTTTTTAAATGCTTTATAAAGAAAAAATAGTCTTTACTTTCGATGAAGTCACGCAAAATACTTAACAAATAAAAACTGTCTAAATAAACATAAAATATGGAATTAATATAAAAACGATAAATCTCGACTACCACACTCTCATATCTTACATGTACAGATGTACTAAATATCTTGTTAATCAAATAGACTTTCTAAATGGCACTATGAACATGTTAGTTGCTGGTAGGTGTTGAGCTACACAAGTGGTGCTTTTTGTTAATTTTTCTGTTTATAATTATATCCATAACTTTTAAGGATATAATTTTTAGCCATAGTCAAATTGTCAGAGGTTTCCAGTTCAGAGATCATGGGAATATTTTTCTTTTTAATTTATATTTTATGTGGGCTTTCTGGCTTCAACAAGTGCCCACTGATTCCTGCTGGGAAGGTTTGTTGTTAACTGGGCTCTAGTACTTCCAAGTCTGAGAGTGTGTTTAAGAGATAGCTGACCAATCAATTCAATTCATTTGTATTTATTCAGCACCAAATTACAACCTGAGGCACTTTGTTTTGTAACATGAAGACCCTACAATAATAGAGAGATAACCCTAAAAATCAGTCTTCCCTTTTTGAGCAAGCACTTGGTGACAGTAGGAAGGGAAACAGAAGAAACCTTCAGCAGAACTACATATACTTTCATCTAAAGACAGAATAAAGAAGATACTGTGGAAGAGAGCGATAGTTTAATAATAATTAATGATTAAGTGCAAAATGTCGTTTAAATACTTACATAGTGAGTAAATAGGATAAGTGAAGTCTGTCACTTGAATCAGGAGGCTTGTTTAACAAAAACAGGGCATGAAAGCTAAAGGCTGATTCCCATTCGACTTTTAGGTAAATAAGTGAGCCAGCAGTCAGAGACCAAGCAAACCATAAAAGTAAAGTTTGTCCATTTACTGTCAATCTAAATTGTACCTGAGGACTTGGAAACTTCCAAGCAAAGACTCACAGCATTGACCAGCAGCTCGAAGCAATATAGCAGCTTTACTTCATGGAATCATTAAAGGTGTACTCTCAGTGGCCGGGGAACAATAGATGAACAGCACCACCAAGGCCGTGTCCTTCCAGAGCAATACAAGAACACAACCCATAAAGGCAATGCTCAGTGGCTAGTGGCTCTAAGAGCAGACCACAGCAACGAACCTGAACAGGGTCCAGTAACCACAGTGCCAGACTTTTAAGAAGAAAGCTTTTCCAGTATAAAGAGCTGGACTGTACCAGGCCCTGACATGATTCACACCTACTGGCTGAAGAAGCTGACTGCACTCCATGAGCGTCTGGCAGCACAAATGAACCAGCTGCTAGTCAATGAGACACACCCAGAATGGCTAGCTCAGGGGTCGGCAACCTTCACACCCAAAGAGCCATTTCCATGTAAAAAAACTAAACAAAACACTGGGAGCCACAAATACTTTTTGACATCTAAAATGCAGATAACACTGTATATATTGTTTTGTTGTTTTTTTTACCTTCATGCTTTGTATAATCAATTATAATGTGTTGCTTATGAAAGCCATGAAGTGCTACAGAGAAAATTAGATTTTATTTATGTAATGAACACATTTTGATCATCTTGAACTCTTAAAAAAATAATAACAAAAGAGAAACACGCTGGTGTCTTTCAAATGAATTAAAAATCTGAACTTAAATTATCCATGTAGCAGACAAAAAATATTGTGAGGGGTCATCTGTATATCACCTTTGGGCTTTTGGAGCGTTGACCTGAATAAAAAAAATAAATTGGAAAAAAACAACATGTCACTAAACAATGAAAAACAAATATTTTCCAAATATTTGCATAAATATTTATTTTAACTGGTTAATGGGACTTCTGTTCCTGAACCTCTGCGCACAGCATCTGCAAATTTGGGCTGTACAAGCAACTTTCATCTTTACGCAGAACTGTAAGCTGTCATCTGTGAGGCACGAGCAGTTTTTGTTTTTAACATAGTTCATGGTGGAGAATAGCTAGTCACACACGGATCCGAAGATCAACAGGACTCGAAATGTATATGTCTTCATGTTTATGTAGGCGCTGGGGCATTCCATGTTTGTGATTCTGAACTTATTGGCCTTCTATGGGCAACATCCTCTGTCAAGTGTTTAAATTGGGACTCCCACATATCTTTGTCAGCTATGTCAGCCAGCTCGATCTCCAGATCAGGTTGAGTTACACCTGCAGTCACATTTAATAGGGATGGATTGATGGTCAGAGGAGGGACAGGGAAGCATAATGTGGGTTTTTCCACTCTGAACTCACTGAATCGTTTCCCAAACAATGCTTGCATTGTGCTGATTGCAGACTGCTGATACTCAGAATACTCAGGCAACATGCTCAAATAGCGCACAACTTCAGGTTTTTTATTTCTATATGATAATTCTGCATTATTAAGCGATGAGGTGTTTGACGAAGTTAGTGGTGTTGCCACAACACCTCACTGTCTTGCCACATGTATCGCAAACCGTGTCTTGGCTGTTTGTGGAGGTAAAATACGTCTCCACATGACTCTGTTTACGCTCAGCCATTGTTGTGAGTGCGCACGCCAGGGTCTGCGACACATTTATACAGCCGTATTTCACACATGACTGTGAAAGGCGGAAGAGGAAGTAGTTCCTTCCAATTTATGATATAGTTTCCTTCCACTGTGTTCCTGTTAATGAAAAACTACAAATTTACCCCAAAGTACTAAAATATCGATATTTTAATATGAGAATCGATTCTAGAACATAAATTACTGGTATCGGAAGAATCGATATTTCAGTATCGATCTGCACACCACTAGTGGTCATTCTCCCTTTAAGACTCTCATTTGTGAAACCCACCTCACCCGTCTCACTCAAAGTTTCATCCGAACCTCCATCTTTAACTACACCACCACTAACATCTAGAATCAGCGGGTCCTGTACTAAATGTTATTGCCGCTTGTTCTGCTATGATGAGTCATCAGAGTGTCATCAGCAAAAATAGATACATTAATTTCTCTGTCTCAATAAACCATGTGAAATTGAAGCATTTATCATAGAGAGTACAGTATTCAGTCAACCCAGGTATTTGGTGATCCCAGCAGTGAAAACTCAAAGGTGAGCAGAAAGATGACTAGACCAGTGATTTCAGCAATGAGCTCGGCAGCATGGGAAAGTGGAGGCGATGTTGCATCACGCAGGTCATAGGAACAAAAACTACTAATGAAAAGTATAACTTTATTACAAAAGTTGGGATTTAAAAGAAAGGGAGCATATCCAGTGAAATGAAATATGCATTTTCTGATTTTATGCTTGAGTTTTGAGCCAGCTTAACTTCTGTGCTTTTGTTGTTTACGCTTTGCATAGATAACAAGGAGGAAAGGCTCTGTGGGAGGTTTGCTGGTAAGCCTTTGCTGATAGCAACTTTGTCAAACCTCAAACACACTTTGATCATTTTTTGAAAAGTTCAGAATCAAAGGAAACAGCTGAAGATGCAGGTATCTGACACTGATGCACCTTCGACACCTTTTCGGTGAGGTGTTTGGGAACATTGTATATAAGATAGATTCCTGACACGATTTATAAACAGTAGAAAATAGATGTATGAATTTAATTTAATTTTTTTTAACTTTAACTTTATTTGAGATCTCAAAGCAGTTTGCAAGTTAAAAATAAATTATGGGCATTTAGCGTGTATTAAATACATTTAAAAACTAAAGATTAAAAGATTCAGAAATCCTTTCTGTTTGTGTTTTTTTTCCTATTTCCCATTTCTCTCTATGACCTCTGACCTCCATCCGTGTATTTCAGTTCAGAGGAAGTTTATATGGTGCACATTTGAAAGAGGGTTTGGTCAGTGCCCTATTAAGACAAACTGTCTTGACAAATAATGACTTGATTTCATGGCTACTATCATGACACATGATACAACCGTACTATTGGCTTTTAGGTTTTCTGGATCCAGCTGATGTGAAAGAAGTCTTTCTAATTTAATTGAGGACAGCTAAAATGTTGCAGTTGCCATTACCCTGTCTTTACCTCTAGCTCCACCATGGGGTAAAGCTGGGTGATATTTAATGCGACTGCTGAATCTTTTACCACGAACTTTGCCACATTAATTGGAAAAAGGACTCTGCTTGTTCTTTGTCCCCTTTTGTGAGGCAACATATAATCTGAAATGTAAAATGTGATGCATTTCTGTACATCTGAACAGTTGAAAGCGAGGTGATATGCTTTACAAAGCCCAGGATGAGACCAATGTGACAGGAAGTGTATTTTTAAGTCTTTTCAGTGTTAACCAATCAGATACATTTTAGCGTCTGATCTAATACAATCATGCCCCCTCTTTCACTCACTAAAACACCAGTGAAGTCCTGAGCGAGGGGCAGTGTCAAGATGATCGTCATATGGATGACATTGTTTGTTCTTCAGCAAGGATGTAAGGGGTTTTTTGTTATGTGGAAAAATTTGCGTGCATTGATTGTTGCAAGAAAAAGCTTTTTCCATTTTTCTTCTTTCAGATTCTCTGGTTTCAGTGAAAACAGTTCAACTTGGTGAACCAGTGACCTTAACATGTGCTTTGCCCAAAGGGCTCCAGAGTGGAGAAGTCCACTGGTACAAGCAGAATCACGGGGATACCCTAAAGTTAATTATGACATCGTTTAAATCTACACCAGCGGAATATGGTCCTGCATTTTCTAAATCAAGATTTAAGGAACATAATGATAACAATTTCAGCAATGTGACTATTTTGAAGACGGTCCAAGAGGACGAGGGAATCTATCACTGTGGGCTCACAGAGTGGATTAGGACTAACTGGAGTGGCACATATTTGTTTGTAAAAGGTAAGTGTACATCCTTAATATAAGCTTTAATAAAACTATTTTGTCTTTCTGTCTCCTTTTTTCGACCTGGACACATTTTGTTACATTCCCCTGAACCTTTTTAGGGGAACTTAACACTCATTTACAATATTTTTAAGCTACTATGACAGCGTAATGTCTTTTTTATTCCCCAGGAAACAATCAGAAAGCATCAGTAGTTGTTCAACAGCTGAAAGGATCAAATCCACTCCATCCAGGAGACACAGTGACTTTCCAGTGTTCAGTCTCTCACTCTGTCAACAAGACGTGTCCAGGAGGTCTCAGAGTTCTTTGGTTCAGAGACAGATCTCATGAATCTCATCCAGTCATTTACGCTAACGTAAATACACCTAATGAATGTGAGAAAAGATCTGATACTCAGAGGGCATGTGTTTATCGCTTCTCTAAGAACGTCAGCTCCTCTGATGGAGGGACTTACTACTGTGCTGTGGCCACATGTGGGGAGATATTATTTGGAAATGGGACGACACTCGAACTTGGTATGATTTTGTGTTCAGTGCTGGTTTTTATACTTCAAATATGTTAAAATACGAGTGATGAGACATTCTGAGAACATATTATTTTGTTTGTTTTTTATAGAGCAAGCCAAAAAAATTGAGTTTCTTCAAATAGCCTCAATAGTCTGTTTGGCCATTTCTGTCTCTGGGAATATTTTCCTTGTTTGCAAACGAAGAACATGTACACCAATTAAAGGTAAGAGCTACAGGTATCTAAAATTATCCCATTACACTTAAATAATTTAAAGACTAATCATTTATGTAAAATAAATCCATGGGGGAGACAGTCATTGTATGCACTGCAAATATTATTAACACTCCATGGTGGTTATTTTTCCTGTTAATTATTGGAAAACTTATTTCTATCAGTGAATTTTATGGTTATAACAAATTCAGAAGGAAACTGCATATTAAGTGCATTTTAGTAATATGTATTTGTTACTATGATCTCATGTTTATAGCAGAAAGTGCAATAACTGGAGCACAAAATGACGCCTTACGCCAACCGGTAAGTAATAAAAAATATTGGTGTTTAGTTAAAATGTCTGAAAAGTTAGTATAACCATCTAAACCAGATTAAGAAACATTTGTTTTGTGTGTTGTACTTACAATGCAGACCGAAGCTGATGAAGAACTAAACTATGCTGCACTAAATTTCTCTGAAAGAAAAACCCGAGGAAGAAAGAAGCGAGAGCCCGCTGAGGAGAGCGTCTACTCTCAAGTTAAATGATAGAACTGAAATTTCAAGTGAGCCTGACATCCTGTTACAGAACCCGTGTTTGAAACTCTTTGATTTTACTCTTTTTAACTTAAAGGTCTGTTTTTTACTTATTCTATTTGGACTCTCAAAGCCAACATAGTTTTTCTTGCATTTTTTGTCATCCCTGATTGAACTGTATGAACTTGTCATCCTTTCTGCAATAAATCAAAATTAATTCTCCTGATGCTTTTTATGTTTATTTAATGACATCTAGTTATAAAAGGTATACGGTATACGATTAATAGTGAGTAATAACTCACCATTAATCATTAGTCATTTGTGAATTTAATCCAGAAGGGAGAACGAAAAATCAAAGGAAAATTTGTATACAGATCAAAGGTTGTGATGCGAAAATTGAAACTATTTCGATGTAATGAATTGCTTTCTTCAGTGACTAAGTAAGTAACATACTATATTACTTTTAAGAAAAGTAGTAATAAAAGTAGTAATGTGTAATACATTCACTTTTTTGGCATAACAATCCCAACACTGACACAAGCATTGTGTGCTATGAACTCATAAAGTCCTTACTAAGTAAGCTTGCAAGCTTTGGCTTGTAATTTTGTGCTCCATGTGCCAAATATGGTTGCTTTTAGCTCCAGAAGACTAGCATGGCACAGGCCAAAATGCTAAGATTGAGGTTTTAAAGCACCACAAACCAATTATAGATGACTACATGCATTATTTATATAGTTTCATGTACTTTCACGTACTCTTTCATGATCACTGGTGATGGCAGGGATGTAGTTTGAACAAGTTGACTCCTGATCACCACAACAGACCAGCTAGGAACCACAGCCTCAAACTTGGAGGTGCTAATTCTCCATGGTTATTTGGACATTTAACATAATGATTGGGCAAGTTACTTTAAAAAAGTAATCAGTTATAGTTACTAGTTACTTCTTCAAAACACTTATTGTAAATTAATTAATTACTAGGAAAAGTAATTATTGCATTACTTAAGAAGATGTTTAAATAACAGACAGGCTGATCACATGACTGTCAACATGTGAGTTAATCAACACATTGCGTGCTGGACTGCAGGGTGGCAACCAGAGGAGGACCTGCCCCTGCAGCAGATTGTGTGATTAATACAAGAACACAATCAAGTAACAGAGAAACTAGAAAATCATAAATGTAAAAAATATGCACTGAACCCAAGTCAGCTCCTTCCCCCAAAGCCAGCACAGGAGGACTGGAGGACCATGACACAATTTAATTTTCAGTTATTGCAAATTTTTGATTTTAGTTTAGAATAGAATAGAATAGAATAGAATAGAATAGAATAGAATAATCCTTTAATTGTCCCACAAGGGGAAATTTGGTTGTAACAGCAGCCAAAAAGACAAATATACAAACAAACAGTACACAGGACACGGAACAGAAACATACACAATTTTTCTTACATATTTACATTAAGGACAATGGTTACTATAAACAGAGAGTACTGTACAGTTATTAAATTAAATAAAAATAATTACAGGTAAGAGGCAAACCAGGTTGTAGTGAGAATTGGTTAATTAACTTATTGCAGTTACAGTATTGATGTAAACATCTATGTTTGTTGGGAGCAGTTCTGATTGTACAGTCTGACAGCTGCAGGGAGGAAGGACCTGCGGAAACGCTCCTTCGTGCATCGGGGATGCAGCAGTCTGTCACTGAAGGAGCTCTGCAGCAACATCTACATGCATGGGGTGGGAGACTCTGTCCATCAGAGATGTTATTTTGGCCAGAGTCCTTCTGTCTCCCACCACCTGCACTGGGTCCAGGGTGCATCCCAGAACAGAGCTGGCCTTCCTGATGAGTTTATCCAACCTCTTCCTCTCAGCTGCCGATAAACTGCTGCTCCAACATACAACACTGTAAAAAATGACAGATGCCACCACAGAGTCATAGAAGGTCTTTAAAAGCGCTCCCTGGACTCCAAATGACCTCAGCCGCCTCAGCAGGTAGAGTCTGCTCTGACCCTTCCTGTAAAGAGCATCAGTGTTGTGGATCCAGTCCAGTTTATTATTCAGGTGAACACCTAAACATAGTTTAGACCTAAACATACCATTTAATAGGTTTAGAGGGCAGTTACTGTGGGCCTGGTAGGTTTGGACAGATTTTTTTCTTTAATAAATAAAATCATGATTATAAATTTTGTGTTTACTCTGGTTATCTTTGTCCAGTTTCAAAATGTGCCGCTCTCTTTATTAAGGCTTTCATTGTTAATGTCTAGAAAAGTTATTAAACGTTTATTTACACTGCACTCCTCTACATGTTAGCAAAGCTGATTAGTGAGGGAAAACTTACCTGCTCTATTTCACTGCCTCTGTTTATACAGACATCTGGAAATGTCTATAACAATTTAACAATATCATAATTGATATAAGAGGAGTGAAAACAGAGCCAGAGGCAGCTTGACTACCAGCCGAATCTCTCGTCAGTGTCCCCACAGGGAGCATGTTTATTCACAATCATCATCAGAATCAGAATCACTAAAAGGAAATTATGTGGTTACAGTTGCTCCAGGACAATAGCTGCAACAGACTGGATTAAATTAAATAACACAATATATTACAAAGTTAAGAAATATAAGAAATAACTCTAATATATACAAATAGCTCAATCATAAATATCCAGTATATTATAGAGGGGAAATATGGTTGACAACTGTAACACTTTGTTAATTTTACTACAGAGCATGTGCAAAACTATTGCACTGTGAACTGTGCATTAGATGGAGGAGTCATACAGGGAGATTAGTGGTGCACTTGGTTAATCTCAGCCTCTCACTGAACGTGTTCCTGTGACCTGCCAGCACATAATGGAGTGGGTGGGAGGTGTAGTCCAGCATTTTTTTGGACTACATCCACCTCTCCTACACCACCTTAGGGGAGTCCAGCTCCTTACTCACAACATTATTGGCCTTGTAGATCAGTTTATTGACTCTGTTGGTATCCAGAGATGGGCAGTAACACGTTACTTGTAACGTGTTACTGTAATCCGATTACTTTTTTCCAGTAACGAGTAAAGTAAGGGATTACTATTGCAAAAACGGTAATTAGATTACCGTTACTTTCCCGTAGGAACGCTGCGTTACTGCGTTACTAAATCCGTGATTTTTTGTGAGAATGTCTCATGACAGTGACGTAAGCGAGTGCGACGTTCGTGACAACAGCTGTGTGCAGATCAACAATGGATCATATATCGAGTGCAGAGAGAGTATGAGCGTGCAGCGTTTAAAGCGTGGAAGTACTGACCTTACTTTGAGTTTGATTCCATAAAAAGTGACAAAAACATTAGTGTCCGTTGTGCGTGGGAAGAAAACTTCTTTTTACAGCGAAAAAAACCCTAAACTTCCAAACAAGCACCGAGTAGCTACGACGTAATGGGAAACTCACAGAGAAACTCGCGGATTCTTCCACTGACTGCTGCACACCTGCACCAGGGTAAACCTCCGCCTACCCCACTCCTGCTTTACAGGTGAAAATAGAGCAAAAGGACCGCTAGTCTTTGACTTTATTTATTTTCTGCTGTGTTTTACTTGCATCTATTTGAAAGACTGAGTGTGAACACACAAAAAAAAAATTATTTTATGTGCTGGAATGTGCAGAAAATAGGTTTAAATGTTAAACTAATTTCTTCCAGTCAGAGAATGTTGCATATAATTAATGTTTGCTTGATGCATAAAGTTAAAAGATTAAAACTAATAAAACAAGTTTTAAAAAGAGATTTTTCCATTTGATTACATTTTGTATGATGATTATGCAGAAAAAGTAGAATTGGACTGAAAGATCTATCACTTTATCACCTATTCAGGTTGTAAATAATGTTTTTAAAAAGTAACTAAGTAACTAAGTAACTAAGTAATTAATTATTTTTGAAAATAAGTAATCAGTAAAGTAACGGGATTACTTTTTTGGGGAAGTAATCGGTAATTAGTTACTGATTACTTTTTTTAAGTAACTTGACCAACACTGTTGGTATCTGTCACCCACAACTCGCTACCCCAGAATGCAGCATAGAGGACGACACTAGCCACAACAGATTCATAAAAAATATTGGTCATTGTCATGTGTACTCCGAGGTATTTGTAGTTCACCACAGTGTCCACATCGACTCCCTGGATTGAAACAGGCGTCACAGGTTTGGTCCAATTTCAAGTCTTTGGTCTTTGTCACGTTGAGTTGCAGATAATTTTTGCTTGCGCCATTTACAAAGGCCTCAACCGCAGCCAGGTACTCCATCTCATCGCCCTCACTGATGCATACAACCACCACAGAGTCAACAGAAAACTTCTGAGGATGGCGGGTCTCTGTGCAGTGGCTGAAGTCTGTGGTGTAGAGGTTGAAGAGGAAAGGGGAGAGGACAGTCCCTTGTGGTGCGCCTGTGTTGCTGCTAACCTTGTGCAACACACATGTTGTGGTCTTCCTGTGAGGTAATCAACAACCCAGGACACCAGAAAGGCATCCACCTGCATTGCTGTGGCTTATCACCCAGGAGGGTCAGCCTGATGTTATTGAAAACATGACCCTCACTGTGCTCGCTGGCTGGTCCAGATGGGCATAGACACGACTGAGCAGGCAGACGATGGCGTCCTCAGCTCTGGTAAGCTGGTAAGAGAACTGAAGGGGATGCTGATGTGGCCTGACAATAGGTTGGAAGCTTGTCAAGGATGACTCTTTCCAGGGTCGTCATGACGTGGAAAGTCAGTGCCACAGGCTCGAAACCCTGGAGCCACTGGGACGTGGCATCTTTGGTACAGGAACGAGGCATGATGTCATCCACCGCAATGGGACCCTCTGCAGACTCAGACTCAACATGAACAGTTTCTTAAAGAATCCATAAGGCTGGGCTGCACAGGCCTTGAGGACACAAGGACTCATCCTGTCTGGCCAGCAGACTTGCCTGAGTGGAGTAGCACAGACTTCCTCCTTCTGAAGTTCTGAAGAGTTGCTGTCTCAGGTGGAGCAACTCTTGTTTGGAAGTGGAGAAGACAAACAAATGGACTGTGGTGAGCTTTAGTCAGTCTTAAAGATACACCACAGTACTCCCCCAGAAAAAAATTGGAGGTAAGGAACCTGATGGTAGTTTGAGCCGGGGATGAAAAATTCAATTCAAATCAATTTTATTTATATAGCGCCAAATCACAACAAAAGTCGCCTCAAGGCGCTTCATAGATACAGAGAAAAACCCAACAATCATATGAACCCCTATGAGCAGCACTTTGGTGACAGTGGGAAGGAAAAACTCCCTTTTAACAGGAAGAAACCTCCAGCAGAACCAGGCTCAGGGAGGGGCGGGGCCATCTGCTGCGACTGGTTGGGGCGAGAGAAGAAAAACAGGATAAAGACATGCTGTGGAAGAGAGACAGAGGTTAATAACAGATATGATTCAATGCAGAGAGGTCTATTAATACATAGTGAGTGAGAAAGGTGACTGGAAAGGAAAAACTCAATGCATCATGGGAATCCCCCGGCAGCCTACATCTATTGCAGCATAACTAAGGGAGGATTCAGGGTCACCTGGTCCAGCCCTAACTATATGCTTTAGCAAAAAGGAAAGGAAAGAAAAACTTTTGACAAAAAAATTGATTTCATAACTACAATCATGATACCCATGATCTCTGAATAAGGGTGTACCTGGAGCTAACTAATAGAAAAAGAGCTTGCATATTGTGATTATCAAAAAAAAATCACAAATAAATCTTGCACTTATTATTCTGGTAGTTCAGTCTGCTCTTCAACTCTTCCAAGGAAGAAATTTCATGACCTTCCCACCAAAGAAACATTGCAAATTTACTCAAAAATACAAAGTGCTACGAAGTGTTACATATCTGAGGTACATCTTGTTGTATGTACCAATAATTATTATCCATGCTTATTGTTTGAGAAGATGAATTACAATCACAAACTCGAATATAAATATGAAAACTGAACAATCTGAACAACTGCAATAGAAGATGAAAAAGAAAAACCTCTGGTTGAGATCAATGTGACAGGAAGTGTACTTTTGAATCTATTATGTTTTAACCAATCAGAGCAATCATATGCATAGATGGTCTCACCCAGTCACTCATCTCACTTCCTTCACTCACAGAAAGAGCAATGAGGTTCCTAAAAAGGAGTAGTGTCAAGATGGTGGGGTTATGGATGACATGGCTATTTCTTCATCAAGGACGTAAGGGCTACTTTTCTCTGTTCATAAAGCTGATATACGTTGTTATTGTAATATATATATGTGTAGAGTTATAGATAATAACAATAATATTTTTGAAATGATAACAATTTAAAAATTTTCAAGCAAAATTTTGTTTTTCTGTGTTTTGTTTTAACTCAGACTCTCTGGTGCCGGTGAACATAGTTCAACTTGGTGAAGCAGCAACCTTAACATGTGCTTTACCGAAAGAGCTGAGCAGTAAAGCAATCTACTGGTACAAGCAGAACGTTGGAGAAACTCTTAGATTGATATTGGCACTGTATAAAAATACACCACCGGAATATGGTCCTGAATTTTCAGATTCAAGATTTAATGTAAATAATGATAAAAATTTTAGCAACTTGATCATTCTGAAGACAATCCAAGAGGATGAGGGGATCTATCACTGTGGAATCACAGAGTGGATTCATGCTGAATGGAGTGGGACATACCTGTTAGTAAAAGGTAATTTTACACCCTAATTTATCGAATATCTTCTGAGCATGCTTTGAAGAATGTTTGTGTTTTGTATTATAAAGGAAACATTCAGAGGATATCAAACTACTCTGTTGTCCAGCAGCCGACAGAATCAGAACCGGTCCGTCCAGGAGACACAGTGACTCTTGAGTGTTCAGTCCTCTCTGAGTCTCAGGCATGTCCAGGAGATTATAATGTCTTTTGGTTCAGAGCAGGATCACAAAAATCTCACCCAAACATCATCTACTCTGATGGAAATAGAAAAAACGAATGTGAGAAAAGATCAGAGACTCAGAAAAGATGCATTTATCGCTTCTCTAAGAATGTCAGCTCCTCCGATGCTGGGACTTACTACTGCGCTGTGGCCACATGTGGAGAGATAATATTTGGAAATGGATCTTCAGTGGAACTTGGTATGATTATGAATTAAGTACTGGAATTAAAACACAATAACATGTTGTTCTAAAATGAGGCATACAACTTTTTAAGAAGATTTATTTGTTTTTTATTTTCCAGAACAAACAACACAATCAATATCTATCCAAATGACCTTATTAGTGTTCTTGTCCATTTCTGTCATTGGAAATGTTTTCCTCATCTTCTACCAAAGATTATGGAAACCATATAAAGGTAAGTGTTATAGAAGCTAAAGACTTTCTTAAAGGCAAAAATGATCTCATTGCACTTGGAAAATGGAAAATAAACATATATTCTATATGTACATGTCAGACAAATTCAGGAACGAATGCCACATGAAGTGCATTTTTTCATATTGTCATATTTACAGGAACAGAAAGTGCGATATCAGGAGCACAAAATGACAAATTGCACCAAGCTGTAAGTAATAACAAATATTGTTAGTTAAAATATTGCTTTACCAGTTCTTTATTACAGTTTTTGCTCATGGTTTTAATTATAAAGCAGGGAGAAGCTGATGAAGAGCTAAACTACGCCTCAATTAATTTCTCTGTAAGGAAAAACAAGAGGAAGGTGGAAGAGAGAGTTTGCTGAGGACAGCGTCTGCTCTCCAGTTAAATGTTGAACTTCATGACAATGTTGAGCATTTCTTGAATTTTAAAAGGAACCTCATATTCTGTTATTGACCTTATATGTGAGACTTGGCAATTTGTTTGCTCCACCATTTGGGCTCTCAAAGGCTGTAACTTAGAGTTATTGCATATCTGAGGGCAAAATTTGAAACTGTATGTAGTCCTTGTCTTTTTTTAAATTTTGAATTAATAAATGTTTCTTTAATTCCTCCAATGCTTTATATGTTTGGTCAATGGTATCTATTTGTTTCTGCTATTTTGTGACTTCAAACAAGAGAAGGAAAAACAGGTTAAAGCTCTTTTTTGTGCAAATTTAAAATTCTGATAGTGTGTGGAAATTTAGACTGTGTTTGAGAAACATTTGACAGAATATAAAAACATAAAAAATATCTGCATACACTCAACAAATACTTTATTGCATACACCTAACCAGTAGTGGGTCAAATGCAATAATCCATTATGACATAGCCAGTGTTGGGGACTGTGTTCAGTTACAGTTATCATTTAAAAAAGCGGTATTCAGAATACAGTTACTTTGTTGAAGTAAATGGATTACATGGCGGTCTTTTCCTGTTTTATATGTGAGGCTATGCCCTCTGGAAACCCGAACAAAACAGGCAATAAGAGGCTCTAATGCAATCTCGTGGACGATGTCACCTCTACTTGCGGCCCACATAATGACGTGAAGAAATATTTTGTAAAATTATTATTGAAAAAATGATTTAATATGAAGGCAATAGCAGAGTGTTACAGGCATAGCCCTAAAGAATGTAGCCTCATGGGCAGTGTAGTCCGTGCTGCAGGGAGAATGGACTGCCATACCTGTTATGTGTCTGTGAGCGAGGGAGGGAGAAAAAGAAGAGTCATAAAGTAAGAGTTGTCACTGACCAGAAATGGGAGAAGCATGTAAATATAATAATAACCACTGCAGCCAAAAAGAGTACCTGACGAGCCCAGTTGTAAGTAAGCTATTAAGCTATTACTAATTTGGAGCCTTTCGACGCCTCTCTCTGTCTCTGTTGACCCTGACAGCAAAGTAAAAAACTCTCGTTTTCGGCTACGAGCCCGACATGAACCCGACGTATTAGCCAGAGGTCCCTTTACTACAGTTCGGAGCCGCGGACTTGTTTTATATACGTGCGGAATAATTTTCTATAGGAGATCCCTGCAAAAAGTGCAGCCTTACCTAATGTCCACCTACTGTTACTCATTTATATTCAGATTTAAAAATCGAGTAGGTATTGGTATGGTGAGTAACTTTCAGTAATAGTAATAAATCACGCAGCAATAGTACATTCATGTAGTTTTAAAATGCATGATAATATATCATATAAGTAGTCCAAAGTATTCATAATACGTTACTCTCATTGAGTAACGTAATGTAATACATTACATAATACATTTTGTATTCTGTAATCTGTAATCTACACTTTAAAAGTGACCTTCCCAACACTGGACGCTTTAACAAGGTGCTGGAAACTTTCCTCTGTGATCTTGGTGCATATTAATGGTCCATATTAACATGATAACATCATGAAGTTGCTGAAAATCAGCTGCAACGCTTAAATGCATCTCTCCCATTCCTCCACATCCCAACGTGCTGTATTGGAATGAGATCTGGTTTAATTGCAGGTTGACGTCACTGAGTGCAGGGACATTGTGACATTGTGTGTGCTTCCTAATCAAAGTAGTCATCAGAAAGTGGAAACGCTGTCGTCATAAAGGGACTGTGGCATTTCAAACTATATTTAATTGGTACTAAGAGTTTGCCAGGGAAATATCCCCACATCAACATACTACCAACAGGCTGGATTGTTGAAACAAGGCAGAATAGAGCAATACTCTTGTGTTATTTACAGCAAATTAAGACTGCCAGCTGAATGTTGAAGTGGAAATTGAGATTACTTTTAGAATCTGTTATCATCAGATTTTGATGATTCTGTGAAACTCTTTCTTGTTCGTACCTGACAGGAAGGGCACCTACCGTGGTGATCTGTTGCTGTACCCCTCAGGAAGGCATTGTTTCCCACAGAACTGCTTCTCACTAGCATGGTTGTGCAGGAAAAATCCTAGTAGATCAGCAGTTTCTTCAAAACACAAACCAGCCCATGTGGCATCAATAACCATCCCATATTCAAAGCAATTTAAATTATTTTTATGATTTCAATACAGCTGAGATAACCTGCCATGTGATCGGCTGTGTCAAATGCTATAACCTTTGGGTGCGGGTTCTGACTACCATCTGTACTCTTTCATTAAACATGACTTCATACTTGGCCTGGGTTGGGTGCATTGAGAATGTGTGATATCAAGACAGTTTTCAGGCCACATCATTCACAGCTCCCCTTCTGTCAATGTTTTCATAATTTTAAGGACATAATTTCTAAAGGCAGACAAGAGGAAGAAGGTTTTTGTTTTTGCAGATGATGTGGCTTCTTATGCCTTCATCAAGCAGTGACCTCCAGCTCACACTGGGGCTGTTTGTAGCCAAGTGCAAAGAGGCTCAATCACTTTTTAATACATTTTAAAAAATGATTGGACCAGATTAAAATATACAGTTTCGTAACAAGTGGGTGTATTTCATAAAACAACTGGTTGAACTTAAAACATCTGGTCAACCCAAGACACTGATGACATTGATGTTGTTTTACTTTCAAACTCGACAGCGTAGGAGTTTTCTGTCCCCTTTTGATGATCTGAATCCTTTTCAGAAATGTTTTAATAAAAGTTTTATTCACATTAAAGTCTGAATCTTCTACACTGCCCAAGGTGATTAGTGAAGAAAACCTCAGATGTGCTGAGATGATCAACTGCAGGATCATTTGCTCCTAAACTTGCTTCTGCTGCCTGTGTTTCCACATAATATACACATGCATATAATAATGATCCTACAGCATAAGTAATCTCACAGTGGTGAGAGGAGAGTCAGAGTCAGCTTTATAAGCATCTCAATCTCTTGTGAGTCTCCTCACAGATGCACACCGACCCCCAGTGCTCAGCCTTGATATGCTTAATATTTTTGTGCATCATTTCCTTATTACTACCCTGTCTTGAAATAATAAAGTCTGCTTATTTTGAATCCTCAGATTGGGGTGGCAGCTGCTCAGGAAAAAAGTGAGTCTTCTACCAATCAAAAGCTTAGTCATTCATTCCCCAGCTAATCTATTTTGCATGTTGAAGTATTTTTCATGAAGATACTGCCCCCCTGGTTTCTCCCAATGTGAATGTGTCCACAAATGTTCATCGCGGTGTTTAGGTGTTGGGAAAAGAGCTTGTATGAATGTTTGCATGACTGCATGGATTGGCTTGCAGTAAAAAAGCACTTTGACTACTTTCAGTCCACTGACAGTTACAACTAAAATGTTGCTCTTATTCTGGACATGTGGTTAATGTGACTTTTGGTGGAATATCTGCTTCTAGGTAGTTTCCTATATGAATAAATAAAATAATGTTTTCTGAAGAAGTAAAACCAGGCAGCATTGTTTCATGTTGCTGTTCACGTCTTCTGAAAAACAACATGTTAGGACCTCTTAGCAATGAAACGTTCTGCTTTCAAATTTCCTCTGAAGTGCAGAGTTTGATGTATTTGAGGTATTTCTTGCAGTGCATATCACAGCCAAGACAATCAAGAGAAGAATTGCCTTTTACTGTTTCTGTGCTTAAGATTTAAAATGAAAATCAAACAGAGACAGTCAAACATAAAGAGTGAACAACGTGAAACCTTTCAACAGAAGATGAAAAGAGAAGATGTGTTTTTAAAAAGCTCAAAATGAGACCAGAGTGACAGGAAGTTTACTTTTGAGTCTCTTCCGTGTTAACCAATCAGATTTCTTTTATGGCCCAACCCAACATGCTCCTTTCACCAACTTAACTTACTGAAAAACCCCGAGAAGGAGCAGTGTCAAGATGGTGGTGTTATGGATGATATTACTTCTTCTTCATCATGGAAGTAAGTGCTAATTCATTCTGTACATAAATCTTAAACTTGATAATTTACGTTGAATAGATTTGTCAGGATTTATCAATAATTATATTAATAATATTTTTAAGATATTCATCTAAAACAAAATTTTGTTTTTCTTCATTTTGTTTTAACTCAGATGCTCTGGTTCCAGTGAAAATGGTTCAGCTTGGTGAACCAGCAACCTTAAAGTGTGATATATCCAAAGACATCAGCAGTAAAGTATACTGGTACAGGCAGAGTGTTGGGGAAACTCTTAAATTAATTGTGACACTATATCGAGATAGAGAACCTGTGTATGCTTCTGCGCTTTTGAAATCAAGATTTCCTGCAAAGAATGCAAACAATTTTAGCAAACTGACTATTCTGGAGACAATCCAAGAGGATGAGGGAATTTATCATTGTGGAACGACAGCATGGGGTAATCTTGAATGGAGTGGGACATATTTGTTAGTTAAAGGTAATAAAAAGACCAACTTTTACAAACTTTTTAATGTTTCAGAGTATTTTTTGAAGAATGTGATTGTAATACATTTTATATTATGCAGGAAACACTGAAAGGACATCAAACTATATTGTTGTACAGCAGCCAATAGATTCAAATCCAGTGCGTCCAGGAGACACAGCAACTCTTCAGTGTTCAGTTCTCTCTGATTCTGAGAACAAGACGTGTCCAGGAGATCATAATGTTTTCTGGTTCAGAGATGGATCTAATAACTCTCATCCAAACATCATTTACACTGATGGAAATAGAACTGATCAATGTGAGAAAAGATCTGAACATCAGAAAAGATGTTTTTATCGCTTCTCTAAGAACGTCAGCTCCTCTGATGCTGGGACTTACTACTGTGCGGTGGCCACATGTGGGGAGATATTATTGGGAAACGGAACTACAGTTGAACTTGGTATGATTTTGTTTTATTTGCTAGCATTTATGCTAAACTATGTTAATATCAAGATACGTTATAAGACTTTTTAAGAATGTAATTTTTTTGTTCTTTTTTGTAGAGCGAACAACACAACCCGTGTTTATTCAAATGGCAATATTAATAAGCTGTTTGGCCATTTCAGTCATTGGAAACGTTTTCCTCGTCTGCAGACGAAGCGTATGTAAGAAAAGTAAAGGTAAGTGTTACTTGAAGGTAAAGAGTCATGCCTTTTACAAACAAAACCTTTAAATGAGTTCTCCTATAACACAATAAGGTAAATGTTTGTTAATTAATTGTTAATGAATCTGTACGACACCTCCTTCCCCACAGTGACTGCCTTTACCTGAATGTGTTCAATGCATGTATCTATGTCTATGAGTAAATGAGTAATATGACATTTCATTTCACTATTATAATTTCTTGTTACAATGTATATTTTAAGGATACGAAAGCGCTATAACAGAAGTCCAAACCGACAATTTGTTCCAATCAGTAAGTAATAGAAATTACAGCTGTTCGGTTCAAATATGTCTAAAGAGTTCCTCATCACCATCTAAACTATGTTTGTGTATTCTTATCATAACAGACTGAAGCTGATATAAACTACGCTGCACTGAATTTCTCTGAACGAAAAACCAGAGGAAGAAGGAAGAGGGAGTTCACTGAGACTAGTGTCTACTCCTAAATGCTGATGTTGATGAAGTATCAACATACTGAGTATGTCCTTGAAAATAAACCTGACATCCTTTTACAGAGTCTGTTTGTGACTTTTTGGTATTGTTAGTTTCAGTCTTTGCCATAAATTTGCTTCATCACTAATGCAATTTGTGCTGTCAGTATTTGTTGTACTTGTGACATCTGTAGTTTTTTATCTGTGAAAAATGGTTGCCTTGGTTTTCACAGTTAGAAGAAGATTACATTTAGTGCCTATGACACTTTAGTTCACACTATGGGCATCAGGTTTTATTTATGAGGGGTTTTTTTCAGTTTTATTTTAAGGGCTGGTGTTGGGATGTTTAATTACTTTGCACAAGAGTTCTTTCAGAATAAATACACATCTATGTGCTTATTGTTATACAAATACAGCCCATTTACCATGCCGTCATCATATCCTTCATGTTGCATACGCTCTATCAGTCAGCGTTAGCATTTCAGTAAGCCTACTCCAGTTAACTGTGCTTTATGTTTTGTCATGTTTGCCAGTGCTATGTTTTAAGTTCATGTTTGTTTGCAAAGTTCTGCATTTGGGTCCACTCTCTACCTGCCACACAGCATCCCTTGATTGAATGACGTAACAAAGAACAGGAGGAAACTGAGTACTTAAATACACACATGAGGCAATTACAAATATGGAGCATAGCTGGGAAAAACAAATTACAGCTAAACGAAGTCAGACTAATGACAGGGGAAGCAAAACTAAATGTAACACATGCAGGACAAGAGACTTTCAAACTAAAACAGGAAACTAACTGTGAGACATACAGACTTGACAAAGGCAAAAAGAGAATAAACAGAGACATAACTGACTACAGAGGCACAGAGGTACCAAACAGATGCAGACAGACTGAGAAAAAACAATGAAAACCACTATTAGAAAACTTCAGTCAACTGATGCAGTCAGACTAAAATTCAGTCTCATTAATTTATTTCCGTGAAGAAAGCAACAACACACAAGAAATATTCAGCTGCAATTACAAGCTGAGGAGCCTCGTTCTCTTAGCATTGAGCCTAAACCTTGGACTCGTGATATTATGATGGTTTCCAATGTTCAGCCAGTCCAAGTGTATGGGATTCACATGTTACTTCATTTCAGTGTTTGTTTATATTATCATTTTATAAATGTGTTGTAAGCTATTTCATTTTGCACACTGCTATCTGCTTGCTTGCCTTGCAACCAACATGCACTAGATAGTGCTAACAAAGCTATCTGTTAATAGGTACAGAGTCTGCCAGAATATTAAATAAAGACGAAGCAATCATCAGTCTGCAGAATCTGATTGTTGTTTATGTTTTGAAACAACAAACTTTACATTATCTTAATAAGCTGTCATGTTTTCATCTTACATCGAAGCTGCAATCCCTATTAAGGATACGTCAAACTTAAATTTAGTATCACTTAATAATCAGTGTCAAGGTACAGTTTAGGTTCAATAACAGGGAAAATAAATTTGAAAAGAGAACCTTTAGCATTTGCCACCATCATTCTGCAGAATCCCGTCAGTAACACCCTACGAGTTGTTACACCATCTAGCTAAGTCTTGGTTTTAATCTAAAGCACAGGTGTCGAACTCCAGGCCTCGAGGGTCGGTGTCCTGCAGGTTTTAGATGTTTCCTTGATCCAACACAGCTGATCTAAAGGCTAAATTAGCTCCTCAACATGTCCTGAAGTTCTCCAGAGGCCTGGTAATGAACTGATCACGTGATTCAGGTTTGTTGACCCAGGGTGAGAGCTAAAACCTGCAGGACACCGGCCCTCGAGGCCTGGAGTTCGACACCCCTGAAAAGCATATCCTCTTGTGGAATGTCATGTTCTCGTCAATTTTATGTATATTTAAAGTGTCTCATGAAACATAAAGGAGAATATAAAATTCACTCTTTAATGACACTAAATTATGATTGATATTCATTTCAGTTTGATATTACTCAACTCAAATCTGATCGTACATAATATAAAGATCCACATAATCTTAACATATATATTTTTGATTTAAATATCCAGCATTATAAAACACATGTCCCATCTCTAGCCTAATCTATTTTGCAGTGCTACTAACAATAATATATCAGCACGAAAATTGTTAAATATTCATTCTTGATGAGGAGAGCATGTTACTGGTAGTCTATCATGCCAGAATATATGCTGTCATCTGGTAGCTCCCGCTTATTCTTCCATTTTTTAGCTTTTCTTGAAGAAGAGAAGTCCAGCGCCGCATAGTTGACTCCTCCTTCTTCACCCTCCTGCAGATTATTAACATAAATTAGAAGATAAAAAACAGAATTGGAATTTAATAACAATTTTAAAACAGTTTTGCAATTTATATTAAACACACAGAACATAGGTTGAAAGTGAAGTGTGATACTGAGGCCCAATCAAACTCTTTTCATGTCTAAACTTTACTAAATCTCCCACAGTTTACTTTTAAAACCTTTTGAATTTGATTGATTACTACCCTGTAGTTTTGCCTGTATCTCAGTATGTCTCGGTTTTCTCATAGAAAATGCTGGCTGTGTGTTTCACTAAGAATCTGCATTGACTTTGCCACCCATGGCATCTGTCCAGTGTAGGATGCTAACATTATGATCATGCTTTTTGCAGTATTTATAATATGTACCACATTACTCAGTTGATCTGCAGTTGATCTATCCTGGTCATTGATTGGAGGCTGAGTGGAGACAGTTTCTCCTCCTGTTCAGAAAAGAAAACATTAAGAGTGATTTATTTTTAAAGCCTTTTAGGTCAGATCCAAGAAGCTAATTATCAAGATTACAGTAATACTGCATAGGGCATCCATTTGCTCTGAAAACAGCTTCATTCATGGAAACATTCATTTGAGAGTTTAGTCTTTCCTACATGAAGCTTATAAGGAAGCTCTGTAGTCACACGTTTGCTTTCTGGGTATTTGCTGGTTAATTTATGCTTTACATCACTTCCACTTTCCCACACTACCATTGTTCCAATGCTGACATCACTGGTCTGGTCCAATCATCTTTCTGTCCGCCTTCTTCAGGCCATTCAGCCTCCACTCCGCGTACATTAAATCTCACTGTTAATCTGTCATCCTCTTTCATTTGTGAAACCCACCTCCTCCCTATCCCTGCCTCTCTCATGTTACTCAGGTTCCATCCAAGTTTCCATCTTCATCTCCACCACCAGCGTTGCATTCTGCTGCAATGGGGCATCAGAGTCCAATCTCCAAATAGTTTAACTGAATTCTGCATATCAATAAATCATTTTCTATTCCTTATTGAGCTTGCACCTGAAGATTCATGCTGTTAAACTCTTGCTTTACCACTTCTGAAATAGACTATTAGATTCAAATCTGTGAACAGCTGAAATGACTGCTTAGGTCTAGTGGAGTCATTGTCATGCTAATGAAAGCAGTTTGAAAGCACTTGTGCTTAACGTTTGAGTAATCTACGTTTTTGACTCATCCAGAAAGTCGCCACTTAAAGTTTGGTGACATAGATATGTAAGGACTCACACGGCAGGTCTGATCGATCCATGCAGTTGATAATAATTCTGTACCCAGGCATTACTGGGTGCAGAGTACAGGACTGCAGTTCAACATGGTGGCTGTTAGATTTTGTTCCAAGTTACAGCTTTCCTACAAAGAACCAACTCTATTTTAAGATAGTTTGTTTAATACATAGCTATGTCCTGGTTTTAGTATCATTTCTTAATGCTTTATCATGTGATTCGTTAGTTCAGTAGCAAAGCCTTGTTGAGTCCAACACTGTGTTGAATTTCTGATGTGAAACATTAAGGCAGTTCTAAAGGCAACCGGTACTACCAAGGTAACTAATGTTATACTATTAATGTGTACACACACAAATGTGGTGTAATGGAAATGTGATGCACCACTGTACCTTTGGACTGTTCACAAGTTGGCTTCTTTTTTCTGGAGACAATCAGACCAAAATTTACGAGCACAGAGAAGATGAGCAGCGCCACGAGCACAGCACTGAGCGGGAACTCATCTGGAACGAGAAAACATCCCAGCCGACACTTTACATCCCATTTATGTAATTGTGTAATAGCGCACATCTACACGACTCACTGTTAGACCCAATTAAATTTCATGCAGATGGCTTTTATTGATTTATATTAATTACTAATATTTTACTCATTACCAAGTTAATAACAATAAAAAATTAAATCATTCTCTCCTCGTAGTTTATGGAAAAATGCCTACAGACGATGTTTTTTCTCATCAACCTCAGCTGCACTTTTTTTTTACTACACAACAGAGTGTATTGCATTTTCAGCATCAGTAAGGCAGATGTCTACTTGACTTTATCACCACGGTAACATACGATGAACACACAGTCTTGTCTGTAGCAGGTTATATTAGTTTCATTTCGCTGAAAGTCCAATATTTTAGCTAATTATTTTTAGTGAAAGTAAGCTTTAAGAGCCTGAAGGAAAACATTTTATACACATGTCACTTGTTAGGCCGTATCATAATAACACCACCATATGAAACTGAAGTTAACCTCCTAAGACCTGAACTCTTCCACAGCAGCATTTTTAATTTCTCTTTGATATTTGGGCTGATTGGGACCTGATGGATGTAAAAACAAAGAATTACCAGATTTTATTTTTTACCTAATTTTTGTTTCTAAGAAAAATCAGAGCCACATATGAGGATATTCGTTTAAAATTTTGATAGAACAGTAGCAGTATAATGTCCTTGTAAGTGCATATCAGGCCCTTGTAGAGCAAAATTGAGTCTTTTGGTCTAAATAACCCAAAATGTGATGTCCACATATGTGGACGCAGGTCCTAGGAGGTTAAAGTAGTACTGCATCTGTAACATATATGACTTATTTTTATGTTTTGTCTTAATGCTTCTAGGTGTTTTTACATATCTGCAATTAGAGCTAATAGAGCTCAGATAAAAGAAAATTATCAGTTACATTTGTTAAGTACTACATTCCTTTTCCCCCACATTCCTCTAATAATGTTCTGATTGGAGTAAATAGTGCTCACTTCATCTATTTTTTTAATTGTGTCCCTTTGTGTAATTGTGCAGAGGTTAAATCTAGGTTAACAGAAAAAGCTGAACATGATACCTGTTGTCTCTGACTAGATTTTAGGTTTTCTCAAATCCAGCTACCACAAAGATGCTTCATAGCTCAACCCTCTACTGAACATCAACACATTATTATTTAGCTGTTCCAAGTATGGCTTCACAGATCTTTGATGGGGTTTAAAAAAACAAAACTAATACTAACTTGTCTGTATTCTTTATGTGCCATTTTGTTATGAAGCGTTGCATTTTGAGATTGTATTGCATCCTAAGTGTTTGTGACCTCTAGCTTGACATACTTACTATAAAACCATCTAAACTAAATGCATATAACAACAGCTAAAATGCAGAGGCCTTTACGTGACACAGAACGCTGCAGGAAATGAGTAGAAAACATGCACATAAAAGAACAGAAAAAGAACAAAGGCAGCAGAATGGCACCTGCAATATGACAAACACAAACAGGCTGCGGCTGTAAGCGTTAAGAACATTGTATGTTTAATGTATTTCAAGCTGATCTAGGTAGAGTTGCTTTATTAGAGGCCTGAAACTAGCAGGTGAAGACCTCCAGTATATATTCACAGAAATACAGGCAACAATGATCACTATGAATAATAATATTTTAAATAAGACTTCAAAAACATACTTGTCACCACTTTTGTTCCTTCACCAAACAGGATCTCACTGCATGTGACAACAGCACAGTAGTACGTCCCAGCATCAGACGAGTTTGTTACAGTTTTGGACAGACTGTAGTCACATCTCCCGTCCTCTTTATTTCTGACATTGCCGTGGTAAATGACGTCTGGGTGGGATTCTGATCCACCTTTGAACCAGTGCACTTTGTCTTCATCTGGACACTGATCTGTGTCATCTTTGTTCTTGGAGAGGAGTGAACACTGCAGAGTCATCGTATCACCCAGCTTGACTGACTCCATGTCTGGAGTTTGTTTCACAGTAACAGATTTAAGTTGAGTTTTAGGATCTGTGTGATTCACAAAAATACATGTCTGTATTTGTTTTGATTTTGACACAGATATAAAAAGAAAACAATGAAATAAATATTCTTTACCTTTCACTGCCAAAATCGTGCCATTTATAAATTCCATTTCATATGCCGATCCTGCATGACAGAGGTAAGTCGCTTCATCTTCTTTGCTTACATTTCTTATGATAAGAGAATGCACGTGACCTACTTTTGTGGCATTGAATCTTGAGTTGTTAAATTGTCCACTGAGGGATATTGTTCTATAAGTTCCTTTAGCAACTGTCTCAAGCATGTATCCAAAATTCAACTTATACCAGTAAGAAATCTCTGCATTGTTCTTCACACATGTCAGATTCACATCATCTCCAAGTTTAGCCACATGTAAAGACATCTGCTGAATCTCACTCATTTCAATCAAAGCTGAAGAAAAGAAACCAACAGTAGCAGTTAGAACATGACAGGACAAAATACTTAAAAATATGTATAATCATCATGCAGTTTAAAATATTACAGAGATGATGATTATGATTTACAATGCTACATCCCACAGTACAGAAAAGGTAAACTCACACAGTGTACTTAGAAGAATCAAAGGAACCAGTCTTCCGATCATTGTGGTACCACAACCTTCTCTTGCACAACTGATGTCTTCCCACTCAAAGGAAGATTTAGTCACAAGATGATCAAGGTTTAGAAAGTCGAAATCACAGTGATTGGCTGAAACACAGAAAATGCACTTCCTGTAATATTTTACAAGCCCTTTACAGTGAATATAGGCTGTACTGTTTGTTTTCAAAGATTCTCCAGAGTAACATAATCTGCATTTGAAAACCTAAATTATACATACATAGAAATACAGTTGTATTCAAAACAAAATTGTGTTTTAGTTTGTTTATGATGAACAATCCACACAGGATAACCACAAAAATCTTGAGCAGATAGTTTTACCGATCATTTGTACAAAGATTTAGGAGCCTATGATTATCCTCATACCCTCAAACACCAATGAACAACAACTGACAGTTTTTTATTAAAATAATATTTTTTATTATTTTATTATATCTCATCTCACACCCTGAACCTTATATTTTCCATAATTTACATCCCAACCATGCAAGCAAAACCATCCTTATACCCAAATTACAGATTTTGGATTTAAATTTAGTATCCAGACTTAAAAAATGCAGAGAGCCACAACTAAATAAATAATGATCAATCAAACAAAGTTAGGTTTGATTGATCCCAACAGCAGATCCTCTTTGCATTTGCTATGATTGACAAACTCAACTGGATAGTTGCTTTCAGATGTAGCTACAATACTGCACACATGTAAGATGTAAATACCCTCTTAGAAGGTTTGTTCCCTAAAAAGATCAACTTTGTTTTAGTCATTTTTTATGTTGTGTTTAAGCATCTAAAACAACAACAAAGCCTGAGTTGTCTATCTGTAATCAATAAAATCAGCACTCCTCTCACTGACCAAAGCGGTACAATAGATCTATAATGCCTTACATGTGTTTTTGCAGGGATCAGAATGAGTGTAAGCAAAACTTTTTGGCACTTTTCTCAACTTTTATCTGCAGTGCAGCTGTTTGCTTCCTGCAACTCTCCATCTCAGTCACACAGCCCAGCCCAACGTTTTTGTCCCTTATATGCGAGAATTAATAATCTTGCTATCAACTGTGCAAAGAAAGTATAACATTATAACAACCCTACATTTTATTTCCCTCTATGCTGGCGTTGTCTCATGGCAATCCATGTAACAGTAATTTTTTCACACATTCAATAAGCTAACCGTTAACTTCGGTCTCAAGAAATAACTTCTCATACACAACATGTTATGATCTTTCTCTAAGCAGCTTTTGTTTGATTTTTTTTTTTTCTAAATCCACTTAAATAAAGCAAAGCTTAATATTAAATCAGCATAAATGAAGGTGTAATTCATCATTTACATGACTGAGTTTAACTGCCAACTCTTGTCAGAGAACATGAATCATTGGATTACATTTTGTATAATACTAAGTGCTTTGTGACTTTGTTTTCAGTGCAGTTGTTTACTGAGGTTCCCACTCGAAAACAAATATGTAATGAAGTAAAACACTGGTGTTTGTCTTTGGTTTTGTTAGGTTTCGGGTGATTTTGGTATAATTTCAGTATTTTCAAGAATCCTGTTCATTCTTGTAGCTTTCGTATATGAAATGAATAAAGTTTGTTCCTTTTTACCCTTTCAAGCTATGTGTGGATGTTAGTTTGATTTTAATTTATACACTTTTGGGATAATTCAAAACCTGCACCACATATTGACTAAAATATTTCCATAGTGCAAATCAACTGCTTTATGGCCGAAATACATACAAGATGAAACTTTGAATGAAACTGAAATAAAGAGTGAGAAATAAACGTGGCTTATGATATTAAAGTTCTTCTTTGGAGCAAAAGGAGATCAATTAACTAAACTCGTGTTTTGATGATTAAAGTTCACTGTACGCATGCTGGTTGGTGGGCCTTACCACTTCAGAGCAGAATGGTAATCCTCTAATCTCAGGAAACGAGACATGAGACACTACAGGTTACATAAATAATGAAACTACCCAGTGTTTGAGTTTTATTGTATTTTGTTTTCCACTTGTGTTCTAGTTTCAGTTTAATTGACCTCATTAAGTGCTACGATGCCTTGGCTGCTGTGTTAGTCCTTTGCTTTGTAGATCTTTTTGTGTCTTCTCCCCTGTTCTAAGTCTCCCTGCATGTCTACCTGTTATGTTTCATGTCTCTGTGGTGCTTGTGGTCAAATTCTTGTCATGTCTCGTAATGTTTCCTGTTTATTTTGGAAGTTCTATGTACTTGGTTTTCACTTCCACTGTGGCATCATTATGTTCGTCCTAGTCAGCTGTTTCCTCACGTGTCTCCACTTCCCCTGGTCACCTCATGTGTATTTAAGCCCTCCATCTTCCTGCGTTCAGTGTGGTGTCGTCTGTGTTCCCTCCCCCATGTCTAGTTTTAGACTTCATAGTGTCCCTTCATGTTTCATAGTATTATCAGTCTTCATAGCTTTCATAGTCTCTCTAGTCTTGTCACAGTTTATTCATAGTTGTCTTAGTTTGGTCTCAGCCTGTTTGCTTTATTTTTGTATGCTTAAGTATCAGCCTCAAAAAAAGGCTCATTTTTCGTTAACTCCTCGTCAGTGTCGCACTTGGGTCCTCCACTCATTCTTTACTCGGTCTGTGACCACAAATTCCTATTTTATTTAAATAAACATGTACTGAGAAAATGTAAGGTACAAGTAATACATGGATTTTGAATGTATGTAAAAATAAAACATGATGATTAAAATGTGGAAGTGAGTGAGAGAGTGAGTGGACTGAAAGAGCAGGCTTTAGGATATTTGCTTTTTCTCCAATTGAGTTTCTGAATTTCTGAGTGAACCAAACCATCAGTCTTTTAGACCACATCCCCACAAGACTGCAAAAGGAAGTCATACCACTGATCAATGCGTCAATCTCTATTTATCAGCTATGTACCTCAATATGGCAGTAGTTAAAATTTCACTTACATGTCACTGTGGTCGCAGCCAGTTATAGGCCAATCTCAAACCTTACCTCTTATCTCAAAAATTCTTGAAAGGGTAGCTATGTCATGCGCGGCGGCGTGCGTGCACAAAAGGATCCAAACACAGACTCAAGCGCTAGCAGAAAATGACACTTTATTATAACAACAAAAGGCGACCTGGGAAAACCAAAGGAGCAAAACGAGGAACTAAAAAACACGGGAAAACAATGATGCAAGGAAGCCGGAATCGGGGCCGTGGGAGGGATCAGAGCGGGACCGTGGGAGCTCAGGAGGGAAGTCCGTGAGAAGGAAATCCGTGGAGGTAGTGGATGGGCCAGATGATGTACCGGGTGATCCAATTAAGCAGGAGGACAGGCAGGTGGCAGACGCTGAACGCCGGAAGTAGCTCTTCAGGTAATCACCCCGATGGAGAGCAGGTGTGCCGGTGATGGCCCAGCCTGGGGGTGTGGCTACCCGCGCATCACACATTCCACACACAGGACCACGGACCATGACAAGCTAACTGATCATCTGCTGAGGGATGGTTTATTTGAAGATTTTCAGTCAAGTTTCAGAGCTCATCACCGCAACAAAACAGAATCTGTGAACGTTACAAATGATTCTTCTGGCCTGTGACAGTCGAGTCATTTCTCTGCTCATCCTGTTGACAATAATATTTTACTTCAGTAATTATAGCATGCCGTAGATATTAAAGGTTCTGCACTGCAGCACATCTATCTAATAGACTCAGGATCAGTTGAAGACATAACATACGTCACAATGGCCGAAAAGGCAGAACTGAACTGAACCCAAACGCAGAAACCCAAAGCGGAGGCGGCACAGTGTTTAACAATGTTTATTGATCTATCACTGGGTGAACTTGACAGTAGCTGGAAACAGGCATGAGAGCCTGAAGCCAAATGTAAGAGTCACGGAGAGTCCAGGAGAGCTATGGTACAAGACAACAAGGTAAGTAAAGCATGTCGCAACAACAACATGGAGCATGGAGAGACGATTACAAACTGCCAGTAAAGGAACGTCAGCGTAGAGCTTAAATCTCTCCAGCCTGATCGCCTCAGATCAGCTTCAGGTGAGTGGAACTGCTGAAGAGATGACAGCCCTGCCAAGGAAACTCAGGAATCTGATGGGAATGTCCAGCCAATCATATCGTGACAGCATATATATTCACTGCTACGTGGATAGCACCCAAATGAATCTATCCATGAAGCCAGATAACACACACCAATTGGTTGAACTGCAGTGTGCTGCAGGAACGTCTTCAAGACATAAAGATCTTGATGACGCCTAATTTGCTGCTTTTATATTCAGATAAAGCTGAGGTTATTGGTAGTTTTTGACCGGGACATGTCCTTCTCTTCTCTTCTCTTGGCTTCCTGTTAAATCCAGAATTGAATTTAAAAATCCGGCTCCTCACACACAAGGTCTAGAATAATCAGGCCCCATCTTATCTTAATAACCTTATAGTACCATATCTCCCCAATAGAGCACTTCGCTTTTAGACTGCTGTTGTACTTGTCGTTCCTAAGATATTTAAAAGTAGTATGGGAGGCAGGGCCTTCAGCTTTCTCACAGTAGGACAACAGAGTCCTCAGGTGGAGCACCCTCCAGTACCCCACTGAGGGACTCCAAGAAGGCTGAGTACTCTGAACCGCCACTAGGCGCATAAGCGCAGACGACGGTCAGGACCCATTCCCCGACCCGGAAGCGCAGGGAACAAACCCACTCGTTGACTGGGAGAAACCCCAACATACAGGCAGCAAGCAGGGGGGATACCAGGATACCCACCCGAGACTCTGAGACAGAGTCCACCCCCTCTCCAGGAGACAGGTTGCAGAGCCCCAACAGTGGGGAAGCCCTCCACGGATGCGTTGTCGTTGGGAATATGACCCCCTATGAGCAAGCACTTTGGGGACAGTAGGAAGAAACCTCCTGCAGAACGGGGCTCAGGGAGGGGGGGCCGTCTGCTGTGACTGGTTGGGGCAAGAGAGGGAAGACAGGATAAAGACATGCTGTGGAAGAGAGACAGAGATTAATAACAAGTATGATTCAATGCATAGATGTCTACTTACAAAGTGCTCTAGTGCGAAGTGCTCTAATAGGGTGATATGGTACTATAAGGTCATTAAGATAAGATGGGGCCTGATTATTTAAGACCTTGTATGTGAGGAGCAGGATTTTGGATTCAATTCTTGATTTAACAGGAAGCCAATGAAGGGAAGCCAAAACAGGAGAAATATGCTCTCTCTTTCTAGTCCCTGTCAGGACTCTTGCTGCAGCATTTTGGATTAACTGAAGGCTTTTCAGGGAGTTTTTAGGACTTCCTGATAATAATGAATTGCAGTCGTCCAGCCTGGAAGTAATAAATGCATGAACTAGTTTTTCAGCGTCACTCTGAGACATGAAATGTTCTTATTTTAGAGATATTGTGCAAATGGAAGAAAGCAGTCCTACATATTTGTTTAATACGTGCGTTGAAGGACAACTGAAGACTTCAAGCAAAAGCTACAGTGAGTAGATTAACCACAGAACCCAGTCACTCAATTCAGCAACCAGGCTGGTGACTCACCTGTAGGTCACGATTTGCCTCCAATCATTCTGATGCACAGATAAATATACGTGACGCTAATTAAGGACAAAGACACAAAACAGAGACTTTTAACTACAAAATGAATTAAGAAGTAATTCAAATTGGAAACATCTCAGAGAGACTTGACAAAAAGACAACACAAAGCAGGCCGATCTAATAAATACTGGAAAATGAGTTAATTGAAAGCAGAATACAAACATATGAACAGAACTCAGAATGCAAAAACATAGAAACAATAAAAAAAACATCTTTAGATAACAATGAGAAACATCCAGTGTGTGAATGTGTGTGAATAAATGAATGTAGTGTAAAGCGCTGTGGGGTCAATAGCGACTAAGCAAAGCGCTATACAAATACAGGCCATTTACCATTTACCATGAAACTCTAAGTAACCCAACAAAAACCCACAGTATGACATGTATAGGTGAAGAGTGTGAATCCTGTTGCACAAATAAAGGAAATCATTCAGATGTTGCAAATGTTTTATCGTTGCTTAATCAGGACTCTGCAGAATTCACAGATTTTTGCATGACAGGTGCATAGACAGGAATGTTTTATGTGTGGAGAATATTGCTCTCGCTTGATGCATGTAAACTAGTTAACAATGACCGATGCACATGCAACTGTGCAGATGCAGTTTGACAAAATCAACAAGGTTCTTGTCCTTTCATTTCAAAGCACTGTGGTATAGGTGCGTCCGTGTCTGTGAGAGAACAAGCAAAGCCACATGTGGCGGCTGAACTGTGCGATGCAGGCTGTGGCTGGCTACTTCTCTGCTTCCGACGCCCCGCCTAAACCTGTTTACTCAGAACGCATATGAATGTTGGTATCAACAGGATATGTAGCTCACTGAAAACAAGCCTCGGCAAGCTATTTTTAGCTGTAACTGTTAAACTGATCATTTTCAGATCTGCTGTACTGGACATTGTTTAATTAATGCATCAATGCAGAGGTGGACAAAAAGAACTGCTTTCAATCACAAACTCCACACAAGTACAGCTGTGCTAAAGATGGAAATAAAAATAATTTCAGTCAGGTTAAAATGTGATGATGTTAAATATGTAACATATAAAGTTTAATCGATCAAAGGTCAGAAGAGGTTTGCAGACCACCAGGTTAACTTGGGTGTGATTGGGGAGAAAGTGAAGACAGATATTAGAAACCACAATGATTGCTGACTGGTTTCTTATGAGGTGGGTCAGGGGATCAAAATATTTGCAGACCCACCAACCACAGTTTGGTTAAAAGTGAACAACCTTTGATTTTTAAACACTGTTCAAGTTTAGTTCATTTACCACAACAGGCTTCATAATATGTACAACATACTCTACTTTTAGAGTCTTGGTTTTGATAAGCAAAAGCCTTCAACCCGATTCATACTGAGTAAAGGAAACTCCTTGTCACAGTCCGGGGAGGGCAGACTGTAGGGGTTGACAAAAAGGACCCAAAACGCAGACTCCAAGGAACAGCGAACAGAACTTGAAATGTTAACAAAAAGCGAGCCGTTTAATATGGCTGGTAAAAAAGGTACAAACAAAGGGCAAACTGAAGCAAAATTAACACAAACCTAAACTGGGAAATCTAAACAACCAATAAGAAAAACCTAGACAAGAAACTTGGAGGCATGGCATGGCGTGGACAACAGACGACCTGACAACAGAGGACTTAAATACACAGGAGGTGATTCGGGGAAGTGGGAACACATGGAGGAACAGCTGACTGACATGAGCCTAATGACAGGACAAGGGAAGTGAAACTAAATACAATGAACAAAGAACACACACACACACCTCCTTCAAAATAAAACAGGAAACACGAGACAGACATGATAATACAAACTTGATAACATAAGACACGCAGCATGAAACACAAAGGGTGAGGGAAACTTAAACACAGGGGAAGAAAACACAAGGAGTCTAATAACCAAATGAACTTCGCTAATCTAATGAACTTAAACATAAACAACATCCAAATAAACGAAAACTTAAAACGCTGGCTCAACAGACCCAGGAACATGACACTCCTACAGTGTTCAAAGGTTAAGCTATCCTTTCTGAGCCATTCAGTTGGTTCCAAATTCATACTGATTATATCAGGGGTCCCCAATCCCAGTCCACGAGGGCCGGTGTCCCTGCAGGTTTTAGATGTCTTCTTGATCCATCACAGCTGATTTAAATGGATAAATTACCTTCTCAACATGTCTTGAAGTTCTCCAGAGGCCTGGTAATGAACTAATCATGTGATTCAGGTGTGTTGACCCAGGGTGAGATCTAAAACCTGCAGGGAGACCGGCCCTCGTGGACTGAGACTGGGGACCCCTGGATTATATGATGTTGTCAGGTACCAGCTGTGCTTTCCTATTGTGTGCAATGTGTTCTTTAGCACTGGTGCTCTGAAGCTCCAGTCATGGCCGCTGATAACAGCCACATTTACCAAACCTGCAACGTCCTCATTAGGAAACTGGAGGGGAGGTGGTTAGGGTTATTTCTGTTAAGAATTTGTGTTTCACTTCAACTTCCAGATAAATATAGACACTATATGCAGGTAGATTAAAGTTAGTGAAATATTATAGTTTGAGTTAAAACACGTGCAACTGACCTCCCTCACATATTCCATAGCAAATGGGCCTTGCAGTACACATGCCACATGACGCTTTGTATGCAAATTAGCCATTTTAGTAGCTTTGACAAATACTAATTGGCACCCCAGAGATAAGAATAAGATATAGCTAGTATTAAGGGACTATAATATCAGATGGTGATTTGCACAACTGATGGCTTCCTGTCTGTTGGCATCTCAAAACTTCAAGGTAGGCACTAATCAGTTATTTAATATACTAATGTTTGTGGACGCTGTGCATAACATAGCTTACAACACAACTATGTTGTGTGACTAAGCAGTGCATTGCCTTTTCTAAACTAATTATGAAGGAAACCACACTGCTGCAATGGAAATTCTTACAGAACAGTTGTCCTATCACATGTCAAGTGCTAACGTGATATGCTACGAGTTGCTAGTGCACAAAATATTTGCTTTAACTTGAGTTGCCTTGCGGAAACAGGTTTAAAGTTAGCCCCTGCACAGGAACTAAAAATAGAAAGCAAGAGAGAAAAAAAATACCCCTTGTGGATTCACAACACGCAACCACATCACTGCTGATTTTTCCACTCACTGCCTGTGAAACATCAGCTCAAGTATTGTGAATAAATTACCTATTCTAAGTTACTTATTTATGTTTGTTACATAAAATGAACTCAATGCAAACAGTCAGATTGAAAATAAAACTCCGTATTTTGTTTGTTAATAAAAGGAAGCTGGTATTATATGGATATGATGCAACAGAATTCACTCAAAGCAACAACATAATATGTATAAGACAGCCGACGAGCTCCCTGCAATGTTGATTTTTCGACTGAACACAAATTTGTTTGGACTTTTTTTTCATTATAAATGTTTTAAGTTATTAAGGTCAATTGTATAAATTATTTTAGATTTAGATTTTAAATATATTTCTATCTTCTGGATTGGCATAAAAGGCCATAATTAGTCATGTTACTACAGTAAAAACTGTTGTTACATTAGCTCTCATTATTGAGTAAAATGAGTGTGTAACAGTAATGATGACGGCTCTTATTTGCTGCTGTCTTAAAGGATGACTGAGCTGAGGTCACTGCAGGCCCAACATGTTGACTAAGTTGTGACAAATGCTCTGTTGCCATCTGCTGGTGACTTATTGGTAATTTTACTTAAATATTTCTACATTGTACAAGTATTGTTTAAAAATTCAATACAACTATTATTTTAAACTATTAAATATACTATACTGAAATATAAATTAAATGTAACTAATAAAAGAAGAGATTTTGACTGAATAAAAAGGAAATACAGAAGTTTTGAAGTAAGTGTTTTTTAACTTTTTACTGTTTATTTGCTCTAAGGTCAGCTACTAAAATTGAGTCCATTAAAGGTTTTTGTCTAGATGTTTGTTGCTGCCTGTTTTTTAACGGAGCAGTTACCGCATGTCATCTTACATGGCAATGGCAAAGAAACGTTGTAGAAGCCTACTTGACATCAGTGTGAAATCAATGAACCACCAACCCTTTAAGACCTACCATAGAACCAAGTCCACCAGAGCTTATATTATATTTTTACATGCTGTAGAGCCATTTTTGGGAGCATTTCAAGTTGCTATACATCAATACAACTGTTATAGCCCATATTTTAATAATATGTAGGCATTAAGTCCATAGTAACTACATTAATTGCAAAAAAGTGCAATAAACTACAAAAGAATTGAAAATCGTTTTTGTTTTTTTTTACAAATATTTCTACTTGGAGAAATTTAAGAGGCTTATCCCTCAAAACTTTAAATACAAAAAAGTTGCAAAAAATAGTTTCCCACCACAGGAAATTGATTTTGAGTGTCTTCATAGTTTTATTTGTGAGATACACCAATTTTTATATACTGCAGGAAAAACGAAAAACAATCTTATGATGCAAATTTGCAAAGAAAACAGCATGTGCATCAAAATAAACTATTTTAAGCAGTGAAATTCAAGTTCTAAGCATCACAGAAACTATTCAGAAAAGTATAAAGTCAAACATGACTTATAAAAACACCAGTATAGGCTCATAAGGCCTACAAGTAAAAAACTACATTTTTCATTTCATATGCAAAAAAATTATTGCGCTAGCGTGCCCGCTCCGACCAGCTTTAAAGGGTTAATGCATTTTCTAACAAATTTAACTCCACATTTTAAAAACACTTCCCAGTTTCTTCCTTGAGGTTACAGCCAGCATTCGTCCATATTAGGAGACGATTTGGAGAAAATTAAATGATTGCAGAAAACGGCGGTCAGATATGGATGATTTATTGTCAATGTACAGTTGCTTGCACAATGAAATTAGGTAGCAAAACCACAAAGTTGTGAAAGTAAAGAAAGCAATATACAAGAAAGAAGAAGAAAAACAATATAAGAATAAAGTTGAATATATCAAATATTCACGTTCAAGCTCATCAGAATTGTCCAAACTGTTTTTGCTTTATGTACTATATTTCCCAGAGAAATATAAAGACAGGAACTGCTGCTCAAGACTTTTGCACGGTACTGTACATGCATTACTAAATGTCTTGATGTATGCTCACACGTCCAGGTCAGGAAATCCCAAATAGTTGATTCTGTCAACTGCTGTGGAACTTTGAAAAAGAAAGTTTACTTCTACGTTTAGAAGATAAATTATTGAAATTTAATAATGATATTCAGCGAGTTTAATTATTTTACAATGTAACACAAGTACATTGTAAGCAACTGTAATTAAAATACCTAAAAATGAACATTAATTAGTTACTCTACTTTTTCAGTGGAAAAGTAATTTAATTACAGTAACGCATTACACCCAACACTGGCCTCAACACTGCTAAAGAACAAAATGCCCCTAAACTCAACATTCCACTAAAGTGCAGAGCTTGAGGTATTTGATGCATTTCTTGCAATACTAAACCAGACAATCAAAAATGAAAAGTGAACAAAGAGAATAAAAAGATAATATGCTTTAGAAACAGATGAGATTAGGGAGTGTACACAGGGAGTGTACTTTTGAGTGTCTTCTGTGTTAACCAATCAAATTCCTTTCATGATCTAACCCAACACGCTCAGTTCACCAACTTAACTTACTGAAAACCCCCAAGAAGGAGCAGTGTCAAGATGGTGCTGTTATGGATGATGTTGGTTCTTCTTCATCAAGGAGGTAAGTGCAAATTTATTCTGTCCATAAATCTGAAACTGGATTATTTTTGTCAAATACATCTGTGAGCATTTATCGATAATATTTTTATAATAATATTTTGAAAACATTTTAACCTAATACAAAATGCTGTTGTGTTTTAACTCAGATGCTCTGGTTCCAGTGAAAATGGTTCAGCTTGGTGAACCAGCAACCTTAAAGTGTGATATATCCAAAGACATCAGCAGTAAAGTATACTGGTACAGGCAGAGTGTTGGGGAAACTCTTAAATTAATTGTGACACTATATCGAGATACAGAACCTGTGTATGCTTCTGCGCTTTTGAAATCAAGATTTTCTGCAAAGAATGCAAATAATTTTAGCAAACTGACTATTCTGGAGACAATCCAAGAGGATGAGGGAATTTATCATTGTGGAATGACAGCATGGAGTAATCTTGAATGGAGTGGAACATATTTGTTAGTTAAAGGTAATAAACAGACCAACTTTTACAAACTTGTATCTTGACATTTTTTTGAAGAATGTGATTGTAATAATAATGTAATAATGTGATTTTATATTATGCAGGAAACACTGAAAGGACATCAAACTATATTGTTGTACAGCAGCCAATAGATTCAAAATCACTGCGTCCAGTTATCTTTGCTGCGATGAAAATTGATATTTGCACAACAAAGGTTGTGAATGCAGCAGAGGAGCAGCAGATCTACACAGCTGTGAAGGCTTTTGGGCTGGATTAGAGCTACTTACTGTTGCTTGGTATGAAACAATCTACAGTAGAGGATTTTTTCATCTTATAGATAATATGCTTTTATGTGTTAAAGTTCTGTTGTAGTTCTGTACATATACATTTGCACACACACCTAATGTGTATGTCTGTTGCTTTTTTCTGTCTTATTTACATTATTATTATTATTATTATTATTATTATTATTATGTGCTGCCTCTAATGAAGCCCAAGTAAAAGAAAAAAATCCTCCAAACAAATTAAAGTAATCATGTTAAAAATTGCTTTCTTTCCTCACATTTCCCATTACCAAGTGTTTTCCTTAACATTTCAGCAAAATAGTGCAAGGTTGTTTTAAAGTATTAATTTAAGTAATATACCATTTTCAGGGTGATATCAACTCACATTGAAAATGTTTACCCAGTAAACACCCCACAGATTTGACTGAAGGGTAATTTCATCTCAGACCAGCACATTTTTAGACTGTCTCTGATAGTGTAGCACATAGGTGTCAAACTCTGGCCCGCGGGCCAAATTTGGCCCGCAGCCTAATTACATTTGGCCCGCGAAGCCAAATTACTATTAGAGCTGGCCTACTGGCATTATACAGCTAATATATATATTGTTTAGTATTAAGCTTTGCTTGTTCCATATTCAGTTTTTCAGCAAAACTTGTTTGAGTCCATAAGAAAAGATTCATTCTTAAATCTGGAGGAAGAATTTTTTTTTCAATAAATATTAATGTTAGCCCGCGACTTTGTTCCAGTTTTGAATTTTGGCCCACTGTGTATTTGAGTTTGACAGCCCTGCTGTAGCAGATAGTCTGATAGTCTCTGCATAAACGTTTTTGAAGTTTGTACACATAGCGTTCGGTGTTGTGTTAGAACCAAGAGCAGCATAAAGAGAACATATGTGAAAACCTTGTATTTACTCTGAATCTGAATATTATGTAGAAAAGGTATTTAAATATATTTATTCTTACAAGGTTAAAAAAAACAACAACATTAAAATCCCTGCATAGAGACTATAAAAATATAAAACTATGCTTGAAATCACAGAATTTCATCATGAAGTCTGTGATGAATAAATTCTTTATGTACTGTAATCAGTGTTTATGTTCAAGCTGGAGAAGGTTTGGGCGTCTCTGTTTAGGCTGCTGCCCCAGCGACCCGGACCCAGATAAGTAGAAGAAGATGGATGGATAAAAATTGTTGGAAGTAAATTTGATTGTGTTACACTGCATATCCTTGCAAGATGCTAAAACTTGACCCTTCCCTCTTTAACGTTATACGACACCTGTAAAATCGACAGTTTTCCTTGTCTGTTGATTAAAAAGGTGAACAAACCACCGTTTGGCTTAACATATTGATCCTCCATCACATCAGCGTTCTGAATGCTTTTATTGTGAAAGATTGCTGATCATTAGTGGTGCTGGCAACGCCGCCTGTTGGCCGATTGTGCTTCCTGTGATGTTCAGTTAGTTGCCTGGAGTTTCAGCGAGACTACCTGCTGATCATGTTTACTTCTCTGTTAATTAAAATTCTCTTCAAAATTTCTCACTCTTTTATTTCCATGCGGAATGGAAGAAGACTAAATCTCTTTTATAAATAACAAGAATTAAATGATGTGACAGAGCTTGAAACAGAAGCTCTGAGTTAGCAGAGAAAGTTGATAACATAATCAACCATTATCTGTGACCAGAACAGCAACAACAACCTCCATCTAAGCTGTGCAAGACAACACGAGCAGCTGAAATGCAGGTGCCTCTACGTGACACCACAGGAAATGAAGAGAAAACAAACAAAGAAAAGTACAGAGAAAAAAAACAGACCAAAGCTGACAGAGGAAGCAGAAAGGCACATATGAAATAACCAAAAAACTGTAAAACTGTAGTCTGTAAAGTGAAGAAGTAGTATGTAAGTTTCCAACCACTGTGACACTTCGGGCTGTGAACACATTAAGCTGATCTAACTCATATAACCTTTGAAAGCCTGAACCTACCATGTGAAGACCTCTATTCACTGAAATCAATACAGCAGTAATCAGTACAGATAAACAAAGATTAAAATATGAAATTAAAAATATATTAATTCCGACTCAGCATTAGATGCTTTGGAAAGACTGTAGTCACATGTCTCTTCCTCTTTATTTCTGACACTGTCATAGGGCCTGGCAGGGACTCTGGCCTATCTCTGAAAGAGACAGAAAACCATTCACACTCAGATTCACACCTATTCGATTAGAAATATCAATTCACTTCTCCCCACTAACTGCATGTCTTTGGACTGTGGGAGGAAGCTGAAGTACCCGGAGAGCAGCCACGCAAACATGGGGATAACATGCAAATTCAGCACAATTTGTTCCTGTGAGGTGACAGTGTTAATGACTACGCTACTCTGCTCCCTGTATGTGCTGTGTGAGCTGCATTTATTTATTTTCATTCTCATTCCTTTCTATTCTTACTCTATTTCTATTCAAGTACTGTTGGGATTATTCTTAGTTTATCTTATTTCTGTATACATGTATATTTGATTTTTTTTTTTTTTTTTACAGTTTTCACCTTTGATCCAGGAGGACGATATTTTGTCCCACTGTATACTTGATGGGTTGACAATAAAACTCGATTTTCACAGCACTTTACTTGTTGTGTTAGGGTTAGGTCTCATTCCAAAATGAATTAAATTCATTTTTCACCTCAAAATTCTGCACACAACACCCCATAATGACAAAATGAAAAAAAAGTTTGCTTGAATTTTTTGCAAATTTATTAAAAATAAAATACAGAAATATAACATGTATGAGGAGTAGTATGTAGTAGTAAAGACTGGTGTTCAAAATTTGCTGCATAATCTATCATATACATTCATAACAATAAAGACAGAGATTGGTGCAAAAGTACAATAACAATAAACACAAACATATAGGTAATAGTGCTATTCACTTTGAGATGTGCAAACACACAGTGTTGTTTTATGAGAACAGACAGGTAGACTTTTGTAATTTGGATAGACTTTATTCATCAAAGGAGATGTAACACAGAATATAGCATAGAATAACTAAATGCATTAACAATATGATACAATGTTTTTTATGACCAAATTCATTCAAATCAATTCAATTTTAATTGAAAATTCATATTTTTGGTGCTAAATAAAAAAAACAACAGCTGATTCAAGGCGTTTTGCGAGAGTTGTTATTTTGTATGTTACAGTTAGTCAATCCTACTGTTAGTCTCACAGCTACAGTGAGTAAACAAAAACCAGTCCACCAGATGTATTATGCTATGACATGGGCCTTTTATATGTTTTCATTAATGAAGCCAATATGAGTATAAAAAGGAATAATTTCATAATCAGTTTCATTAATTCAATACAACAGCCCTTGGATTAAAATTTGTTGTCTACAATGTTTTCTTTGATATTCTGGTTCCAAAAATCATGGATGTTCTAAATTTAAGAAAGCAAAGCAAGAAAAACCTTTAGTGTCAGGATAAAATAAGAACTGCGATCACAATCACACAGAGAGCCAGCAGCATGCCGAGCACAATGACAACTGGGTCCCACTTTTGTCCTAAAATCAGAAAACAAAACACACAAAATTCTTTCATTCTCATTTATAATTTGTAAATGGAAAATATTATCAAATGTCATAAAAGAAACACTGAATAGTTTTTACCATTAGTGGATTTCACTTACTAATAACATTTTAAGTCAGTCTCTGTGAGCCATGAAATGCTTTATGATAAATGTGGAAAGCATTAAGAAATTAATTCTGGGCTTTTTTTAGGTTTAGAGGTTTAAGAGTTTTATGCCATTTAAGTCCACAAGTCCACAGGTAACAGTAGCAAATCAAATATTACATTTACATTAATGCATAATATAAGAATTACAGATATTTTTTAAAGTCCTATCAAATGATGATTGATTCAATGAAGTGAATTAGCATGTAGGAAAAAATCAGCAAAAGATTTTAGCCAATTAGAAGTGTGACCATTTAAGATCTCTATATAATTAAGCAAAGTAATTTTAAAAAATATACATACCTATCTCAACCACAGTTCCTCTACCAAACAGGATCTGTCCACATGTCACCACGGCACAGTAGTACGTCCCAGCATCAGATGAGTTTGTTACAGTTTTGGACAGACTGTAGTCACATCTCCCGTCCTCTTTATTTCTGAGACTGCCGTGGTAAATGACGCCTGGATGGACGTCTGATCCACCTTTAAACCAGTGCACTTTGTCTTCATCTGGACACTGATCTGTGTCATTCTTGTTCTCAGAGAGGAGCGAACACTGCAGAGTCATCGTATCTCCCAAATGTACTGACTCCACGTCTGAAGTTTGTTTCACGGTGACAGATTTCTGCAGCGTTTTTGTATCTGTGTGAATCATAAAAAGACACAAAATAGCATTAACTGTAATTATTTGGGTTTAGAAGCAGATATGACAAAAACAGTCAAATTAAAATACGTTACCATCCACGACCAAAAGCGTGCTATTAAAAAATTCCATTATGTATCCCGTTCCTCCTTGGCATAAGTATGTCGCTTCATCTTCTTTGCTTGCATTTGTTATGGTAAGAGAATACATATCACCCACTTTTGTGGCACTGAATCTTGAGTTGGTAAATTTTCCCTTTAGTGATATTTTGTCAAAACTTCCTGAGGCAATTGTTTCAATCATGTTTCCAACATTCAGCTTATACCAGTAAGACAACCCAACATCATCGTCAGGGATTTTACATGTCAGAGTCACATTATCTCCAAGTTTAGTCACAGTTATAGAGCTCTGGAAGGGACCCTCATCTCCTTCGGTCAAAGCTAAAAACAAAACAAAACAAAATACCGTATCAGTTAGATTTGAACATGACAGGACAAAGCACCTTCAATTTAACAAATATTACTCAACCCTATATCACAGTGTCACATGTTTCAGTGAAGTCAACTTACACAATGTACTTAGAAGAATCAAAGAAACCAGCCTTCTGATCATTGTGGTACCTCAGCCTTCTCTTGCACAACTGATGTCTTCCAACTCAAAGGAAGACTTGGTCACAAGATGATCAGGGGGTACAAAGTGGAAATTACAGTCATTGGCTGAAACACAGAAAATCCACTTCCTGTAAAATTTTACAAACCATTTTAGTGAAACTTAGCTGTACAGTTTGTTTTCACTGATTATTCTCCAGCATAATCTGTATTTGAAAACCTAAATTGTACATAGATATAGGTTAAAAATATATAAAGCAATAGCTACTAATTCCTACAGTTATAGATTTGGCATTGAGGATTGTAATTACTCCAAAAATTGTAACGCAATGCATGATTTCATGATAGTCTATTCTCCACTAAATCTCTTGATTTCTTCCTCTCTTAAAAATCACAAAAGTGATCTGAATACTTTGATTTTGGTAGTGATAAAGAAAACCCTTGTATTCATAGTCTGTTTTTAAAGACCGTCTTCTCATCAAATTCAGTATTTGAAAATGACAGTTGGGCAAGAAGTTTTATCAATTCTTTGATCAGAGGTTTTAAAGGCTGAAATCAATCCAAGACCCTCAAAACATCAATGACAAACAACTGACAATGTTTTTGTTTTTTTCATCTAACATTACATTGCAGACAGGTACGTGCATTAGAAGAAGCCTTAGCTTATTGAGCAATTCTCAATAAGAGCCACACAAGTGGTCTCTTTTAAACTCATCAACCACAACATTAAAGCCACTGACACTGAAACCAGGCCATTGTACTAGTGGAAATATTACTGTGATACATACCAGCCAACTAAAAACTGCTATAGCCCGAGCAAACCCCTCATGGCAAAGGCAGTCAACAATTGCAGCAGCCTCACCTAAAAGATACACTAGCCCCAGTTTATTTAGCACTACCACAAAAACTGAAACATCTAGGCCCAGCAAGGTGACAAATGCTCTGTTGCCACCTGCTGGTAAGTTTTTCATTCTTTTAATGTTATTCCACAGTGATTCTTGAAGAAGACAATTACAAAATATATTGCCTAAATGAAAAATTATGCTTTCATGTAAATGTCTCTGCTTTGTAAAAATATTAGATTATGAAAATAAAAAAATATGCATTTGTTAATCTGTCAGTTAAACCAGTAAATGATTAATAAATAAAGACCACCGCTGCTGCTGCTTTTGTTTTCTTTCTATGCAGAATGTAAATGCATTTTTACACTACATTTAAAAAAGTAATTATAAAGATGACTTAACACTCTGCAGTTACATTGTGTTTGTCATTGTACAATTGTCCTGTATTTGTAAATGCCACCATACCATACCTAATCGTAAGATTCGTAAAGCCCACTTGTGTGGGCAGAAGGAACCAAACAGATGTGATATACCACCAGGCCCCAGGCCCCTAAAACTATTTTGGTCACTAATTTTTAATCCTATTTTTACTGACATGTGTGGACAATATATGACTTCAGACTTTAAATCTTAAATCAGTTCCCTGAGGTAACCATCTTATCAATACGATACCATCTCATCCTCCTGATTGGTGAAGAATTTTTCTCCAGGCAGAGAAGCTTTGTTTACAAGTGGTGGATGTCACCATCCTGAGACATTTGACCCAGTGTTTTGAATTTTCTCGTGTTTTGATGTCATTATGTTTCATGTTTAAGTCCTCTTTGGTAGTCTTACGTTGATTTTCTAGTGCCTAGTTTGTTTCTGTTTAGATTTTTATTATTTAGTATTCCCCCCTTGTGTCTTTGCCCTCTATGTCTCCCTCTGTGTGGCTGTGATTGTCTTTGTTGTGAGTTCTTGAGACTTGCTTCCCTCGTGTTTCATTCTGTTCCCTGTCATGTTATCCATATTTCCTCAGTCATGTCTCCGTGTGTCTGTCTGCGCCTCTGTGTGTGCATTCCCGTTACTCCCTGTTTTACTTTTTCTTTTTTTACATTACGTCATATCTCTCTCTGGGATGAGTGCCGGTTTGCCTCCTGAGATGAGTAGGCACCCTGAGAGCAGGCGGCGCCGGTTCAAATCATGCCTATGGCCATTGCCGCATGTCTTCCCCGCTCTCTCTCCCTCTGCTTCCTTTCAAATAAAGCCGTCTTCAGCAGACAGTTCAGCTTCTTCACCTCTTTTCAGCAGATAGTTCCTTCTTCTGCTGTTTTCAGCAACACTTCCACTACATTTCTGCTACATGGCATTCACACACCATTTTCGCAGGAAATAAAACTTTTTCTAGTACACATCTATAGTTTGTTTTCATTGCATGTGTGGATTGGATGGGTTGTTAATGAGATCTGGTGGAAATTCTATATCAGTAGTACCTTTAGAAATGTGATTACTTAGAAAATTAAAACTTATACACTCCCAGTCAAAAGTTTGGACACACCTTCTCACCTTCTGTACTCTAATTCTCACAAGACAAAATAGAATGGAATAGAATAGCCATTTATTGTCATTGTACATGTACAATGAAATTGTGGGTGCTCCATACCAGCTGTCCCAGAATAAAGTCTAAATAGTAGACAACAGGAATAAATAGCAAACAGGAGAAATATATACAATCAAAAGGAATATATGCAAAATACCATTAAAACACAAAGGCACACATTAGATTAGTTACAAAGTTACAAGTTAAAAAGTGCTTGGAAGTAGTGCAAAGAAAAGATACAGTCTGAACAGTCAGTTTGGTTTGCTATGTAATTTTCATATGTAATTTGCACCACAAATTACACATTAGTTCTGGTTTTGAAGAAAATAAATCATGCTGTGCGAGTCAAATCTGCTCTTCAACACAACTGAAGAACAAAATGTTACGGTCCCTCAACTTAACATTTCCCTGAACTGCAGAACTTGTGGTGTTTTAGGCAGTTTTTGCAGTACATATTAAACCATAGAGAGTCAAAAAAAGGAAGTGAACAAACATTGTAACAGGAGATGAAAAAAGATCATAAAAGATCAAGATGAAATTGGTGTCACAGGAAGTGTTTTCTGTGTTAACCAATCGGACGCATTTTATGGTCTAACCCAGTGTGCTCATTTCCCCTTCTTAACTTACTGAAAAACCCTAAGGTGCATTTTCAAGATGGTCATCTTATGGATTACATTGCTTTTTCTTCATCGAGGAAGTAAGGGGGATTTGTTTTATCTGACCATCTGACCAAACTGAATGTGTTATATATGTTTAATAGATTCATATAAATTGTGTAGACATAGAGATAATAACATGAAAACTAAATGTTTTTACTTCATGAAAAAAACTCTGTTTTTTTTTACCGCAGATTCTCTGGTTCCAGTGAAAACAGTTCATGTTGGTGAAACAGCAACATTAACATGTGTTTTACCAAATGAAGAGCTCGGCAGCAGAAAGGTTCAGTGGTACAAGCAGAGAGTCGGAGATACTCTTAAATTATTAGTGTCACTTCCTGGAAAACCTTCAGAGTCTCTTCAGTCAAGATTTTCTGCACATAACAGTAAAGATTTCAGCAACCTGACCATTTGGAATGTCGCCCAAGAGGATGAGGGGATGTATCACTGTGGAATAGACACCTGGACTAAACTTGAATGGAGTGGGACATATTTGTTAGTAAAAGGTAATGAACTGACCAACTTTTACAAACTTTTAAATGCCTCTGAGAATGTGGTGAATAATTTACTTGTATTACACAGGAAACACTGAAAGGACATCAAACTATGTTGTTGTACAGCAGCCGACAGAATCAAATCCACTCCGTCCAGGAGACACAGCAACTCTTCAGTGTTCAGTTCTGACAAATTCTGAGAAAAACACATGTTCAGGACATCATAATGTTTTCTGGTTCAGAGATGGATCTAATAAATCTCTTCCAAACATAATCTACACTCATGGAAACAGAACTGATCAATGTGAGAAAAGATCTGACCCTCAGGATGGATGTGTTTATCGCTTCTCTAAGACCGTCAGCTCCTCTGATGCTGGGACTTACTACTGTGCGGTGGCCACATGTGGGGAGATATTATTGGGAACTGGAGCTAAACTGGATGTTCAAGGTAACTGTGCCTGATTTTTAAATCAAGATATATAATATACATAAATCAGATAATATTTATATTTAAGTACCAGTAATTAATCCAATTTTTTATTTCATAACTGTAATCTTACTATTAGGCAACTCTAATTTTGTTTTCTCACTTTTACTATTGTTGCAGAACGCAGTGCGTCATCACAGACAGCCAGTACAGTTGTTTTTGTGTTTTGTGCTGTCATGGGTATAAATCTCATTGTTACTGCTGTCCTCATTTACTTAACCAAAAAAGCCAACAGCAGTGATCACAAAGGTAATTGAAGTTACTCACAGTTCACTATAAACAAAATAAAAGATTCTTAAATTGATATTAACTTGTTGTCTTTCTGTACTACGATCAAGCTCCTGTCCTGCAGAAAAACCTTAGTGATCAGAAAAGACAACAGGTGAAGTATTAAATACTAGGATTGTTCTCACAAATATGAAAATTAAAAATAAATATTAAAGGTTAATAAGCGTTTTTACATTTTTGAATATGTTCCATTTACATTTCCCAGATTAAGGACACACAGATGTTTTCTGCTGTTGTCTTTGCCGTGATGGAAGCTGATATTTGCAACAAAAAGGATGCAAAGGGAGCAGGGAAGCAGCAGATCTACACAGCCGTCAAAGCTTTTGGGCTGGATTAGATCTACTTACTGTTGCTTGGTATGAAACAATCTACAGTAGAGGATTTTTTTATCTACTTATGGCGCGTTGCTTATAATATGCTTTCATATGTTGAAATTTTGCATACACATCTAAGCTGCAAGATTCCTAGTGTCCTAGTGTATCAAGAATTTCAGTTGCTTTTCTGTCTTATTTACAATCGTATGTGCTGTCTTTCATGAAGCCCAAATAAATAAATAAATCTTCTAAACACATCAAAGCAATTATGTTAAAAATTGACATAATTTCCATGGGTGTGATTAAATGGGCACCAACATCCTTCCCCTGCCTTCTTACCTCACATTTCCCATTACTAAGTGTTTTATTTTCATTTTAATTAACATTTTTGTAAATTACTGAAAGGTTGTTGTAAAGTATTAATGTAAATATCATTACATTTTTAGGGTGATATTCATAACCGAGGAAAATTTAGCCAGGAGCCTAAAGTATTCTCATTCTGATTCTCCCCACAAATTTGACTGAAAGGTCATTTAATCTCAGATCAGCTCTTTTATTTTTAACCTTTTCTGCTTGACTATCTCTGATTTGCATAACAATGTTTCATCTTTTGGCACAAAACAATTGATGTGAAATTTATGAAATAAAACACCTGTGTTGTAAACAAAAATCTGTTAAAACTTCAATGGATACAGAATTTAAATATTACGTAGAAAAGGTATTTTGAGACTGAAACACATTTAGTCTTCCACTGTTGAAAAAACAACAACATTAAAATATCTGCATAGAGACTGTAATAATATAAAACTATTAATGAAATGGTAAAGTTTTGTCATGGTGTCTGTGTTAAAGACAATCTTTATGTACTGTAATCAGTGTTTATGTGGAAATAAAAATTGCTGGAAGAAAATCTGATTGTGTTACACTGCATATCCTTGATAGATGAGAGACCAGCATTTGCCTTTTTCTTTGCATGCTAAACTTTTTAACCAAACTTGACTCTTCCCTTTTTAACTTCATCCAACACTGCTCTGAGTTCTAACAGTTGGTTTTTTGTCTTTTAATTAAAAGGTTACAAAGCCCTGCTTGGCTTAACATATGCACTGCATAGTTCTTCTAATATATTCTAAATAATAATAATAACAATAAAGACAGACACTGATGCTTCTCGCACCTCTGTCTATGCCTGTGTTAATTGTATGTTGTAATAATTATATATACAGCATTCAAGAAGTTTTCACAGGGTATCACTTGTTACACATTTGTTACACTGTCATGTTAACATAGTCTGTCTAATATATTATATACAATAATGATAGACACTGGTGCAAAAGCACAATAACAAAAAATACAAATCTAAAGGTAACAGTAATGTCTGATAATAGACTTTTATACTTCAGGTAGAGTTTTCAGGCATATACATATTTTTATGGCACAAAATATAACATACAACAACAACAAAAAGATACGGTGACAATATGACACGATGGTTATATGAAAAAAAAAAATATTATAGTCAACTTGTCAATTTGTATGTTTCAGACAGTCATATATCCTTCTGTCGGTCTCGCAGCTACAGCTTGTGAGCTCTGCAAAAAATGAGTCATCCAGAGCATGTATTGTGCTCAGACGTGGATTTTCCATCAATGAAAAAGTCAATATTAGTATGAAGGGGAATAATTTCACAATGACTATTATAAATTCAGTAAAACAGTCCTTGATTGGTCTTTACAAGGTATTCTTTGATATTCAGGTGTCCAAACTCCTGGATGCTCTAAAGCTAAGAAAACAAAAAAGCAAGAAAAATCTTCAGTGTCTGCATAAAATAAGATAAATAACAACAATAATAATAATAATTTTAAAGTGGTTTTTATCCCTCTTTTGTCCTCAGGTGTTTTTTGTTTACCTGTTTACAAGATTTAAAAGCATGAAATTAGTCTGACACTAATTTCAGAATTGACAGTTTTGTTTTTTGTTTTTGTTTTCATCTGACATGATATTGTTAAGTACATGGATTAGAAGAAGCCTTAGCTTACTAAGCAATTTCCTGAGAGGTGAAAAATGATGAAAGGAAACAGTAAAGGATCCTGCCACACAAGTGGTGTCCTCTTTTACGCTCAATAACTGTAACATTAAAACCACTGACACTGAAACCAGGTCCTGGCATTTGTGTAAATATTACAGTGATACGTATCAGCAAACTAAACACTTTTGAAGCACAAGCAAACCTCTCATGGCAAAGTCAGTCACCAATTTCAGCAGCCTCACCTAGAAGAACAAAACCCGTCTCCACAAAAGCTGCAGACAGCTCAGATAGAGTACGACATTTTGCCCAGCCTTCAGACTCAAGCGTTCACAGGATGCACTGGAACAAGCCACAAATAAACCATAATAAACCAGGACCAAGGAGGAGATGGCTGAAAGACAGGGACATCTGGTTGCCTCCATTCAATTCAACACAATTCAGATTTGTTAACATAGTGTCAAACCACAACAACAGTTGCCTAAATGCACTTTATATTTAATGTAAAGACCCTATGATAATACAAAGAGAACAGAGAGCATCATATGTCATATGTCTGATCCAGCCCTAATTATATCCTTTATTTAAAAAAAGAAAGTTTTAAGTCTAATCTTGAAAGTAGAGATAGTGTCTGTCTCCTGAATCCAAACTGGAAGCTGGTTCCACAGAAGAGGGGCCTGAAAACTGAAGGCTCTCCCTCCCATTCTACTTTTAAATACTCTAGGAACAACAAGTAGGCCTGCAGAGCGGGAGCGAAGTGCTCTAATAGGGTGATATGGTACTACAAGGTCACTGAAGGGGCCTGATTATTCATGAGCTTGTATGTGAGGAGCAGGATTTTAAATTTGATTCTGGATTTAACAAGCAGGAAGAGAAGTCAATATAGGAGAAATGTGTTCTCGCTTTCAAGTCCCTGTCAGTAATCTTGCTGCATCATTTTGAATCAACTGAAGATAATTATGAATTACAGTCGTCCAACCTAGAAGTAATCAATGCATGAACTATTTCTTCAGCATCACTGTAAGCAGTGTAGTGGCAGAAAAGGAAAGGATGAATGGATGCACTGATGCACCCAGATAATTTGAACAATAATATAACAGCCTTATTTACAAGCTAAACCAGTAAGTACTTTTTAGAAAGAGGCAGTAACACGTTTTCTACAGAAACAGAGAAATCTTGACATGACTGCTGCATGTACATTAACCGTTCATGTATGAAAACAAAAATGTTGCACTTGTTAGGAGCACATCAAAAAGCTAAGAATGGCCAGTATAGTTTAACCGAATCAATGTATCCTTTTTCATTTCACAGTGCAGTGGTATTTGTACGTCAGTGCCTGTGAAAGAACAAGCAAAGCCACATGTGGCAGTTAAACTGTTAGATACAGGCTGCGGCTAGCTACTTCTCTGCAAACCTGTTTACTCCGAACACACAAGTATTATATTATCTACAGGATGTGTAGCCAGTTCAGTGTTAGGACTTTCATTTCGACTTGCTGATTGGCTGCACGCACTACCCACAGCTAGGTCGCGGTTACAAAAAGATCAAATACAATAGTTTAACTCAAAAGACGTGGACAGTCCTCTCTCACGTATGCCTTAACAAATGTGTCACAGCACACATGCAACATGCCACACATAGCACACAAGGACACTTTGTATGCAGCTGTCTGCACCAGTAGCTTTCAGAATATGATATTAAATGGCACCGTAGCCTTCCTCTCTGATAGATTCTCAAACCCATTAATTAGGGCAGGGACAATTCAGTTATGAGTACAAAACAGGAAGCGATGCTTTATATAGATTTAGAGTTTTTGGAAATCCTGATAAGGTTTGCAAACAATAACCCCCGTGCACAGAAACTAAAAGTCAAAAAAAAAAAAAAATTCCTGTGTGGATTCAAACCAGGTAACGACATCACTGCTGAATTTTCCAAACAAAAAGCAAGGAATCAGCCATAAATTACTTTTGTATTAGTTACTTGTTTATGATTTTACCTCATTAACATTAGTCCTGCTTCTACCACAAAAGCTGGTTCTACGATTAAAATGGATAGATAAAAGTAATGATGAATACTCTTATTTGGTGCTGTCTTATGAGCTAAAGTCATTGAACAATATACATCCAATCAAATGTGTCGATCTATCAGTTAAACCAATGAATGAATAATTATCTGTACTGCTTATTCATTCTAAGGTCTGTCAGCAAAATTGTGCCAGTTTAGGGTTTTATTCTAGATGTTTATGTACTTTGTTGCAGCGGTTATCATAATTTATCTTATCTTATATTGGATGGTAATGAAAAAGAAACTTTGTCCTTGGAGCTTTTGCCAGTTGTCCTCTGGGCTGGTTTTGAATGAGGATAAATTTTCATATTTTGGCGCCACTGCTGTTTCTCCCACCTATTTCATGTGTTTCTATAAGTACTATGTAAATGCATTTTTACACTGCAAGATATTGGCCAAGACATGGACACGTTATGTCATAGATTTTCCACTGAAGCAGGAGCCGAACGTAGGAGACACACCTTAGTATTAATCCTGGAAATGCTGCAGATTATCGATAAAGATGTCTGGCATTTCTTCTTGACAAAACTGAGGTAACCAAAGTGGATGGATAGAATTTTATTACTTAAGTAATAAACTTAAGATAATTAAGTGTCTGCTGCTGTTTTCTATGAAATGCTCTACAACTTGCATATTAGTTCTGTCTTTGAAGAAGCTAAACTATTTAGTATTTGTTCATCCTGCTCTTCAGCTCTTCCGAAGAACAACACGACATGGCCTTGCACCAATGAAACATGCAGGTTGCAAATTTTCTCTAAAGTGCAGAGTATAATGTATTTGAGATATTTCTTGCAGCAAGTAGTACGACCAGGAACTGCATTTTACTGTTTCTGTGGTTAACGTCTGAGAGCATGAATTCCTATCAGATAGTCAAATGTGAAAATTGACTAATCTGAAATATTCAGAAAACAAGAAAAAGAGTTTTTTCTAAAACAAAAATTCTAAATATGTTTTAGAACATTCGTGTGGGGAGGTAAGTACACATCCAGTGTGACAGGAAGTGTACTTTTAAGCCTGTTCTATGTTAACCAATCAAATACATGTTATAGTCTAACCCAACATGTACAGTTCTCCTCTTAGACCTGCTGAAACACCACAACAAAGGAGCAGTGTCAAGATGATCATATTGTGGGCGGCATTGCTTTTTCTCCATCAAGGCTGTAAGTGCGTTTTTATTCTGATTATATGTCTGAAATATAATTATTTATGTTGAATAGATTTGTATGTGTATATACAATAACAAGAGTATTTTTCAATTTTACATTTTTTTCCCCTCATGATTTTTTTTCTATGTTTTGTTTTCACTCAGATTCTCTGGTTCCAGTGAAAACCGCTCCTCTTGGTGAAGCAGCAACTTGAACATGTGCTAGAACTACTACAGAGATCAGCAGTCGAGTCCAGTGGTACAAGCAGAGTGTCGGAGATACTCTTAAACTAGTTATTACATTTTATGGAACTACACAACCTGTTTATACTCCAGAGTTTCCTGAATCAAGATTTGAGGCAAAAATTGACAAAAATTTTGTCAACCTGACTATTGTGAAGACAGTCCAAGAAGATGAGGGCTACTATCACTGTGAGCAAGGCAGTCGTGTTAGTAGTGAATGGAGCGGGATGTATTTGTTAGTAAAAGGTATGCAGCTGTTCTACTTTTACAAACATTTTGAACTTCTCTGAGCATCTTTTGAAGAATGTCTTTGTGTTTTGTATCACACAGGAAACACTCAGAGGTCATCAAACTACATCGTTGTCCAAAAGCAGATGGAATCAAATCCAGTCTATTCAGGAGACACAGCGACTCTTCAGTGTTCAGTCTTCTCTGATTCTGAGAACAAGACGTGTCCAGGAGATCAAAATGTTTTCTGGTTCAGAGCGGGATCTCATCCAAACATCATCTACACTGACAGGAAAAGACATGAATATGAGAACAGATCTGACCCTCAGAAAAGATGTGTTAATGGCTCTTCTAAGAACGTCAGCTCCTCTGATGCTGGGACTCACTACTGCGCTGTGGCCGCATGTGGGGAGATAATATCTGGAAATGGAACTAAACTTAATATTCAAGGTACCTGCCCCATTGATTTTTAAATTAATCCATATAATATGTAAATTATATAATATTTAAGTGCCAGTATGTACAGTGACAATTAATTAATACAATTTTTATAACTTTGAGGTAACATCAAACATCTTTTTATTTTAGCAACCCCTAACTTTTTGTTGTTGTAACTTTTAATATTGTTTCAGGAGACACTCCGTCGTCACTGCCAGGAAGTACAGTTATTTTTCTGCTGTGTGTGGGTATAATTCTGATTGTTACAGCTGTCCTCATTTACACATTCAAAAGAAACAACAATGATCATCACAAAGGTAATCAAAGTTACTCACAGTTCGCTGCAGATCAAAAGTTTAAAAAATCTTACATTTGTATTTATTGCCATCTGTCTATTCTGTAATCAAGCACTTGTGCAGCAGAAAAACTTGTGTGGTCAGAAAACACAACAGGTAAAGTACTTAATGACAGCAATATCTCAGAAATATGAATCTTTTATGGTTAAGTTTTGATCTTTCCAATATATTTTTTTCTTTCCCCATTTCCCAGAATAAGGACACATGGATGTTTTCTGCTGTTGTCTTTACCGTGATGGAAGCTGACAGATGTGAAATGAAAGAGTCAAAGGTGGTGGAGAAGCATGAAATCTACAGAGCTGTGAAGGCCTTTGGCCTTGAATAGGTGATCAAAAGCATGACTGCTTATAGTTAATAAGATTTTAGTTTTGTTGTAGTTGTGTATGTAAATTTGTATATCCATGTAGATCAGAGCTGAACTGCAAAATTGCTGTATTTCTGACTGAATATTGCATTTTTTAAATCTTATTTCTTATTTTTATGTCTTGGCTTTAATCTAAGTTCTAAACACATCAAAGTAATTATGTTGAAAATGTTGAAAATGGCCATTACTGAAATCACACAATGGATGTGACCTGATAGATGCCCACAGCGGCCTAAAGCAATGCAGAACAATTTTAAGAGAAGATATTTATTCTTTAGATGCTTAATACATGCATATATTTATAATAATAATATAAAAAGTATTAATAATGATATAATTATAATTATAATAATATAAATACTATGTAAGAAATTGCAAAGTTTTATGACTATAATAATGATGTCTGTGAAAAAGAAATTCCATGTGTCCTGTAATCAGTCTTTATTCAATTTAATTATATTTTATTTATTTTGGGACAAATCACAACAGTCACCTCAAGACACATTTGTCATTAATGCTGAAATTATTCAAATTTATGAACACAAATCTGACTGTCTGGCGCTGTTTATCCTTGTTGCATAATAGAAGAGTGGTTTTATTTTCCTTGCATGATAAAACCTGTTAACCAAACTTGACCCCTTTGTTCTTCAGACATTGTCATCTATCAACAGATCTTCTGGTGCTTTAATTTTAATCTTAAATAAACGTTGCTTGACTCGACATATTGCTTCTCCATCCTATCTGTGTGCATATCTATGTATGTTGTTGCTCATTAGTGGTGACAGAGCTCTCAGCTGATTGTTTAGTTCGTTACCTGCAGCTGATGAAGCTGCTCATCGGGTCCACCAGTCTGTCAAATAAATTCATATTCAGCTAAGACTTCGATCCAGAATGGAATGAGAAACATTCAGTACAATTAAAAACTGAGCAGCTTCTTTTCAGCTCACTTTCAGTCTAAACTTGAATTTAAAATTGTCATGATTTTCAATTTTGTGTGTATGAGATTCACCTGTTTTTCAGAAGAGAAGCATGTGCTTGAGACAGATTAAAGGCAGCCATGAGTTGGTTGAACCACACTGTGTGTTCATGGATATTTCATCTGGGCTAACAGTAATCACTGATTACATCCAGAAATTGAACTTTTTAATCAACCAGCTTCATCCTATAATACCGAGGATTACTCTTGAATGGCCCTCGTCATGAAGGACTTAAGCTCATATCAGGAGCACTCAGAGGAGGTTAGAGTGGACAGATGGCCCATGGCACAGAGAAATTTGAAATTCATATCCATTAAACCTCATCATTGAACAAGCTAACCTGCCTTAAAATGTCATTTATAAATGTAAAAATAAATATTTATCCTTAATGAGCTAATATATAACAAGGTTGCGGTACCATTATAAGTCTAAATAAGCAATTAAAAAAGTATTTTATGCACATTTATGTATATGGTGATTAAGATATGAGCTTATTTCATTTTGTAATTAATTGGTAATTCAGGCAGTTACAAATATTTATTGGCAGATGCAAACATAACCCACCTGAGGTTTGCATAATCAAAAGTTTTTAAGGTTGGTTAAATCAGTACAGTAAAACATACAGTAATATAGTGAATATTATTAGTACTGCATACTAAAGCGTCTTCATTTAAAATAAAATATAAATAAGGTTATCACAAAATCACAGTGAATATTTCACAGAGCTTCACAAACAAGTGTAAACACCATTATCATAATAAATGGAAAATGTCTCTGTTGTTTCTTTAGTTCATTCCTCAGGTTCAACTTTCCAGGATGGAAAAAATAATTCAAGACATTCATAATGTTTTGCATAGTAAAATTTAACTTCCCACCACTTCCAGAACAATTAGAAAATCTGCCTCACACTACAGCTTATGGTGAAATGGCTGCAAACAGCATTTTTGTCATCAGCCTCAACCACACATTTTCTTCATTAAACAACCGATGAGCACACTGTGTATAAAGATTAACGGGTTCTGTTATAAGACGTGTTGAACTTAAAGTCAGACTTTTCAGCGGCTCTTCTTTAACTTGGCTAAATCAACATACTAAATGCATTACATGGTCAGCAGTAATATTAATACAGTAACCTTTAAGCGCCAGACATATTATCTACTGAAGGAATATGTTTTAAATGTGTGACTTCTTAAGCTGCACCTCACTAACACTACTGACTGAAGCCCAGCTGTAAAATTGCAGTAGCACAAACTGTATAAGCCATGTTGTGATAGGAATTTACTTGATAACTGATAACATCAACCACACACTGTCTCTGATATAGGTGCAAGAAAAATCACCGTCTGAACTGTGCAAGACAACACGAGCAGCTATGAAAAGCCTCTATGTGACAGACTGCACCACAGGAAATGAGAAGAAAACACACACACGGAAAAATACAGAGAAAAAAAAAACATAGCAAAGCTGACAAAGGCATCAAAATGACACCTGTGAGGTGACCAACATGTGTAAGCTGAAGAACGACTTTATAGGTTTTCAACACCTGTGATGCTTTTGTTCAGCACTGTGTGACTTTGAAGAAGAAAAAGGAAGAAAGAAAGAAAAACAAACAAACTCAACTTTAGTTTTTTCACCAAACAAGACCTGCCTGAGTTTGCTAAACTTTTGGACAAACTGTACATATTAATCATTTACAGCACGTGTCATTCATTTCAACATTCATGACTTAATTTTAACTTAAGCTTCTTAACTTATAGTGTCTTGGACACCCAGTTATTACAGACACAAGACAAACTGGTTTGGTTTATTAGGATTAATCCAGTGTGTGTTGTGTGTGAGATGGAGTGCTTGGTTAGAAATGTGAATGAAGAAAAATAAATAAATGAATGAATAAAACTGAGTGAATAATAATACAAACAACAGGAATCGATCTATCTACAGTGCTATCTATGTTAAATATATAATACTTAAACAGTTATAGAGCTCTATCCTAGAAAGGCACTCCTAACAGTGCTTATGCATCTAGCCCAGAAAACATGTCACTGTGGGAGGACGCCTGGGCAAATTAGCAGGGTAGGTCAAGCAATTCAGTAAATAAATTAAGTAATTAATTCTGGGATATCAGAATTATTTTCTCTTACGTCTTTTTTTAGGTTTAGAAGTATAAGAATTGTGGACCACTCATAAAGTCCACGGGGAACACTAGCAAATTAAATATTCTATCTACATTGGTGTGTAATTTACAGGACAAATGGGTGGATGGAGGGATGGATACACTGACACAACTAGATAATGTTGATATAATAATAATAATAATAATAATAATAATAATAATAATAATAATAATAATAATAATAATTTTATTTGAAAGCACCTTTCAAGACACCCAAAGGTACAGAAGAGGATTAGGGCCACTGGGGAAAAAAAGTGGGCACGTCTTTTTTTTTCTTCTTTTCCTGAATTCTGAGAAAAAAGTCGGAATTCTGAGAAAAAAGTCGGAATTCTGAGATTAAAGTCGGAATTCTGAGAAAAAAGTCAGAATTCTGAGATTAAAGTCAGAATTCTGAGAAAAAAGTCGGAATTCTGAAAAAAAAGTCGGAATTCTGAGAAAAAAGTCGGAATTCTGAGATTAAAGTCGGAATTCTGAGAAAAAAGTCAGAATTCTGAGATTAAAGTCAGAATTCTGAGAAAAAAGTCGGAATTCTGAGAAAAAAAGTCGGAATTCTGAGATTAAAGTCGGAATTCTGAGAAAAAAGTCGGAATTCTGAGATTAAAGTCAGAATTCTGACTTTTTTGTCAGAATTCTGAAAAAACTAATTTTGATGAAAAAGTCAGAATTCTGACTGTGGCTGGCTACTTGTCTGCTTGCAACAGCCCGCCAAACCTGTTTACTCAGTACGCACATGAATTTTGCTATCAACAGGATCTGTAGCTTTTTCACAAGAAGCCTTCCCCTGTCAGGACTATGTTTTATTTTGACTTGTTGAATAAGTGTAGGCACTACCTGCAGCCAGGCTGACAATAAGAAAAGATTGTGCAGTAATTTGGGTTAAAAGCCTTACAAATGTGTATCACATGCCACACACAGCACACACGAACACTTTGTATACAACTTGTATCTACACCAGTAGCTTTGACAAAATGATATGGCATACGGATAAGAATAAGATGGAAGAATAAAGGAATGTTCAGACAGGATGAACTATCCTGTCTGATGGCTCTTCTACTGATGTTTTCTTCTCTGATAACATATTATAACCATTAATTAGGACAGGCACAATTCAGTTATGAATATGTAAGCATTACTTTGTATCAATTTAGATTTTTTTAAATCCCGATATCAAAAGATAGTGTTTTTTTCTCAAAGTGTACTAATGTTTTCAGCAATTGTGTTAAGCTTACCATATTAAGTGACAGCATGCATAAATGTCAGAAAGAGAAGTGTGTGAGGGGCAGATTAGCGGTCTCAGTCGCTTACACCTTTCAAGATGAGACCAGTAACTAAGCAACACCTTTCCTTAACTGAACAAATAATAAAGGAAACCACAATGCAGCATAGAACAACTTTCATATCAAAGAGCATGCATTTGCATGATACACTGAAAACGTATTTAAAGTGTTTATTTTCATCTGACTTTCCTTGCAAGAAAAGGTTTGCAAAGCCCCAAATGAACGGAGACGAGAGAAAAAATACCCCCTATGCATTCACACCTGAAAACCACCTCACAGCTGAATTTTTCATGCATGGTTTATTTCTCACTGCTTGTGAAACATCACGTATAAATTACTTGTCTATTAGTTACTTATTTATGATATTACATTTAATGAGTCAATGCAAACAAAGAAGTAGATAATTGAAACGAATTAAAATACAGGTAGCTGATCAGAGGGTGGATGTGGCGCCGTATGTGTCAGAAATGTTAACCCACCAATCCCCTGCAAAGTGTAATTGAACACTAATTTGTTTAGCAATTGTTTACATTGTAAATAGTCAAAATTATAAAGTTATTAGATAAACTATGTTAGGCTTTGTTTGTTGTCTGTCTTCTAGAGTCAAAACCACATAGTAAGCCCACACTTAATCCTGCTATTACCATAAAAACTGGTTCTACAATTAAAATGGATACATTAAAGTAATGATGAATGTGGTTATTTAGTGCTGTTTCATAACTGAGTTATGTCATTTAGTTTCAGCTGCAGTGAGAAGAGGAGCAGGAGCATTAGAGGCCATACAGTTTGAATGTGGTAGCAAAGGCTCTGTTGCCACCTGCTGGTAAAGTAATGTAATTCCCCAGTGAATATTTAAGAAAAAAATGCTACTATATTTTGCATAAATTGAAAAGGTTTTTTTTACCTAATCTTTCTACGTTGTACAAATATCCTATAAAAAGTCCAATATTCATGAGTCAATCTGTCAGTTACACAAATGAATGAAAGGAAGACGTTTGGGGGTAAAAGTTTCTCTTTACTGTTGATTCATTCACAGGTATGTTAGCAAAAATGTGCCAGTTTAGGGTTTTTATCTTGATATTTTGTTGTTGTTGTTGTTTTTAACTTGTTTTTAACAGTGCATCTTCTGGGCTGGTTTTGAATGGGATTAAACTTTAGACTTTTGGTACCACAACTGCTTCTGTCACCCATTTCATGTGTTTCTTTATGTAGTATGAAGATGCATTTTTATACTGCAGGATATTGCTCATGACATGGACAGAAACTTCACTTGACTTATTTTAAGCTTCTTAAAATAGTTCTTAGCTCATTTTGAGCTCAGAAGTAACTATTTGATTTGATATCACCTGGCACTTTCCCATTAAATTGATAAAATCTTCCACTACCGGTGCAGGTCCCAGTCACTCCTGTCCATGTGTACAGGGACAATTTTGATCCCTCATTCTGAATCATTCATTTACTCACATGTGTGGACAAAATATAACTCTTTAAATATAACTGAAAGTCTTTTTTTAAATTGGGACACTGTGTAAAAAGTAAATAACATGTAAATAACACTTCATGCAATGCTTTCCAAACCTCATAAAGGGCCATGAGTAGCATCGCCTGTTCTTTTAAGTTTGTAAACACAACACCTTAAAAATGTTGGCCTTTGTTTGTCTGATATAGGATTTTAGCTGTTCAACAGTCCGTTGTCATCTCTTTCAGAGCCAAAGGTGTCATAGTCCTGGCTCAGTTTACCCAGTGTTTTGAGTTTTCTTGTGTCTTTTGTCATTTTGTATTACTTTTTATGTTTAGGTCCGCTGTGTTAGTCTGGGGTTTATTCTATGAGACCTGGGTTGGTCTGTTTAGATTTGTTTATTAGATTTCCCCTTGTGTCCTTACCCTCGGCCTCCTGCTGTGTGTCTGTTTACAGTTGTATGAGTTCTTGTGTCTTGTTTCACCTCCCCCTGTTTTATTCCATCATGTTGATGTATGTTTCGGCCCATCATGTCTGCTCTCTCCCTCACTCCCTCTCATCTGCCTCTCCTCCACTCGTGCATCATGTTCCTCTGTTTCCTGTTTTATCCTTTTTCCTGTGAAGGTCTCGTGTTTCCATGTTTGTTCTGTTCAGTTTTGCTCCCCCTGTCTCGTTATGATTATTCATGTCAGCTGTGCTCCTCGTATGTTCTCATTTTTTCATTATCTTTCTGTGTATTTATGTCAGCATCTCCCTCAGTCCCTGATAGTTGTGTGTGATTCTCCATCTATTTCCTAGCGTGATCAGTTCTTTAGATTTCCCAGTTTAGTGTTGAACTGTTTATTCGTTCAGCAAATAAAGCTGTGGGCTTTTTTCTTTTGTTTTTTGGGTTTTTGTTTCATCTCAGTAAGTCTGTGTTTTTGTCACGGTTTGCGAGGCAAGCCGTGTGGAAACACGGGATGATAAGCAGGGAAACTGGAGGACAGGAGGAAACTGCACACAGGAGGGAGAGATGGATGAACCTAATTAAGCATGACAAGCCGGGGAGGAAACAAAACAAAATACAAGACATGGACCTTCAAAGTAAAACAGTAAACACAGAACACGGAGAACCAGATAACAAAACCTAAAACTAGAACTCAGGAAATGCTAAAGAGCTGAGGAGCTACTGATAAAGAAACTAAAACACTACCATGATCAACCATGGTGGAATCAAAAACTAAAAGTACAAAAAACCACTGGGTCACCAACCTAGGACCATCACAGTTTTGCTCCTATCCTGCCTGCACACAGCTGTTTTATGACAAAAGGTCGTTTTACTACCACCCGAATCTTTTGTCAGTCACCTGTCAAAATGCAGTGTTATCAAAAATGTAAGTGCAAATGCCTGTCAGCTTATCAAGCTCTAACCTTTGGTAATGAGACATGAAAATCCCAGTGGATTGGGGCCAAACTGACTTTCAAAGACAATAAGCAGCTGTCACCAAAAGATGTCAGTAATTTACAGGAAGCTTGCAAACAGGCTCTATGCAATTCTTTAGAGAACAGAAAGGCTTTCTGGTAGAGATTCTGAGATTGTGTTCACTTTGATATGTGTATATTTTTAGATTGCACTTTGCTTTAACTGACCAAACACTCATAAAGAACTGGTACCCCCGGGTTTGAGGCCCTGCTTTTCAGCTGAAAACGGGTCAAATGCTGACTCCAGGTTGGAGAACCGTTTGTTCACAAGTGTGTGGAAGACTGGAGGAGACTAACAGATGGAGTAGAGTCGATACTTTACTGGACTGCTATGTTAGCTGTCCTGCAAAGCTGTTAATTTAGTAACTGACAGACTGAGGTGACTGTATAGATAGATTATCATGAGAAATCATTGTCTGCTGCTCATAATTTACAGTTACACTGTTTGCAGTGAGTCCAGGTTGTTTGGAAGAAAATTTAAACTATTTCTCAGTCGCTTACTTGGTGTTTGCACAGAACCTGGCCTTAAAAGTACAGTAAGCAAATTTGTTTTAGGTTATTTAAAGAATAAAAGAATATAATACTTATAAATATACATTGATCAGTGTGTAATTATGTCTTCCAACAAATTGTATTCTTATAAACTAAGAATGAATACATTAAAAATCCAGAGGACTGGGTGTTGATTTCTGGAAACCGCCATGTTGCCCCCATCATGAATACAATGGCCGAGATGGCCTTTGCCACTCCTCCTCATCACATTTAACTATGTGGCTAGAAACAAGCATCATATGTAGTACACCTATAAGTTACCTTTCATTTTAAAATCATAAATACTGCTTTTAAATTCAACAAGTGCCTTGAGGCAGCTGTTGTTGTTATTTGGCGCTGTGTAAATCAAATTGATTTGAATTAAATTATGTATGACTATCTAACATTTGTACATGTATATTATCATGGCTGAGATGGTTTAACTGGAAAACTCCAAGTTGATCAGTGTTACAGCCCCTGGCCTCGGGGGAAGTGAGCTGGCCTTCAAGGAAATCCAAGCGTGCCAGGACCCACAGACGATTGGCTGGCTGGTGACCCGTGGGTGGCACCTCCGGGGAAAGGTGGCTCAAGAGTTGACAGTTCATCTTGTAATTGGAAGGTTGCCGGTTTGAGCCCCGGTTTGGACAGTCTTGGTCATTGTGTCCTTGGGCAAGACACTTCACCTACCACCTACTGGTGTTGGCCAGAGGGCCCAATGGCGCAATATGGCAGCCTCGCTTCTGTCAGTCTGCCCCAGCAGCTGTGGCTACAACTGTAGCTGCCTCCACCAGTGTTGAGAGTGGATAGTGGAATTGTAAAGTGCTTTAAGGGTCTTAAAAAGCGCTGTATAAATGCACTCCATTATTATAATAAAGGGACCAATCAGCCACTGATTGTACTCACCTGTGCTCTACAAATGTGCAGTATCTAATCATTGATTTCCTGACTAGATACTTTGGTTAAGGAGATACACATGCACACACGCATATAAAACGCTAACAATAACTTGAATTAAACAGGTGCAACTGATAATATGAGCAGTGACTGTAGTGTATTGTGCTATTACTTTAGTTTAAAAATGTTTCCATTAGTAAATAAAGATGATCCTGTGCAGTTACACATTACACAAAATTTTGTATAATGTGCAAAATGTACATGTTGAATTGCCATGGAAACCTAAATGTGTTCAGTTCATGATGCAGAAATACCAAATGTGCTTTAAAGTTCTTTTTATACTGCTGATATTAAAAAAGTGAAAGAAGAGAGAAAGAAGGAAAACTGATTAGACTGCTGGTTCTGCAGATAATAGTAGATAAAAGTATCAAATCATTCATGTTTAGGTCGAGTGGGATAACATGAATGATTAAATGAGACAATCAAAAGTGTTAAAAAGTGGGTTATTGAGTTCTGTTGGTTTTACTCCACAAATTACACATTAGTTTTGTTTTTTCAAGAAGCTAAACCATGCATCGCTGTTCAGTCTGCTTTTCAGCTCTTCTGAAGAACAAAATGTCACCAATGAAACATACAGCTTGCACATTTCTTTTGAAGTGCTGAGTTTGATGTATTTTAGGTATTTCTTGCAGCACACACCACAACCAGTCGTAGAAGTCATGCATTTTATGTTTTCTGTTCTGAACATTTGAGAACGTGAATTATGATCAGACAGAAATAGTCAAAAATTAACAATTAATAATAAGAAAAATTGAAAAAAAACAGAGATAATAAGAGTTAGAAAATGCTGAAGAGAGACCAATGTGACAGGAAGTGTATTTTAAGTCTTTTCTCTGTTAACCAATCGGATGCATTTTATGGTCTAACCCAGTGTGCTCATTTCCCCGTCGTAACTTACTGAAAAACCCCAAAGCGCATTCTCAAGATGGTCGTCTTATGGATTACATTGCTTTTGCTTCATCAAGGAAGTAAGGGGGATTTGTTTCTGTTTGTTTTATCTGACCATCTGACCAAACTGAACGTGTCATTTATGTTGAATAGATTCATATATAGATAGACAGAGAGATAATAAGAGAGATAATAACATAAAACTGAACGTCTTCTTTTACCGCAGATTCTCTGGTTCCAGTGAAAACAGTTCATGTTGGTGAAACAGCAACATTAACATGTGTTTTACCAAATGAAGAGCTCGGCAGCAGAAAGGTTCAGTGGTACAAGCAGAGAGTCGGAGATACTCTTAAATTATTAGTGTCACTTCCTGGAAAACCTTCAGAGTCTCTTCAGTCAAGATTTTCTGCACATAACAGTAAAGATTTCAGCAACCTGACCATTTGGAATGTCGTCCAAGAGGATGAGGGGATGTATCACTGTGGAATAGACACCTGGATTAAACTTGAATGGAGTGGGACATATTTGTTAGTAAAAGGTAATGAACTGACCAACTTTTACAAAATTTTAAATGCCTCTGAGAATGTGGTGAATAATTTACTTGTATTACATTTTGTATTACACAGGAAACACTGAAAGGACATCAAACTATATTGTTGTACAGCAGCCGACAGAATCAAATCCACTCCGTCCAGGAGACACAGCAACTCTTCAGTGTTCAGTTCTGACAAATTCTGAGAAAAACACATGTTCAGGACATCATAATGTTTTCTGGTTCAGAGATGGATCTAATAAATCTCTTCCAAACATCATCTACACTCATGGAAACAGAACTGATCAATGTGATGAAAGATCCGACCCTCAGGATGGATGTGTTTATCACTTCTCTAAGACCGTCAGCTCCTCTGATGCTGGGACTTACTACTGTGCTGTGGCCACATGTGGGGAGATATTATTTGGAAACGGAACTAAACTGGATGTTCAAGGTATCTGTGCCTGATTTTGTCTCAAGTACTTTTCAGTTTGTGCTTAAAACATGCTCATATCAAGATCAGTGATAAAACCTTTTTTGTTTGTTTTGTAGAGAAAACAACACGACTGGTATTTATTGGAATGGTAATATTAATAACCTGTTTGGCCGTTTCTGTCATTGGAAATCTTTTCTTCATCTGCAACCGAAGAGTATGCAAAAAATGTAAAGGTAAGTGTTGCCAGTAGCTTAACATTTATGTATAAAATCATAAGAACAAGTTTGCTGTAAAACTGTAAGGAGGCAACCATCGTACTATCTGTTAATGTTTAAGGGACATAATGGTTGTTATTTCTTTGTGTACCTCATTAAACAATCTAACTTCTCATTAACGTAACTTATCACTTCACTTGAATGATACATTTATGTAAGATTTTTGTAAAAAAAAAAAAAAAAAAAACATCAGAGGAGAAATGTCCCATTAAGTGCATTTCACTATCATATATTTATTGTTATTATTTTGTTTATCTTAGAAATAAAAAGTGATACAACAGAAGTACAAACTGGCAACTCGTACCAACCAGTAAGTAATCAAACAGATTTTGTGTAGGTTAAATATGTATGCACAGTTCCACATCTACATGTTTGTGTACTGTGTACTCTTTCTGTTACTACAGACTGAAGTTGATGATGATATAAACTACGCTGCGCTCAGTTTCTCTGAAAGAAAAACACGAGGAAGAAGGACAAGAGAGCAAACCGAGGACGCTGTTTTCTCATAAATGTTGAGTTAAATGCTGATGAATATGACATTATATTAAAATAAACCTTAAATTAAGTTTGGGCCTTTTATTTGTCACCCTTTGTTTTCTCATTTAGTTTCTAATTTTTCCATCTTTGTTAAAAACTAACCCCCACAGCCCCCCACTCCAAGAAAAAATAATCTAGTGTTTATGTGTACGACAGTGCAGCAAAGGAAAGCACGTTACTTAATTTGCTTTGAAATTGTCTTAATGTAAGTGCACTTTCAATTTTTAATTATAATTGAACCTTTTTTCACACATGTAGTCCTATTGAGACTCGTGTCTCATTTACAACAGGGCCTTGTTTCAGACAAAGAGTGATATCTAATCCTACATTTTTACCAAGTAATGTCACTCCGCAGATCAGTTGCAAATGTAAACATGAAGAGAGACCCAAGAACTTATTTTTTCTGGTTCTGTGTGCTGTGTTGTATTATTTTAAGACTGAGTCATTACCATACCTCCACAGAGACTACAATAAAACTTTTATCCAAAACTTTGTCCTCCAAATTATCATAACAATCCAGGCAGTTTGAATGTAGGATTCACCTGTTGTTCAATTCAGTTTATTTTTTATTTTATTTTTTATAATATCTTGAACTGCAAGATATTAGCTGTAGATAGAAGAAGATATTTAGCTCTGGTGACTACAAATAGAAAAACGTAATAAGTTCTGTAGTAATAAATTATATATCATTGTGCATTGCTAAACATGCACTGCATGTGCATATAACACTATCTATTAATCAGAAGAGAGACCGAAAATGAGGATCCTGTCAAAATAATAATTAAGGACCAAAATGCAAAAATCACTGCAGAATCAGAATTTTGTTTGTGTTTTGAAACCTTCTTTGCACCAGACTAAGCACAAAATCTTAATATGTTACCGTTTTTTCCATGTTGTGACAAAGCTCCAAATCATTTTAAGGATACTTTAGAGTTAAATTTAATAGCACTTCAAAATCAATGTCAAAGTATAGGTTCAGAAACTGACGACAGTAGAAAGAACAGTGGAAACAGGACATGAAACATCATCATCATCATACTGGAGAATCCCACAAGTAACACCCAACAAGTTCTTACAATTCACACCGTAAAGTAAACAATTTGTGAAGCTGAAATAATTAAAACATTAAATTGTGTCTTTTGGATTGTTTATCAAACAGCTATATACATAAGCTGGCTCGTGCTGTCATGGTCTGTGCGAGTATCCGGTGTTGATTCTGCTTCTGGGTCCAATCCACGTACAGCACATGCAGCACAAAGGCGAATAAAAGATTCTCTTTTGAATGATAGTAAATTGGTGTTGACATTTACTTCTGGTCTGCCTGACCAGCACACACCAGGTCAGTGTCATATATTTGGACAGTTTTCAGCAGAAGCATCTTTAAGTTTGTTCTTAGGAAGTAAGGAATCTTTTCAGCAAAAGCTCAAATCAAAAACATTCAGGACTGCAACAACTTCACTGACTCCATCTCCTAGATGTGCTTTATCTTTGTGATAAAGTTTGCTATTTTTTATGGATCCATGAATCTTTTACTTAGCACAACTTCAAAAAATGTTTTTAAAAAAATTAAAAAACTGTGCTACATACTGCAGCTTATGACATAAAGCCTGCAGTCGGCATGTTTCTCCATCAACCTCACAACAAACATCAGCATGTAACCTGCATAAGACAACGTGAGCAGCTGAAACTCAGGTGCCTTTATGTAACAGAGAACACCACAGGAAATGAGAAGAAAACACAGAAATGCAGAGAAAGAACAAAGAGGGCAAATGTCACGGACTCAGCCAGATGCCACCTGTGAAATCATCAACTCATGTCGGCTAAAAACTGAAAGCAGTTTATATGAGATCAGTCTAACTTGAATGATCTGGGTATAATTTACTGTGACAGTAAAACTTACATCTCTTATAGTCAGAGAATACACCTTACCCAAGACAAGAAACAGAAGATGAAAGCATGTAAATATAATAATAACCACTGCAGCCAAAAAGAGGGCCTGACCAGCCCAGTTGTAAGTAAGCTGTTAAGACTCGACTGTGTTCGCCGTCACTCGGATGGCGCCCTGAACGCACAATCTGAGTGATGTAAAAAGCGGCGTTTGTCGGAACAGAACGCTTTTTTTTTTTTGGCGTTTTGAATAATTAAACAGCGTTTTTTATGCCATTTCTTAACCAAACGGGTTAGAAAAGTGGCGATTTTTGGCACTAATGGCTTGCCATACAAAACAATAAAGTTCCGTTGGAGCAGCCTTTCAACGCCTCTCTCTGTCTCTCGCTAGTAAAGTTGACCCAGACAGTGAAGCTATTTACTGTCTACGAGCCAGACACGGAAAGCGCAGTATTAGTCAGAGCTCCTGTTACCACGGACAGAGCCGTGGCCCAGGTAACAAGAGAGTACAAACATGTTGATATTTTGGCTGTGTTAGTTCATGATAGATTTAATTAGGTAAGAAAACACTTTTGCTAGGGGTCAAAAACTAATGTCTACACTTATGTCTGCATTTTGATTTTATTAAATACAAACAGATTATAGTAGAAGAGCTGCCACGTGTCTGGCCAGAAAGAGAGCACCAATGTGTTTATTGAAAAAAATGCATTCATGTTTGCAGTTTTGTCTTGTCATACAATATTTGAAAGTTTAACAAAACAAACAAAATACTCCATTTTAGTGGGTGTTTTCTTTTTGTTTTTGTTTGTTTTTGTACTTGTTGAACCCTAAAGTGGCCCACCAATGAGATGAAAGTGCCAGCAGTGGCCCATGGCTCAGTTGAGTTTGAGACCCGTGACTTAGATGCTTTAAATTAAGTTCTCCTTTTCTCTTGCAAGCTATGTGTGAATTTTCAGGGAGACTGTTAAGAAAACTCATTTTGACTAATTGCAAAAATGCCATTGTACAAATCAATCACTTTACATCCAAACAACAGAAAAGATTAAACTTTCTGAAAAACAGAGTGAAAAATTAACATATGAATTGGGGGGTAGGCCTCACCACTTCAGACCAGCCAGGGGTGTGAAACATAAGCCTGGAGGAAAGCCAACCCTGCAAAGACTCTAAATGACCCATCGGATGGCAAACAACAAGTGTTAATAGCAAACACAACAAATAAATCCTAAATAAATACAGTTTTAAACAGTGGTTAACACAGTAAACTGAACCTGTCGCATAGCCTGTGGCGTTGCTGCTTTGAAACCAGTCATAAAGTATAATGACTTTATTTTCTTGTTCATATTTTGTATTAACTAATTAAGTAATTAATTAAGTTTACACATTTGACTACAAAAATCCCAAAACTACATTTCCTTTTCTTAGAAATGATGTGTGTTTCTACCATTTAGTTTCTGATATATAAAGATATGTGATAGTGTAAAACAGATAATGGCGCCGGAGTGCAGAGGCTTCACCATTTTATGGAAGCCCGTTTTTCCGCCACACAAAAAAAGTATCCATAACTCGAAATTTCAAGTTATCTTTCTCAAAATTTAGACTCATTAACTGGAAATTTTGAGAAAAGTAATTCAAAATTTCGAGTTAGCCAATCAGTAATCTACGTGAATGACGTAATTTTCTTGTTACCGGGAAGGACTATGGCGCAGAGGAATGTGCACTCAAAATCGAATCGCAACAAATTGGTGCTTTGAAGAGTACGTTTGCTGATAGTAACGCCATGTGATTCAGCTAATAACACAAGGATTTCATCATTTGTGAAGCCACGCTGAAAATACTCAGCAATTCATGATTCAAGACTGGCTGCAATACTGGTAGCTTAGCTGTAGCGTTTGTAGCTGAGGGCTTCAGCTTCTGGGTAACAAGGAAATGACATCATTCACGTAGATCACTGATTGGCAGCGCTATAACTTCTTAGGGATTTCTGCTGTGTTTTCACTGCTTTGAAAGCAGAGATATCCAAACGCATGAATCTGCCGTAGTCTGTCTTATGGCTTCTTTGTACACGTGACTGCTCATTTTAATTTGCATGTGTTATTGAATTTATGTTTGACGAATGTAATTGTCTGATAATTTACTCATGAGAGAGAAGGCTTGAAGAAGGTCCTTGTAAACACACAAACAGAGCTTGGTGTTCCTTCCTGGAAGTCAAAGGAATTACTGGTGGGTGTTGGATTCCCCCCTTTGTTAATGATCCGGTTTGCAATTTTGACGGACAGAATTTGTAGACGTGGTCAAAGATGGATTGAGGCCAATGCAGACATTTTTCCTGTCTGCTGAGTTTGAGAGAGAGCTGAATGTAAAATAGAAGCTGTCAATTTACTTGTCGATCTATAATCCTACACTCAAATGTGGTCACAAGTTCTTGGTAGTGATCGAAAGAAAGAGGTCAAAGAAAGATTCATGCATCGGACGTGACTCCCCTCTGGGCACCTTGTTGATGAGATATTCCTGGAGGATGCCCCACTCTCAAACATGCTGGAAAGACTTTTCTGACTGGATTGAGAGTGTGTGAGCTGGAGAAGCTGGAGGAGTTGGTAATGCTGCACCTTGAAAAAAAACACACAAAAAAATCTGACAGAGGAACAGGAGAGACAGAAGTTCAATTCCTTGAGGTCCAATCAGGGGAATGGGACACAGTTATAAGGAAATAAAAGGGAAATAAGGAAAGAAACCAGGCCTCTAAATACCAAAACATCAGTGAACTTTAAACAGAAAAAAAATAATAACAGCGATCGCAATGCAAGACCAAAGAAACAAAAACTAGCTGTAGCTAACAACCAGAAAACTCATGACCCCCCCCCCCCCACACACACACACACACACACACACACACACACACACACACTGTGGCATTTACAAGACTACTAAACCAGTTGCACGGACAAAGGAAGTCACTCAGATCTGGATCTATTGTTCCATGTGTGTTATCGTTGCTTAATCAAGACAGTAAAGGACTTCTAAGTGTTAACAAATTTCAGCTGCATAAACAAGAGCTGTTTATGTGTGCAAAAAACAAGCATTGCACTACTTAGGTGCATGTAAACTAGTTAACACTGGCTAGTGAGCATGCAACAGCGCAGAAATAGTTTGCCTGAATCAAGTCTTGTACTTTTTTATTTCAAAGAATTGTGGTGTGTGTACGGTGACGGAGTCTGTAGAAGAAAACTCAAAGCCACATGTGGCGGCTGAAGTGTGAGATTCAGGCTGTGGCCACTTCTCTGTTTCCGACATCCCCTCAAACCTGTTTACTCAGAATGTTCATGAATTTTGTTATCAACAGAATATGCAGCTGGTTCACAAGAAGCCTTCGCTGGCTTTTTAAAACTTAAACAATTAACAAGCTCATTCCTGGTCATGGCCATGTTTCGCTCAGTTTTATGCAGAGTCGTACAAAAGTAATTCTTCTCAGTCACACAAACGCCACACACCTGTGCTCACATTTTAAAATGTAATAGTCGACTTTCGTCAGGTAAAATCTTTCATGCACTCATGATGTTAAATATGTTGCACTTAAGGCTCATTTGATCAGAGGTCAAATTAAATCTCATCAGTATCTCAGAAAGAAGTTTGCCGACCACCAGGTGATTTGCATGTGACTGAAAAGAAAGACATGACAGATATTAGAAGCCTGGCCTTTAATTTGTTATTGCAGCAGAAACACACTTTGTACATAAATTAGCCACACTAGCATCTTTGACTAAATAGTACTAAATAGCACCTCGAGGATGGAGAATAAGGTGCATTAAAAGAATGCTCAGACACGATAGCTAAGAGGATATCCTCCCTTTGGCTGTTTGCACCTCTGATGGCTTCCTTACGGTGGCCCTGAGAGGCCAAACGGACTGCAACTTCCGAAAACACTTGCAAAAAGAAAAATGCTGCAAAAAGAAAAACACCTGCAAAAAGAAAAACACTTGCAAAAAGAAAAATTCTGCAAAAAGAAAAGTCTGTTTGGCTTCTCAGGGCCACCGTACTTCCTTTCTGAAAAAAACTAATTAGGGTAAATGGTAAAATGGCCTGCATTTGTATAGCGCTTTTCTAGTCCTTAAGGAGCCCAAAGCGCTTCACACTACATTCAGTCATTCACCCATTCACACACACATTCACACACTGGCGATGGCAGCTACATTGTAGCCACAGCTGCCCTGGGGCGCACTGACAGAGGCGAGGCTGCCGGACACTGGCGCCACCGGGCCCTCTGACCACCACCAGTAGGCAAACATGGGGTAGGCACAATTCAGTTACAAATGCAACACTGGAAGCATTGCATTGTATCAGTGTAGTTTTGTTGAAATCCAAATATCAACAGATGTTGTTTTGTTTTCTTAAGCATGCTTGTGTTTTTAGCTATTGTGTTGAACTATATTGAGTCACAGACTGCATTAAGGTCAGAAAAAGAAGTGCGTGAGGGGAAGATCAGCTGTTTCAGCCCCCGAGACTTTCTACAAACATTAAAGCGAGAGCAGTGACTAATTAAGGAAACCACATTGTTGAACAACTGTTCTTATCAAGTGCTTGATATGCTGCAAACTGCTGTTGTTTAAAACCTTATTTTTATCTGGCATGTCTTGTGAAAAAGGAGAGAAAAACATTAGCCCCCTACACAGAAACTAAAAATAAAAAAGCAAGAGAGAAAAAAATCCCCCCTGTGGATTCACACCAGATAACCACCGCTGAATTTTCCATGCATCATCCGTTTCTCACTGCTTGTGAAACATGAACCGAAGAGTTTTTACAAGAAGCTGATCAGAGAGATGTGACAGCAGAACACAGGAGCCAAAACTGTTTAGTCCTTCGTTTCATTATGAATGTTCGACGTTATTAAGGTCAACAGACAACACGAACAAAATCGAATTTAATTTGCACAATCTTCTAGTGAGTGGTGACACACAAACAGTTTGCTACACAAGTACTACAAAAACTGTTGAAGTGCTAAAGTTAAAATTCATAAAAGTAATGATGACTGGTGTTATTGCCTGAGATTAATTAATTTAGTTTCAGATGCACCGATAGGAGGAGCAGGAACCTTGCAGGCCCCACATGTTAATGATATGATGACAAATACTCTGTTGCCACCTGCTGATGAGTTCTTAAATCCTTTAAATGTAATTCCCCAGTGAAAGAAAAAAGTTACAATTATAATACGATGTATTATTATTATTATTATTATTATTGTTGTTGTTGTTGTTGTTGTTATATTTTGCCTAAATGAAAAACTTCTTTTAACTTAAATCTTTCTATAATGTATTAATATCATGGTGAAAATAGAGCAACAGGACCGCTAGTCTTTGACTTTATTTATTTTCTGCTGTGTTTTACTTGCATCTATTTGAAAGACTGAGTGTAAACACACAAAATATTTTATTTTATGTGCTGGAATGTGCAGAAAATAGGTTTAAATGTTAAACTAATTTCTTCCAGTCAGAGAATGTTGCATATAATTAAATTTTTGCTTGATGCATAAAGTTAAAAGATTAAAACTAATAAAACAAGTTTTAAAAAGAGACTTTTCCATTTGATTACATTTTGTATGATGATTATGCAGAAAAAGTAGAATTGGGCTGAAAGATCTATCGCTTTATCACCTATTCAGGTTGTAAATCGTGTTTTTAAAAAGTAACTAATTACTTTTTAAAATAAGTAATCAGTAAAGTAATTGGATTACTTTTTTGGGAAGTAATCAGTAATTAGTTACTGATTACTTTTTTCAAGTAACTTGACCAACACTGTTCACAACATGCACAGTCCCTGCTCTCCACAAGTGAATCAGTTTGCCTCCCTTACTAAGTCTCAAACATTAAAGCAGGGCTCACTGCCGTCATGTGAACTTTGACTTTTACTTTTGCTGCTATCCTTCTGTGGCAATTCCACTCCACTCACTCCACCTTGCTTGCACTTGCTTCTTCACTTCTCTTCTCTCATCTACCTATCTCATTAACTAACAATTAGTAACTAGATAAAATAACCCTAATTTACTCTCTGAAATAAGTATCAATAAAACCTCTATTAACACACTCACAAGCAATGAGGTTATATCTTAATCATTATATAGATAAATGTGCTTATAAACACATCACTTATTTAGATTTTATAAATGATACCATGAACACATTATATATGGGGTTGTTAAACAAAAATAAACATTTATGTCTGTAGTTATAAATTATATACTAAAGATGAGTAACGCTGTATAAATGATCAATTAAAAAATCAAACACGTCAGTCGTTTCCTCCACAGAAACATTTCTCACTGATATTTTCTCTTTCTTGGACTGTTGTTGTCAGTTGGTGCTACATAAATAACAATAATTTGGACTGAATTGAATTTTAGCCTTTATGCATATTTTGCCACCTCAGTATTAACCTTGTAAAATCATAAAAATATTGAATTGCAATGATGAATTGTTTGCAAATTGGTTGAATTGCATGTCAGTCTTAATGGAAAATTTGCACAGAGCCTGATTAAGAAAAACTGTCTTTGACAATAGAAAACTTAATTTCATCTCTACTGACCCCAGAACATACTGATGTTCTGGGGTCTATTGTTAAAGAGGTCTGGTAGTGCAAAGCGAGGTGCTGAGGCCCAGGTTGCTCTGCTTTGAAACCACTCTGTGTGGCAGTACTGTATTAAGGGGAGAGCATCCTCACATGGGTGTTGCTGTTGTCCAGGCATGTGATGGTTGAGATCTTGCACTTGGCATGATTCTGGCTTTACCTGTAGCTCCACCATAGGGATAATTTATATGATATTAACCAAAATATCTGCTGCTGCTTTTCGTGTAATTTCGTCCACAAATTGCACATTAACTGTGTTTTTTTGATAAGCTAAACCGTATAGTATTTGTTCATCCTGCTCTTCAGATCTTATGACAAACAAAATATTATTGCCCCGCACCAATTAAAAAATACAGATAGTAAACTTCCTCTAGTGCAGAGTTTGATGTGAGGTATTTCTTGCAGCACGTATTACAACCTGGAGTAGAATTGCCATTTGCTTTTCCTGTGCTTAACATCTGACAACATAAACTACTATCAGACAGACATCTGAAACACTGCAGAAGAAGATGAAAAAGAGGCAAAAAATGTTAAGATCAGTGTGACAGGAAGTGTACTTTTAAGTCTGTTCTGTGTTAACCAATCAGATGCTTCAACCAATCAGATGGTCTAACAAACAAGCACATGTCACCTCTTAAACCTACTGAAATGCCTCAACAAGGACCAGTGTCAAGATGGTCATATTATGGATGGTATTGGTTTTTCTCCATGAAGGCTGTAAGGGCTTTTTTATTTCTTACTCTGATCACATGTTTGAAATATAATTATTTTTGTTGAATAGATACATTGGAATATTTTGGAATATTTTCCCCTCATTATTTTTTTTTCTATGTTTTGTTTTCACTCAGATTCTCTGGTTCCAGTGAAAACTGCTCATCTTGGTGAAGCAGCAACTTTAACATGTGCTAGAACTACTACAGAGATCAGCAGTCGAGTCCAGTGGTACAAGCAGAGTGTCGGAGATACTCTTAAACTAGTTGTTACATTTTATGGAACTACACAACCTGTTTACACTCCAGAGTTTCCTGAATCAAGATTTGAGGCAAAAATTGACAAACATTTTGTCAACCTGACTATTGTGAAGATAGTCCAAGAAGATGAGGGCTACTATCACTGTGAGCAAGGCAGTCGTGTTAGTAGTGAATGGAGCGGGATGTATTTGTTAGTAAAAGGTATGCAGCTGTTCTACTTTTACAAACATTTTGAACTTCTCTGAGCATCTTTTGAAGAACGTCTTTGTGTTTTGTATCACACAGGAAACACTCAGAGGTCATCAAACTACATCGTTGTCCAAAAGCAGATGGAATCAAATCCAGTCTATTCAGGAGACACAGCGACTCTCGAGTGTTCAGTCTTCTCTGATTCTGAGAACAAGACGTGTCCAGGAGATCAAAATGTTTTCTGGTTCAGAGCGGGATCTCATCCAAACATCATCTACACTGACAGGAAAAGACATGAATATGAGAACAGATCTGACCCTCAGAAAAGATGTGTTTATCGCTTTTCTAAGAACGTCAGCTCCTCTGATGCTGGGACTCACTACTGCGCTGTGGCTGCATGTGGGGAGATAATATCTGGAAATGGAACTAAACTTAATATTCAAGGTACCTGTACCTGATTTTGTCTCCCGTACTGGAAGTTATACTCAAAACATGTTTTTAAGAACTGATTTTTTTGTTTGTTTTATAGAGCAAACAACACAACCAGTATTTATTCAAATGACAATATTAATAGCCTGTTTGGCCGTTTCTGTTATTGGAAACGTTTTCTTCTGCAACCGAAGGATATGTAAGAAATGTAAAGGTAAGCGTTAACACTGGTTTAACATTCATGCATTTTAAAAACATGAAACCAATTCAACTTTAAAATCATAAGAAAAAATTATTGAACCGACTGATGATGATATTTTTATGGATTATGCTCCAGAGTGGGTATCTTTGTGAAACTTCAGTAACTGCAGTAAATTGAGAAGGCAATGTCTCATTAAGTGTATTTCACTATCATATATTTATCATGATAATATTTTTTTTATGTCAGGAATAGGAAATGCTGTATCGAAAGTACAAACTGACAACTTACACCAACCAGTAAGTAATGAAAATGATGCTATAATTTAGTTTAAATATGTCTAAAGACTTTTGTATCTTCATCTAAACGACTTTTTTATGTTTTTTGTTACTACGCAGACTGAAGCTGATGATGATATAAAATATGCTGCACTGAACTTTTCTGCTAGAGAAACAAGAGTAAGAAGCTGAGGACAGTGTGCTCTCTATGTTGAGTTGAATGCTAAAGGAAATATTGAGCATGTCCTGAATTTTAAAATAAACCTCACATTGTGTTACAGATCCCATGCCGGTGACTGCTTTCTGTTTTGTTTTTTTATAAATTAATATAATTAGTAATATGATTACGTGTTTATGTGTATTGGTAAACTTAAATTTAAAAGTATAGGTTCAGGAAACATGAGCTTTGTTTTACTCTAAAGCAGGGGTCTCAAACTCGCGGCACGCGTGCCATTTGTGACCCACGTCACCTCTACTTTCAGCCCGCATATTGATGTGAAGAAATTATTATTTTTTTAATTATTATACGAAAAATGATTTAATATGACGGCAGAGTGTTACAGGCATGGCCCTTTAAGTGGCCACTTTAAAGTGGCCCTCCAATGAGATGACAGTGCCAGAAGTGGCCCGCAGCTCATTTGAGTTTGAGACCCCTGCTCTAAAGCATAATTTCTGTGAAGTTGAAATAAGGAATAAAAACAATAAACTGTGACTTGTCTTTGTCAAATACATGAATCATGAACACATGAGGTACATATAACATAGTTTTAATGACAGCAGATTATTTATTGGCATTTATCCATTTGAGTGGTTAATCAATATTGCATGCATACAATATTAACACAGTAAATATATATATATATATATATATATATATATATATATTTATATATATAAATAATTCCAGAGTACATGCTGCGTCTTCCGGTAACTCCCTGTTATTCTTTCATCTTGTAGCTGTTCTTGAGGGAAAATCAAGTGCCGCATAGTTTACTCCCGCTTCTTCACCCTCCTGCAAATTAGTAAGAGCAAACTGTAATTGAACAATCAATTTCAAGCCTGGCTATGATTTACATTATACGGTTAAAAACACACAGAACATAGTCACAGTTAACTGCAAATACCTCACAAACTCTGCTTCCTGTAAGAATAACCATATAAATTAATAACCATAACCAAAGTACTTTTTTAGTGTTAAATTTTAAAAAAAAAGGAAAATGAAAAAACAAACAAAGAGTTTAGTTGAAAATTGAACATTAACGAGTGTCTCTCTGTGTCAAAGTTCAATTCTTGTTGACTCATCAGTCCAGCCCCCTCTCTTACAGGGATGCCAGTGGTGATCGATGACTACACTGTAATTTTACACTTCAGCTTCAGATTCATTTGACATTTTTCATGTATTTCACATGATAAAAGTGTTTTTCTTAAAGAAAATTTTAAGCTTACTGGTTCTGTGTTTGTCTGAAAATCTAATATTTTATATACCACATTATTCAGCTGATCCACAGTCGATCTCTCCTGTTGACTGACTGGAGATTGATTGGCTGTAACTTTTCCTGTTAATAAAAAGAAGACATTACCATTGGCAGAAGACCTAAAAATGAGATGTTAACAGTGTTAAAAATATTTGATGTAAATGTTTCCCAGGTCAGAACCAAGAATCTAATCATCAAGACTAAATTAATACTGCACAGGGACTCAGTTAGCTGTCATAGCTTCAGTTCTTTTTACTATAAATATTATGATGGATGCATTCATTTCATAGTTTAGTCTACTCTAGCTGTCACCAGAAGATTCATACTCTGAACATCCTGTTCTTTTACATCAAGAAGTAAAATCTGTCTACCACAACGGCTGCATTAGTCTATGGAGTCACTGTCATGGTCATAAAACGAAACGTGATACGACTCCTGCTTCGCTTTCTGTATCCGTGACTCATCCAGGAAGTGGGCTTCTCAGGTTTGGTGTTTGAAAATGCACAAGACAGATTTGATAGATCTCTAGTGTTTATGTCTAATTCTGACTGAAATCTATCACATCATGCATTATTAGTGAGGATTTCCCCAATGTCACCTCAAACTTTTGTCATTGCTATAAAAGGCTCAGCAGAAGCTCTTCTGTTTACGTACTCTATGGGAAGTTGGGACATAGTTCATTTCTGACATTCATAATTCGTAAAAAACTATGGCGATGAAAATACAAACATGTTTGGGGTATACTGCCGAGAAAACTTGAACTAATAAATGGTAAATGTCCTGTATTTGTATAGCGCTTTACTAGTCCCTAAGGACCCCAAAGCGCTTTACATAGCCAGTCATCCACACATTCACACACTGGTGATGGCAGCTACATTGTAGCCACAGCCACCCTGGGGCGCACTGACAGAGGCGAGGCTGCCGGACACTGGCGCCACCGGGCCCTCTGACCACCACCAGTAGGCAACGGGTGAAGTGTCTTGCCCAAGGACACAACGACCGAGACTGTCCAAGCCGGGGCTCGAACCAGCAACCTTCCGATTACAAGGCAAACTCCCAACTCTTGAGCCACGATCACCCCAGTCAGAGGTAATATTACCTGATATGACATTTGAATTTCTACTAGTTCAGAAACTTTGCAGTTCATGAACTGGCAACTTTGTTCTCTTTTTTTCCCTCAGAGGACCATCCACTAAATAAACCCAAACTGAAACCTGTCACGCAAAGTGCTGAAAGATGTAATTTTGTAGACATGGCCAATCACGAGCATGACAGTAAACAGCAGTGAAAACAGTAACTCAAAAAAACACTCATTATAATCCAGAAGAGAATCTCTGAATTTTGAGTAGAACCTTGAAGCAGATGAGCAACAGCAGCAGAAGGAAACACCTGATGTTACTCGCGCGCATGTGTGTACGTGTGTGTGTGTGCACATGCGTACATATGTGTATGCATGTGTCAGTAACCTACCTCTGCTGTGTTTCCAATCTGGTTTTTGTTTTTGTTTTCTGGTGAGAATCAGTGCAACATTCACCACCACAGAGCAGCTCAGCAGTATCACGAGCACAGTAACCAGCGGGAACGCCACTGCAACGAGAAAACATCCCAGACGTTTAACATCTCATTTACAAGTCTGTGTATCAGAAACAAAAATCATTCTGGACTCAAACCACTTCATTGACTCATTTTCCTACATGTGCAGTAATACATTATCATAAAAGTTAGTTCAGACATTCAGTCATGATTTTTATGTATACGTTCAACTTTTACTAAACACTACTTGAGAACAATTATATTAAAAAAAACTTCATGACATGCCTGCAGACAAGCTCAAGAGCACTTTTTCTTCCCTACATCACACAGTAACAGCTGTACAACAAAGCCAGATTAATGGGCCAGTGAACTATGTGTAGCTTAGTTCAATTTTCACTTTCACAAAGGTGACGCTCTTTGAATCTGGCAAAATGAATGTTGCACCTCGTGTTGAATGCATTCATTTACTCACCATTGGATTGTACAATATAACTAAAAAAAATAGAGATAAATTACTATTTCATGGAAATTTGTCCATATACGGGAAAGAAAAGAGAGTGGTGCAGAAAGAGTTCACAAATACAGTTGTAGCCTTTTTTTAATATGAATAACTGTTCAAGTGTTCCCTTAATTGTTTTGTACAGATATATTTATCTTACTCATCAGTGGGTTTGTCGTGATCAAATCACAAGATTAATGATTTTCTGCAGCAAAAGATGATAATGAGACCAATCACCTCTTATTGCATTTGTGTCATAGTGCACCCCTCTGCTAAACATCAGCACGTTCATATTTGGGAGAGTTTAAACACAGTTGAAAAACTAAAACAAAACTAATTCATTAACATGCCTGCAAACTCCATGTGACATATTTTTATTATACAACTTTCCTATTGGATTGTGTATTTTAAGTGTTCATATTAACAACAGTGATCTAACATAGTCACAACAAAAATCATCATGTGAAGCACACAAGACAACACGAGCAGCTGAAACAGACGGGCCTTTACGAGAACACTGCAGGAAATGGGGATAAAACACATACACAGAAAAGTACAGAGAAAAGGAAGCAAAGGTCACAGAGGCAGCTAAATGCCACCTGTGAATTCATCAACTCATGTGGGCTGTAAACTGAAAAACTACTGCATAGGTCAAAGAAACCCGTGAGGCTTAAGAACATTATAATGTTTATATAAGATCGATCAAACTTAAATTGCTCTCTTACATGCTCACAAAATCAGTGCAGCAACAACTACAGATAAGCAAATATTAAAATAATACTTCAAAAACATACCTATCTCCACTTCAGTTCCTTCACCAAACAGGATCTGTCCACATGTCACCACGGCACAGTAGTACGTCCCAGCATCAGATGAGTTTGTTACAGTTTTGGACAGACTGTAGTCACATCTCCCGTCCTCTTTATTTCTGAGACTGCCGTGGTAAATGACGCCTGGATGGACGTCTGATGCACCTTTAAACCAGTGCACTTTGTCTTCATCTGGACACTGATCTGTGTCATTCTTGTTCTCAGAGAGGAGCGAACACTGCAGAGTCATCGTATCTCCCAGATGTACTGACTCCACGTCTGAAGTTTGTTTCACAGTGACAGATTTCTGCAGCGTTTTTGTATCTGTGTGAATCATAAAAAGTCATGAAATAGCATTAACTGTAATTATTTGGGTTTAGAAGCAGATATGACAAAAACAGTCAAATTAAAATACGTTACCATCCACGACCAAAAACGTGCTATTAAAAAATTCCATTATGTATGCCGTTCCTCCTTGGCATAAGTATGTCGCTTCATCTTCTTTGCTTGCATTTGTTATGGTAAGAGAATACATATCACCCACTTTTGTGGCACTGAATCTTGAGTTGGTAAATTTTCCCTTTAGTGATATTTTGTCAAAACTTCCTGAGGCAATTGTTTCAATCATGTTTACAAAATTCAGCTTATACCAGTAAGACAACCCAACATCATCGTTAGGGATTTTACATGTCAGAGTCACATTATCTCCAAGTTTAGTCACAGTTATAGAGCTCTGGAAAGGACCCTCATCCCCCTCGGTCAAAGCTAAAAACAAAACAAAAAAACACGGTATTGGTTAGAACATGACAGGACAAAGCACTTAAAAAGGTATAATCTATATATAAACATTACTCAACCTTACAGAGTTTTGTTTTATATTGTTTACAATGTCACATGTTTCAGTGAAGTCAACTTACACAATGTACTTAGAAGAATCAAAGAAACCAGTCTTCTGATCATTGTGGTACCTCAGCCTTCTCTCGCACAACTGATGTCTTCCCACTCAAAGGAAGATTTAGTCACAAGCTGATCAAGGTTTACCAAGTGGAAATCACTGTGATTGGCTGAAGCACAGAAAATGTACTTCCTGTAAAATTCAAACCATTTACAGTGAATCTACACTGTTGTCGCTGCTGATTCTGCAGGAATAACTTTGATTGGTCGTTGCTTTTATTAATCTTGTATAACTGAAGAATAACAATAACAACTAATTCCTACAGTTATAACCAGGCAGCATAGGTCAAAGTATGAATTAAAAGAATAAAGTTTTCAGTGTTCACAAACTACACACTTGTTTATGTGATGGCCAGTACAATCCAGTGGCGCACAACTCAAGTGCTGCAGTTTTGTTTTGACTGCACACAAACTGATTTGTGTCTTTTTTTTCCAGTCAAAGTCGTAATCAAGCTAGCGAGGAATTTGGAAGAAAAACATTCTGATATTTAGAAGAAAATCGTTACAAACATAGAAAGATCAAAGCACATTTTAATACAACAGGGATCTCTTAGCCCTTTCTTGTTTTTAATGGTGATTGACTGGTGATAAAATCAGGCAGGAGTCTCTATAGACTGTGATATTTAAACATTATTTACCGTGAAGGTAGGGAGGCAGTGGAAGACAGCCTGGAGACTAAAGGTACAGGAGAGGAAAAAATGAAAGTCAAAAGAAGCAAAACAGAACTTGTATCAGGATTTTACTGATTTACAAGTTACACAATAATACTTTATGCATCTACATCCCAACATTTTGGTAAAAGGTTTCAAATAATTATTTTAAATGCAAAGCACAGATCAATGCATGTTTGATCTGTTGGGTTTTTCTGGTTATCTTCAGTTATTAAAGAATGTGTAAGTTTAAAAAAAACAATCATACTTTTACAGTGTGGTAAAATTTCAAATGGGATCAGAAAACTTTCAGCGTTGCTAAAAGAGAGAAAGTATTCTGATCACTGTTAAAAGTCTTGATTCTAAAAACAAAACAGCAACAACAACAAAAACCTTTATTCTGATTCTATTTCTGGTCAAAGTGAAAGTGTGAAAGTAAAACTATACAGCAAATTATATCAATACTGTGAACAGTTATTTCAGAGGCTGATACCCTTAAACATCAGTGACCAAACATGTTAATCTGACATGATATAATAAGAAACTACTTACAGTTGAAGAAGCCACAGCACATTGAGCAATTCTCTGAGAGGTGAGAAGTGATTGTTGGGGGGGGAGTTTAAAAGAGGCCACCACACAAGTACTCGACTGCAGCAAGTGCATGATGCAACTCATATTTTCCATAATACAAGCAAAGCAATCCCCATTTCACATGGCTACAGTGTGTGTACTTATAATTTGGTGTTGTGACTTTAAAATGATAATCTGAAGAAAGTTACAGAAAACAAATAGATAATAAGTAAAAGTATATTCAAACAAAGTTAATAATAATATGTTCATTGGTCATTGCCCAAAAAAGCAGAAAAAAGCAGAGTCGTCTTTTTCTGTCTGCAAACTAACAAACCCTCTGTAACCTGTAAATCTGTGGTTCTTTGAATTCACTATACAAGCAGCTGTCCACTCATCTGGATAGCTGCTTTCTGAGGCATCCAACATACTGCACATAGTTGAACAAAACATTAAAGTAGCTCTTTATTAGGCAGTTTCTTCCCCCACTGAAGAATAAATTTGGTTTTAGTCTTTTTTTTATTGAATTTTTTTTACATGCATACTTGAAACAGCCAAACATGAGCTGAAACAGAAGGACATCAGTACTCATTTTATACAATAATGCAATAAGAGGGCTTTTTAATGGTTACTTTTGTTTCTTTTGGGATCAAAAATGTATGTAAGCACTTTCTCAACTTATCTCTGTAGATCTACTGGATGCTTCCTGCAACTATGTGTCTCATTCACATGGTCCAGCCTAGTTTAGTGTGTCCCCTATATGTGTGAATTATTAATCTTTCTATCAACTGGACAGGAATGTTCTAGCAAACCCAGATTTTATTTCCCTCCATGCTGCCTTAGTCTATTGGCAAACCATGAAATAGTAATTTATCTGTATATTTACATGGACATAGAATGACTTTTACTTAGCTTAAGTCTCAAGAACAGACATGACTTCTCATATATCACAAGTTATGATTTTTCTATAACACTAGCAAGTTATAGGGTTAGGTTATTCTTTCATAAACCCACCCAAACTCGCGAAAAAAATAAGTATAAAAGTAGTATAAAAAGGCATTGCATGGTGTCTCCATAGTTAAGTTTAACTGCTGTTTCTGAATGAATTACATCTCTACCAGCCCTCCAACCTATGGAGTTTTTCTCTTTTAAAAACTGGAAAAACATGTATCACTGGATTCAAATTTGTTTACAATAACTATCTTGAGACTGTTGTCAGTGCAGATGCACTAAATTAGCTGCCATGTGCAACCAAAGTTTACTGGACTCCCACTAACAAATATGTAGTGAACTGAAACCTGCTGAACAGGAGTCTTTGTTGTGGTGAGGGCTTCTGTTATGACATACTTTCAGTATTTTCAAGGCTTCTGTTTTAACTTAGTTGCAGTTGTGTACACTGTAAAGAATGAAATGAAATTGTTTTTTAAATATATTGGTTATTTTCTGCCATCACATTATTTGTTTTACACACATATCTCTGAATGGTAAATGGTAAAATCAAATTGGTGGTTAAAAGACAGAAAGATATCCTTAAAACAATGGCTGTATTTCTAAAGCTTGTATTTTACAGTGTATGTATAATGACTGGATTTTGTTCTCTTGGTCAAAAACAAATAAATAAACAAACAAACAAATAAGAATTGCTTCTACAAGCGTTTATAAAAGAACAGCTTGCTTTGAACAGCTCAGTGAACTCCAGCCTGGTATCCTGATAGGCAATGTTCCCTCTAAGCTGCGCACGTGCGCAATTGCGCACTGCTGGCGCGGTCTCTGCGCAGAAAAAAACCGCGTTGCGCAGAAAAAGAATCTAACTGAATTGAAATTAAAATTAATACTTTAACAATTCTGTTTTGCAGTGTGAGTCAGTGACTGGCTGATTAGAACGATGCCACCTTATCCCAAAGTCCAGCCAATGATGCGATTCACATTCGCATATATGCAGCTAATCAACGTGGCTGACAGGCTATGACAGCGTCCTTATGTACCGACACAGCGAGCAAAGCGGCTGATGAGGAGTGAAGCCACGTTAATGACAACGTGTACAACCATTGGAGATGTGAGCAGGACAGACGGAACAACTGACGGAAAAAGTTTGGACTTTATACCAGTTTTTAAATTGTGTTGATCGGCCACGTAAAACCAGAGTTATGATAAAAAATATCTGCAATGTTTGTTTTTCTTCCTGAATACTGTCGTTGTTTCTATTTACTGCAGGAAGAAACGGTGAAAACAGCGTTTTATAAGGAAAACGCTCGAAAGCCTGTGAACATAAACAAAATTTAAAAAACCCGCCCTTTCCTATTTGTCGAAAAATGTACCATGTCGACCAATCAAAACATGGCATTTGTTGTTTAGGGAGGGAGGAAGTTTTAGGAGTGACGGCGGTGTTTTCAGATGTGAGAGATTTGCGGCGTTTAGCACAAATCTTGTGTAGTTAGTGTGTAGTGTAGTCAGTAGTTTTGTTGTGTGTGTCAGAACAATGAGGCGACTGCTGAGTGTTACAGGTGTTACAGCAGTGACACATCTGCTGCTGTCAGGCCTGCAGGTATCAGGCTGTTGTTCTCCTTCATCTCATAGTGACAGAAATTATTTTTGGAGTGGCACAAATCATTTGTGTGGCATCAGATTTGATGCAGAACAGCTGATTGTTCTGTAAATAGTTTGAAATGTTTATTTAAAAAACACCTTGGCTGCATTTTTAGGTAAACAGCTGCAAAAAACTTTGTTGTTTGCAAAACTGAGTTACTTTTTTGAAGAAGTAACTATATAATTAATTGGCCAACATTGGTCATTATTTACTGTATTTTGCAGACAGAGTTACAGACTCTCTCCCAGACCACAGACTCATAATACAAGTCAGAGCTTTATAAAAAAAAAAGAAAAAAAAAAGAAAGTTGTGTTTTCAAAATTGGAGTTCAAGTTATTTTTACTTCCAATAGTGTTAACATCCTACACAGATTATGAACAAGATTTTTGTTTTAATTTTCATTGTAAGTGGGCTAAAGCAGTTAATTAAAAGTAGTCTAACATAAATGTAAATGTTGTAATTTGATTATTTTAATAAACATGTAACGTGGATGATTCGATGCTGGCGTGACCACAGTGCACACGTCTGCTGTTGCTCACAGTGGTCCAAGTGTCCGCTTGGGAGGTTTGTGCGTTCGCTCAGACACATGAAACATTAGAGGGAACGTTGGTGATAGGACGTCACAATTGTTACTAAATGGTTCACAGTCAACTGTGAGCAGTGTTGGGTAAGTTACTTTAAAATAGTAACTTAGTTACATTACTAGTTACTTCTATCAAAAGTAACTCAGTTACTTCAAGTTACTCGTTACTTTCAAAGTAACTAGTTACTAGGGAAAGTAACTTTGGTTTTACTCAGAATTCTCTTGTTAATGTGTTGCTTCCATAACTTTGCCAGTCTTCTAGCTTGCTTACTTGCCACAAGTGCACTGTGCCACCTACCAATAGAAAGGAAAAGATAATGTGCATATTTCCACGAGAGAAATCCCACGCCTGGACCGTCACTGACTGCTGCCATGATTCTAGCCTACGTCACAGCGTCATGTGTGCTTTTTACATCCAACGCAAAAACTGCAGTCGTGGTGCTTTGATTGTACTCAGAACTTGGAAATTCTGCCTTCTGAATAGGAAGATGTAGGTAACAGCAGACTGCAGATGAGCTGCATACAGGGCTGGACGGGGACAAAAAATCGGCCCGGGCATTTTGACTAGAGACCGGCCCACCATTATAGGAAAAATCATAAAGCCTTTGAATGAAAGCAAACGCTGTTGTGACAGTGATGTACATTGTTTTGATGGTATATATGCATCAATCTATCAATCGTTTGTTGTAAGACTCAGATAATTATTTTTTAAAAGCGAGACATTTTAAATGAGAATAAGAAAGAAAAGTATTTCTTTGTGCCCCCCTCTCCTTTTCATTGCCCTACCTGGCCCCCCTGGCAAAACTTTGCTAGTCCCGCCCCTGCACAGCTATCAGCTGTCAGCTACCTAAAAAGGATCCTGGGGTTATTTGTCTCTCAGAAACAGTTCATAACTTCCCTTCAACTCATTTATGTCACCTAAAAGGTAAACCTGTTTCTCCATCACCTGTTCAGCTCTGATGATTCAGTAAGGACATCTCCTGGTTTCATCTTCATGTTTCCCTCTCACCAGATAACCAAACCCACATCATGACCAGCAGCTTTTTTGCAGCTGTGGCTCCAGCAAACATCAGCTGATACTAGAAATTAATATTAAATAAATTCTAACAACAGCTGATCAAGCTTAAACGTGCTGCTGTTGTTTAACGCGACTTCGGCTGGTTTCCTCTTTCTGGCGCAAAGTGGACGATAAACAAACAAGAGAGCCGATCAGCTGATCATTGATCAGTTTCAGGATTAAAGCAGCAACAGGAGAGAGAGGGGAGAGAATGAGAGAAGAAGAGGCAGCTGTGCAGCAAAGACACAGAATAACTCCAGCTTTGTGTCTTTTTCATTGTAGCTGAATTACGGGACAAACTGTTCCTCTTCGCCTCAATAAGAAACACGTAATATTTTCTCTGAATACCAGACGGGACGGTTGGCAACTCTAATAACTTATGAACAAAATAAAGTTCAACATTAACTTCATAGCACCCACCCAGCTGTATAGAAACTCCGTCATGCTAGCTAGTAGCAGTATGGAAAAAGTCAGAATAACGAAAATAAACTCCACCTAAACTTGGTTTATATCTGACCCAGATAGACTGCAGGTCATAACTTCTTACCTGAAGTTCAGTTCACACTTGGACCGGCGGGCGCCTCGGGTCTCTTCCACCTGCTGCCTCCACCACTTGCTAATGTTACAGAATCTGTGGAAGCTCCGCGATAGCCACCACACGAAGTAACAAGTAACGACCCTACCTAAATCCCAGTAACGACTAACGCGTTCCTGATTTTGGCATAATAACTAGTTACCGTGCTCGTTACCACAATAATAACGTAGTTACTGTAACGCGTTACTTAATAACGCGTTAGTCCCAACACTGACTGTGAGTGGTATTATAACAAAGCGGAAGCAAATAGGAATGACAGCAACTCCACCATGAAGTGGTGGGCCATGTAAGGGGAAGTTATGGTATGGCATTATTTTTCAGGAAGTTCCAGTGGAAGAAATTCTTAATACTTCAGCATAAAAAGACATTTTGGGCAATTTCATGCTGCCAACTTTGTGAGAACAGTTTGGGGATGGCCCCGTTCCTGTTCCTATATGACAGAGCAAGGTCCATACAGACAGAGTTTGGTGTGAAAGTCCTGACTTCAACATCATGGAGTAACTTTAGGATACAGGGCAGAGTCTAACATAACATATGGAAGAATGGTTTTAACTGTCCAAAGAATGTTTTTGCAGAAGTAACTATCTTGAGACTATTGTCAGTGCAGATGCACTAAATTAGCTGTCTCGTGCAAAGTTTACTGGACTCACAAATAACTATGTAGTGAAACCTACTGAACAAGAGTCTTTGTGGTGGTGCATGTTTTTATTAGTACACTTTCAGTATTTTCAAGACTTCTGTTTTAACTTAGATGCTATTTTTTAACACTAAAAATATAATTAAAAAATTAAAACAGGAGATTAGTGGTCATTTTCTCCCATTAAATTAACTTTTTGTTTTGTTTGTTTTGTTTTTTGTACCTGTACCTTTGAAAATATTTCAAATTCTTTTCTCTTTTGCAAGCTATGTGTTAATTTTTTTGTAGTCTGTAATTTGTAATCTGATGATTCAAAAGCTGCACCACGTAGTGACTAAATACAAAATCAACAGATCAACACAATTACCATATGATACAATAGTTCTTCCTTGGTGCAAAAAGCAGATCAGCTGCTTTGATGATTAAAGGTCTCTGTACGTTTGCTGGTTGGTGAGCCTCGCCACTTCAGAGCAGATTGTAATCCTCTTATCTCATGAACTGTGATATGAAACTTTCCCTGAGTGCTAATCAAACAGAGCTGGGCTAAACACTTTATTTGTTGTTGTATGTATTGTTGAGTCAAATATATACGACAAAATTATTCCCCCTGATTCTTTTACATTATCAAAGCAACACAATGTAAAATAAGATAAATATTGGGATTCCCTAATCCTAATATTAATATATTAGGATAATACTGCACAACTAGTGAGATAACTCCGTTAAATTTCATAATCCTGTTTTTCGTGGATGCCTGGATGTTAAACTGAATTGTAGAGCAGCCACGCTGATCATGAAATAATTTAGACAGTTTTTAAACTCACTGACGCCGCAGTGTGTCTTTGACTTTGGGACCTGAAGCGGAGTTTGGACCCGGACCTGGCTAATGACGTCAGACTTTAAGACCAGATGGCAATAGCGCCAGGCGGCCCATGATGTAATTAGTATGCTACAAAAACCCCACAACAAAGGAGGATGTGAAGTCAGTGATATACCTGCTGCTTGGTCTGTGGCTTCTTCTCAAGCTTGCAGTGTTTTGTAGCCTTTCTCCTCGTTGCCAGGTTTGTCACAACTCATTGAGTGACATTGGGTGATCTGCCAGTCAGTTGCATGCAGTCTGTGGACGTCACATTATCGAATTGCTTGAAACCCCAGTGGAGTAGATACTAAAAAAGTACCTGTTACAGCTACAATTGCCTAATGGACTCGGCAACACTAATGCTAATGCCGCTGTACTTTAACTGATGTTAAAACTAGTTATTTGCTGATTAGGAAAGCACGTTAGGTTAAAGACTGTGACGGTTCAAAAGCAAATTAACACTACACTCTGCCAGATCACTAAATTATCTTTACTGTCTCTATGTCTGTCTCATTTCCCTCCCTGGGCATCAGACAGTCTTAATGTTTGTTTTTTTTTTTTTTGGGGGGGGGGGTTTCGTTGTCTCTTTTTCCTGTCCTGCAGCATCACGGTCTGAAAGCTTTGTTGTGCCAAACACATTTTCTTTCCTAAGAGGAGCACCTTGGACTCCCTGTAGGATCAACGTTATATCTTTGATTTTATTATTCATATTATTATCTGTGTGGCTATTATGATGGTGCAGACAGGGGGTGAACAGCATGAGAACAAAGCAGAGGACAAGAAAAGAAAGGGGGTGCGATCAAACAGGTAGGTCTGGGTCTCCAACTGATGCAACTGTAACAGCTGTAACAAACTCAAACAATCACAGCACCTGAAAGACAAGACAAAGGGAGGTACACAAATGAACATTGCATTTGCTCTTTGTGTGTGTGTGTGTGTGTGTGTGTGTGTGTGTGTGTGTGTGTGTGTGTCCGTGCATGTGAAAGAGATGTTAGCACAGGCAGTGGGGGGCAACAACCAGTGAGGAGCAGCAGGGAGGGGAATCCTAGTACTCTTACAGTTTCCCAGAGGGACTAAGGCTCAGTAAGCCCCAGAACCAGGCCTAGCCACACACACACACAAACACACACACAAACACACAAACTACGCCACCCTCTGAAGTATGGTGTCTCCTAGAGTCAGCAGTGTCCCCGGGATGTAGTTAAAATCCCTCCGAATCAACAGCCAACCCCAGCCAACCTTGACACCTCAGAATTAGGGGGACATTCAAATATACATATACAAAAAAAACTTCAATTTCACAGAGTTTAATTATTTATTTAAAGTAAGTAAATTGTCACCGTTATTACTGTCCCTGTCAAAATTCAGACGCTGCATCCACCTGAGGACCCGGCCTTCGTGGTCTAAGTGGGCCGGGTCCTCCGAAAGCCAGGTAGGCCGGAAGTGAGTGATTGTACATGACGAGCTCTCTCGGTGGAGGGAAACTCTGCCGTCTGCTCCTTGCTATCTAAATATAACAGGACACTGGCATAAATTCTCGACCATCTCACACTTCTGTTTAATCAGTTTTCTGTTTGACGTTTATTCAGCTGTGTGAAAACCCTCCCGAGGGATTAATAAAGTTTTATTTAATCTAATCTAGTCTAATAACTTTGATCTCAGCCAAACCGATTTACTCAGGAACAAATAAAACACGGAAAAAAGTCAAACAATCACGTTTTAGATTATCTAAGTGACTTATATATCATGTTTAACCTGAGTAGAGTAAGACTGCGGGGGTTTGAAAACGATGTGCCGGGAGTTCGCTGTTCTCGCCGGCTCAGATATTTGAAGTTTACACAGGTTCATTCTCGCCTGAAAATCTGCTAAAAGTTTATTTTGTGACACAGAAAGAGCAACAAGAGCAATATTAAAACAAAGTAGCTGCCGCCATTGTTGGAAACTGGAATTGGCGGGGCCCCGCTATGAATTCTGGGATATGTTTTTTCAATTTTGTTGTCCACCAATCTCTGGGAGAATGGTGGCTCCCAGAGATTTTCGGGAGGGGCACTGAAATTCGTGATTCTCCCGGAGAAATCGGGAGAGTTGGCATGTATGACCCCAGCCCCAGATAGGTGTAGGATATTGGGGTGTAAAAAAATCCTCCTCCCTACTTATCTGTGTGAAAAATGCAACACGAGATTGCTGCAGAGGAAAGTATTATTATAACAATTTAATAGGCTTTACTAGACAAATTAATATTTATGCACATTCTAATACCTTTACAGAGAAGTTCTTAAAAGTATTGCTGCACACTTCTGATAACTGAAAGATTTTGGTGCAACAGCGCCAAAACCAGAAACATTTATGTATGGAAACAATGAACATTGCACTGATTAGATGCACATGTTTTAGCACCAGTGCACCTGCACCTGTGCCAAATCACAACAAACGTTTTGCATGTTTGTCTTTCAAAGAATGTTGCTGCGTATTCGTCAGCGGCTGCGAAAGAACAAGCAAAGCCACATGTGGCAGGCGAACTGTGAGATGCAAGCTGTGGCTGGCTACTTCTCTGCTGCCGACACCCCGCCAATCCTGTTTACTCAGAACGCACATGATATTTGGTATCGACAGGATATGTAGCTCGTTGACAAGAAGCCTCCCCGAGCTATTTTTAGCTTAAACCGTTAGACAGATTTCAGTTTTCAGCCTTCCTGGATATGGCCTTGATTATTATAAGGCCAAAACTAATTACTCTAAACACCGAACAACTACAAGTGTGCTTAAGTTAAAAAAAATAATTTCAGTGAACTTCTGAGAGTTAAACTCTTTCATTATTTAATGAGGTTTGCAGACCTTGATGTGACCTTGACTTGCGTAAAATTGTGGAGAGAGGAAAAAAGAAAAGACATATATTAGAAACGAGGATGAATATTGTCTGGTTTCTTATGAGGCAGGTATGGGGGACTAAAAACAATCTTAAGAGCCATCACATAACCCAGTCCACATTGTGTAATGTTGCTTTGTCAGCAGTATTTGCTGTATTCCTGTTGCATGTCTTTCAGTGCTAGTACAATGACTCTCCTGTCAGAGATCTGCTGGCCCCTGACAACACCCACATTTAACAAATCCGTAGAGTCCTCATTAGAAGGCTGGAGGGGTGATAGTCAGGATTGGTTCAATTTGGACAGGGGTGGCTAACTCCAGAGTCAGTTAGATGTGTCATTGATCCATCACTAGATTACCTTCTCAATATTTCTTGAAGTTCTCCCGAGGCCTGGTAATGAACTAATCATTTGATTAAGGTGTGTGTTTTTCACTTTTTTCTTCTCCCTTTTCATCTTCATTTCTACTCAGTTTGGTTTAGGAACTACATCAATATATGTGTGACTGACCTCTCAATTATGGCCTGACAAATATTCATTACAGCACACACGTCAAAGGACACTGTCAGGGTTCCTGGGTCGGTGACCCAGTGTTTTCAGTTTTGTCACATTTAGGTTATGTTGCCACATCAATGCTTTCACTTCCTGTTTTTCCCCGTGTCAGCTTGTCTCTCGTGTCATTAGTCAGATTATGTTCAGCCCTGTACTCACCTGTTTCCAATCATTGTCATGATTCAACCTGTGTATTTAAGTTCCTCGGTTTCACCAGTTCTCTGTCGTGTCATTGATGTTATGTTGTCGTTTCCGCCTGCGTTCAGCCAGCCAGCCAGCCATTCAGTCCGTCCTTCATTCATTCATTCAGTCAGTCAGTCGTCCAGCCAGCCAGCCATTTCCTACCTCTGTTCTGTTTGTTCACTGAATCGGCAATAAACACCAACCTTCACCTAACTATCCACGAGTCCTGCGTTTGGGTCACTTCCTCGCCTCCACTCAGCAACCCCTGACAGACACGTTGTATGTAAATTAGCCACATTAGTAGCTTCGAGAAAGTGATAGTTATTGGATAGTCTGGGGATGAGAATGAGCTGCACTAAATGAAAACTCAGACATGATACCAAGAAGGTGCAAAAGCATGGGGATGATATGACCGATGCACTGGAGAACAGCAGCAAAGTTTTTCTATTTAAATGCTTCATTACATCAATTTTGATGTTATTATTTACTATAAGCTCACTATTTACTGGCACAATGCATAAAGGTAAGAAAAAGAGGCGGCCATCTCTGCCGTCACTTTGAACAAACATTAACATGTACCGGGTGACTAAGTAGCACAAAACAAAAAATCATGATAACCACATTTCTGCAATAGAAATTCTCACAGCACAGCTGTTGTATTTTACAGTACAAATGTGTAAATGCTTTGTATATGAACTGCTGCCGTTAAAAAAACAAAGTGGGAAAAGTTCAGAAACTAAAAATAAAAAACGAGAAAAAAAAGCCTTCTGTGGATTCACACCACACAACCACATCACTGCTTAATTTTCCATTCGTTGTTCATGCTGCTGCATGTGAAAAATCAACTACAACCAAAGAATCATGTATGAATGAATTATTTACAAGATACTTATTTTTAAGTTTTGCGTAAGTTAAATCAACTCAGTGCAAACACGCAGATCATTGAAACTCTGATCAGTAAAAATCTTGTTTGATGACCACAAAGTGAATGTGATGCTGTGTTGCATGAGCCCACCAATTTCCCAGTATGTTTATTTTTAAAATGAACACTAATTGCACATTTTTCTCTTGTAAATGGTTACTAAGGTCAAGCCCCTTTCATGACTACATTCCAGAGTAAAAAGTCAAACACAAAGTAAGGCCACATGTAGTCCTGCTATTACTACAAAAACCTTTGCTACAATTTCAGTCTTATTGTCTTATGGAAGTAAACTGAAATCATTTAACTTCCGATGCATTAAGAAGAAGAATTGTAGGCCCAAAATGTTATGGCTCTGCTGCCACCTGCTGGTGAGTTGTGAAATTCTTTTCCAATGCCCTGGTGATTATAGGAGACAAAAATGTTACTACACTATGTTTTGTATAAAGTGGAAATGTTAATTATTACTTAAATCTACATTTTACAAATATTGCATGAAATGCCATACAAATATTCATTTGTCAGTTTATCAATTTAATTGAATGACCGACATTTTTGGTTGGTGATGTAAATCCTAAAAGCTTGTGTTTGACATTTAGAGGATTTAAGGTATTTATTGTTTGTTGATTCTAAGTTCTGTTATTAAAATTGTGAACATTTAAGATTTTCGTCATGACATTTGTTTCTCATTCTCCTCAAATGAAATTCAAGTGGGAAATTTTATAGTAGCTGGGTTGCCAGATGGCTTAAAATAACTGAAATTTACAGTCACCTAAATATTACTGAAATTTTTCATAATCAAAATACAGAAAATCTGTCTATTATTATATTTGGGTACTTGCAAAATTGCATTTCAATACATATTCACCTGACTACAGGTGCAGCTGAGGTTCGAAGTATAATGCCCGACCTCAAGGAAAGGTGGTCAAAGACCATTGTTCTGTTTATCCCTCCTTTTGTTCTAGTTTTGCTCTTTGCTACTGTTTTTGTCACTACTGATAACATGAGATGTGCCATTGCCAGAAGGCTTGCTGTATCTCTCAGCAGAGTCTCAAGAGGGCAGGAGGAGAGGGCTGTAGAAGTGCATCATCCCGGCCACAGGATCAGTATCTGCATCAGTATCTGCATCAGTATCTGCATCTTTGTGCAAGAAAAAACATCACAAACACTGCATAACAACATAAACAACATAAAATGACCTCCAGCAGATCACATGTGTACATTTTTGGCCAGCATCCATTAATATGAGCTGTGTTAATAGCCCAAAACCATGTAGATTGAAAAGAGTGGGTTAACACTTTTTTTTTTAATCAGGGAAAGACTGACAGCAAGCAACCTGCTAGTTACTTGCTAGTTAAATACAAAAAAAATCATGTTGCTCTATAAATGATTCCTGGGGAAAAACACACACACACACGTGAGACTTGTAACATTGTAACAACAGGCACTTTGGTGATGTGCCTCATCTTGTATAGGCCTTGATGATCTTTAAATAACCTTTTAGGGTTTTCACAGAAACGCCACAGCTATGACACGTGTAATATTTAAACATCCTTAACATGCTTATGTTGCAGACTCAATCCATTCATTTAAAGCACCGTTATACACATGCAATGTATATAATGAGTCTGCTGAGCACGAGATAAAGCCTGTGAGTGCATATTTAGGCACATAGTCCCTAAATGTGCCTAAATCCAATAAAGCATGTCTACTGAACTCGACCTATTACCCAGGAAATATGCCCCCTATGTGCTCATATCTAGGCGCTGCGGGCAGACCAACATGACCAACACATCCACACAAGTCAGTAGGGCAGCCCACACCTAGATTTTGACCATTCTGTGGTATGGTGTGGGCCCACATGCCGGCATCATATCCACAGGATGCCCACAATGTAGATGTGAGGTTACCTACTGGTATCCATGTGACCCACATTTCATGCCAGTACAGTACAGGGCAGCCCACTCAGGTTCAAATGTGCAGTACCACTCACTTCACACTACATGAGTCCATAATTTCAAAGAAACAGTGGACTGCCCAATACAGGTTGCACACAGGAAACCAACACGGAGGGCTCCGAGAGGTAAAACTACTGTGGTATATTAGCAAGATAATGCTGCTGAGCTTGAGTCTGGAATACTTACCTTGCAAGTATTTTGTGTATTGTTGAGTTCTCTGCTCTGTGAGATGACCTTTTTTTCTCCTTTATTTAGCTTCTGTTGTTCTTACAATAAAAGTTGAGTGTGCCCTTTCGGAAGTACCAGCGCTATGTTTGGTGGAACTCGTGTCACGGACACACCGGTCCACTGTGTCCATTTCATGCTTTGCTTCTCCAAATCATGAAAAGTGCATGCAGCAGTTGCAGTAAGCAAAACTGTATTCTGTATTCTAGCCTTAAGTTAAGAATGAATATTGGGTTATGGTGATATTTCTGCTCATGTACTCTTCCAGAAGGCCATATGTGATACTTCAGGGAGGGGAAAACATACATGATTGAGGTATTTTAGTGAGCAAAACTTAAATAAAGAATCACTTACTGCAGGTTTAACTTTTTGTTTCTAGGAGATATTCACATAGAGTGTGAAAAAAAAGACTAAAGCTCTATTTTACTTAATGTGATTATAACCGTATCACCACTGATTCTAGCTCACCTACAGTTATCTATGACTCACAATAAGGCTCGTCCAGGCAGAAAGATTCTGTTTTGAACCACTAGAGGGAGTTCAAACACTTTGGTAATGCATCAATTAGCTGGACATTGAGAAAAAACAGCTTATATTAAGAATCTTTGAGCCAAGAAATTGAAATGTAGAGAAAAAGACAAGAAAAGGTGCACAGTGAGGCACCTCTATGCCCATGAATTCAATAGATGGAGAATTTTCCTCAACGATGTTTATTTTAAATTTAGGAAACAAATATCAGGATTGCAATTCATTAAAACAGCATGTGGAGCATAATGTTTATACTGAAATATGTATGTACAACACTGCATCCTCCTGAGGTTGTGTTTTCCTCTGAAGACTGATATGTGGCTGTCAATAGATGTCACTCGTTGCACAACAACACAAGCCACAATGCCTCTATCACGGCAGCTTAGTTTTGTCTTCAGTCACCCCTCATTCATTTTTATTTTGCTTCCATTTTGCGTGTCCTTTTAAAAGTGGTTTAGTTGTTCTCCAGGTTTTGTAAAGTTTGTTTTTTCTGGTATGTGGATAACCCAGGTTTCTTCATTTATCCACAAGAAATTAAAAAAAACATTGTATTGTCGGCTTTGTGTTTATGCTCAAACACTAAAAGAGAGATCAAACAGTACGCATGTTCTCATGACGGACATAGATTTTTGTCAGTGTGTGGCTCTGTAGCCCACAGTTTACGTAGTTAAACTGTGACAGTGTAGTTCAGTTCATGTGATGGCGTGTACCCAATCACTTTCTCTGGGGCATAATTAAGTAATATCTGGATTACTTTTGAGAATTAAACAGAGTAATGCATTACTTTTTGAATAAAAACCCCATTCTAAGAATAAATGTGAAATTTTGAGATTAAAGTCAAGAATCTATTTTAAGAAAAATAAAAATAAAGGTGAAAACAGTTGTTGTTTCAAGACAAACTTCCATGTTTGTATACTCACGTTATTCAAAACAACAGTACAGAGACCATTCTTTTGACATATTTTTAGCAGTTGATTCTGTGACTGCGTGCTACTCGTGCTTTTAGACTTAACAGCTGCTTTTGATCCTGTGGACCATGATATCCTCATAAGCACTCCATCTGTTTAAGTCCTGACGCTGCTTTTTCCAACTGAGGCAACTGTGTAACTATTCAGGCCAAACACAACCGTGAAACATGAATATATGCTTTTATATACAATGTTTATCTGGTGCGAGCAAGTCAGAGCCCTTTACTCCAGTTTTAGCTTCCCTTCACTGGCTTCCAGTTCATTTATGAATCCATTTGTATCTTAATGGTTGTGTCCCATTTTACCTGTCTAATCCTGACAGAATATCTTCATTAAGGTGGTTAAAAGAATCCGTCTTACAAAAGAATCTGTCTTTGTCATTGTAATTTCCTTTTTCATCTACCCAGAGGAGTGGCATCTGCATCAGCCTTAAATCTGCCTTTTACCGGCCCTCTCTGATGCCAGAGTATATGGTGCTCTCTGCTGACTCCTTCCTACTCTTCCATCTTGAGGATTTTCTTGAGGGGAAATCCAGAGCCACATAGTTCAGTTCTGCTTCTTCACCTTCCTGTAAATTATTAACAAAAATATAAAAAATTGAAAATCATAAATACACAAAGAGAGAACATCGCATAGCCATTGTTTGTTTGTCCTCAGATGGCAGTCTAACATGAGATGACTTTATGTTTCAGGGTAATGGCAACTGCAAGTGTTTCAAAGCGAGTCACAAATTACCATCATGAAAACACAAAAGTACACATATTACACTAAAGTGTGACCTAATCGAACATGTCATCGTTTACAATAAAGGACTTCTAGGAGGACGTCAGATGCGACTGATTACTGATTACATTTGACATCTAAGTTTCAGGGCAAATGTCGTTTTTTGATCTTCTCTGTCTGTACTTGTATTTCACATCAAACTGCTTCCAGTTTCTTATACAAAATGTTTAACTTACTTGTTTTGAGTGTTTCAACCTTAAAAATAAGAAGTCACTTTGTCATCAGTAGTGCAGAATAAGTCTAGTCATGTATTTTATAATAGCTAGATAGCTATAAATATAATGTGTGCGTGTGCGTGTGTGTGTGTGTGTGTGTGTGTGTGTACCTCGTTACTCATTTGATCCCCAGATGATTTTTCCTGTTTGACATCAGTAAAGACTTCTACTTTTCCTGTTCATAAAGAGAAAAGATTAACAGTGAAATATTATTTATTTTAAGTGCTCGTCTGGTCAGAATCAAGAACCAATCGTTTGAGATTGTAGAAATATGTTATAGGGCCTCCATTTGCTCTCGCAGCAGCTTTAGTTCGTTGTGCTATATACATGATGGGAATATCCAGAAATCTGGATCTATTAGATTAAAATGTGTCTACTGGAACCAGTTTGAAACCACTTCTGCTTCACTATCTGCATTTGTCACTTCATCTATTAAGTAGCAGTTTGAGCTGTAGTAAAGCAGGGATATAATTATGTGCTACGAACGATAGAAAGATCGGTGCCCTTAGCAAATAATCCTGACCCTGTTCATGCCTCAGAAGCAACTGAAATGTGTCACTTCATGTATGATTGGAATAATTTTGCCTCTGCCAATTTTTGTTTTTGTTTATTTCTGTATATTAATTTCTATAACAACTGTGATGGAAATGCTAAAAAAAGTTTGTTAATTTTGTTAAAAATGACAGATCGCTTTAAGATAATAAATAATCATTTATCCAAAAATCTATTTGTCAAGTCTGTTTATATAGTAAAATACAATAATTGATGAAAGGATCAATCTGAAAATCTCAATTAGTGAAGATTCGAATTCTGGAATGTAATAATAATACAATGTAACACTTTTTCTAAACAAAGTTAGCAAATATATATCAATAGTTAATGCAACAATTTTAAGTAATATCGACCATACTGAGTACCACGCCTGTCAGCTAAGAACAGGAAACTGTAGTAAAAAGTAAAATAAGGAAACTTTGTATTCATATTAATTATTAATTATTATTAATTATTAATATGTATATTAATTATTGATATTAATTATATGTACACAGTATGTTATACATGTGATTAATTTACCTTCGTGGTGTTTACGAGGTTGGATTTTTTTTCTGGGGAGAATCAGTGCAAAATTCAAAAGCACAGAGCAGGTCAGCAGTGCCCCGAGCACAGTAACGAGCGGGAACTCCTCTAGAATGAGAAAACATCCCAGCAGACAAATAACATTCTGATTATATAATAGTATAATACTGTGCATTACTCACTCAGTTAATCCACAGTAATAACATTTCATATAGATGGTTTAAATTAACTCAGTCTCCAAGGTATGCAGTATCTCAGTAAAAGATTATCATAAAAGCTAGTTTGGATGCTAATTTTTATGCATCCAGTAACAGTTTACTTACCAATGATCAAAGTATAAAAGTATTAAAGGCCTGAGATTATCTCGCACAAATCATCAGGAATCAGGAACAACTAGTACAGATAAGCAAATATTAAAATAATACTTCAAAAACATACCTATCTCCACTTCAGTTCCTTCACCAAACAGGATCTGTCCACGTGTCACCGCGGCACAGTAGTAGATCCCAGCATCAGATGAGTTTGTTACAGTTTTGGACAGACTGTAGTCACATGTCCCGTCCTCTTTATTCCTGAGACTGCCGTGGTAAATGACGCCTGGATGGACGTCTGATGCACCTTTAAACCAGTGCACTTTGTCTTCATCTGGACACTGATCTGTGTCATTCTTGTTCTCAGAGAGGAGCGAACACTGCAGAGTCATCGTATCTCCCAAATGTACTGAATTCACATCTGGAGTTTGTTTCACTGTGAAAAATTTATGCTGGGTTTTAGGATCTGTAGGAATTAGAAAAAGACATGAACTTCACTGTAGTTGTTTAGGGTTCGATCTTATCAAAGACAACCAAATGAATATACTTTACCATTCACTGCCAAAATTGTGCCATTAATAAAGGTAATACTGTATTGTGATCCCGCTTGACAGAAGTATGTTGCTTCATCTTCTTTGCTTACATTTCTTATGGTAAGAGAAAGCATTTTACCCTCTTTTGTGGCACTGAATCTTGAGTTGTTAATTTGAAATAATATTTTTTCCAAATTTCCTTTAGCAACTGTTTGAATCATATATCCATAATTCAGCTTATACCAGTAAAATAACTCTTTATCACTTTCAGAGAGCGCACATGTCAGAGTCACATTATCTCCAAGTTTAACCACAGTTACAGAGATCTGCTGAGGAACCTCATTCATTTCAGTCACAGCTAAAGAAAAGAGACAAACAGTAACAGTTAGAATGTAGAATATTACAAAGCCTAATATATATTTTGTTTTATATTTTTTACAATGACACATCTGGCAGTGTAGAAGAAGTAAACTCACACAGTGTACTTAGAAGAATCAAAGAAGCCAGTCTGCCGATCATTGTGTTACCTCAGCCTTCTCTTGCACAACTGATGTCTACCCACTCAAAGGAAGATTTTGTGACAAGCTGATTACAGTTTGCAAAGTCGACATCACAGTGATTGGCTGGCGCAAAAAAAGGCACTTCCTGTAACATTTCCCAAACCATTTACAGTGAATCTAGGCGCTAATCATCAAATTTTAGTTTGTTTGTAATTTCAAATTTGTCATTTTAAGCACATGATGCTAAATACGGTTCATGTTTAGCACGACTCCATCAGTATATAAAAGAAAAGTCAAACAGCCTTTAGCTGTAGTTGTTTTTTATTAATCTTGTATAATTAAGGTAAACCAATAATTAACTCATACTTTAGCCTTTTTTTACACTAAAAGCTGGTGATAGAACAAAGAACATTATTCAGCACAGTGCTTTTACTAACATAAATATAAAAGTAAATTTATATTATATATATATGTTGGAGGCAAATCGTGCGAAGAGAGTGAGCTGTGGAACCAAATGCAGACACAGAGGGAAATGGAGCAGAGGTGCGAACCAACAGCGAATCGTTTATTTAGCTCCTGAATGATTACAGGAACAAAACTGAACTGTGACATGACTCGAGATATCAGACTATGATACTATACTACTGTGGCTATGACTAAGGGAGAGAGCATAAGCAGACCACCAGACAACTAACAGTAAGAGACACAAGAGCTAAATACACTGGAGGGTAACTGGGAAAGTGAACACATGTGAGAAAACAGCTGCCACAACAGGCAGGGGGAAACAAAACACATAGAAATGTGGCAACAAGACCTTCAAAATAAACTGGAGCTAAACTTAAGAACTAGAATTTATAGAACAGAGAAAATTTGGAGTGCTGGAAGTACAAAACAGAAACATTACACTAGAAGTCATAACGATAAATAAACTCAGAATTAATAATAGTCATAATCAATGAGATGAGATGAACAAACACTATTTGGGGGGGGGGGGGGGGGTTGTTTGTTTGTTTTATGACATGACGTTGAAGGCAAGTACTCACAGCAGAAGAACATGCAGCTTTCTGAGTAATTTTCTGCAAGGTGAGAAATAATGAGGGGAAACATGAAAAGAGGCCACAACAGACACGTACTCATTGTCTTCTGCTGTAAGTATATGCTGTGTGCAGCTTAACATCCTACAAATCAGATTTCTTTAATTAGTGCTACATATTTTCCAAGTTACTGTGACCTGTTATTGACAGATGTTTTTCAATGCATAGCTGAAATTGTGTGATTCTGACAGCAAAGCCTGGATTTTCTCTCTGTAATAGAAAAATTTTGCTTTCCTCTCACAAAGCAATGCATTACAACAGATTTCTGAGGCTTTACTTCTTGTTTCCATGCCGATCAATATACGGGTAAGAAACTGATAACTGATCTATATTTTTTGTTTCTCTGCTGTTTCATGTAAAACATGAAAAAGGGATTTATATTCCATTGCTCTTAAAATGACTTTTAATCAAAGTGTATAATTCGGATGATCCAAATTATTTGTTGCTCCAGGTGCGATTGACCCACCTGAGCAGCATCTGCGATCACGCCACGCCAGCTTAAAAGTTTAGAGTTTTGGGCTAATTTGGTTGCTATTGTGTTGAGCCGGCAGCGGGAGAGCTGTAGCTCTGTGTGTGTGTACGGCAACTGGTAAAATAAAGATGATCAAAATGCCACTGGGTCTGCCGTGTATGTTTACAGGATTATTGATACTGCTAAGTATAAGTGTATGAAAAAGTATATTATCCTCATATTACTAAATATAAAAGGTATAAAGAAAATACTATTATTTCAATCGTATGAGCAATATCGTACATTAGAAAGTTCTAAACAGCCCTGTGGGGAATTAAAGCTGTGTATTATGTGAAGACAACTGAGACCACTGCAGGCAGAGCTGGTGCAAAGTACATACTGAGCCAGAAACAAGAGTCATGGAGACATCCTGTCTCCAATACTGGCATGCAAGTGCAAAAGTATTCTAGCATCAAAGTGTGTTTTTTAAAAATGAAAGATAAAAAGATTTTGTAACAGCACAATCTGATCGTGACCTGACCTAAGATTTCATGTGTGGAAGCAGTGATCATTAAAAGCGATCACATCGGCGGTGCACAGGCAGCTGATTCAGCAGGAGTCCTGTACTTTTTCATTTTCAAGTATTGCGGTAAGTGCCAGTATCAGTGTTTGTGAAAAAACAAGCACAGCCACAAGTGGACTGCAAGATGCAAGCTGTGAGTGGCTACTTCGGTGCTTCCCACCCCCAACAAGCCTGTTCACTCAGAATGCATCTGGGCATCAACAGGACATGAATCTAGTTCATAAGAACTCACCACAGGCTCTTTTTAGCTAAAGCTGTCGATAGGTCTAGACCTTCCTTCCTGAATATGGCCTCATTTTGTTTCAAGTAATGTAACGTTGTACAAAAACACTTTTTAGGCACATAACTACAACTGTTTCAAAGTTCAAAATAATTCTCCGTTGAGGGAAAGTTTTTATGATTCATGAGGTTAAATATGTTGTATTTAGATTTGTGTGATTTAATCTTACTGTCGCTTTCTCTGAATGAGGTTTACAGACCAGCACATATCTGACTTGTGTGACTGAGGAGCTAAGAAAAAAGACGTGTCAAGTATTAGAAACCACGATGAATGTTGTTTGGTTTCCTTTAAGGTGAGTGTGGGGGACTAAAAAACAATATTCAGACCTAACAACCACACAGGTGGTTAAACTGTACAACCTTTGATTTCTACACATAATTTAAGTTAAACCAAGTCAGAGATGGCAATTTAAACTTACCACAAATGTCCTTGAGGTCCTTAGACTCTTGACTTTGATAAGCAAAAAAACTTGTGGAGGATAGCGCAATCACATTTCTTTCCTTGTACAAACAATGAAGGAAACCACATTGCTACAATGGAAATTCTCATAGACCAACTTTTATTTCAGAAGTAAAATATTTCTGATATCTGCTAGTGTTAAAAAAAACGTAGACTCTGTGGGAAGGGTTCAAAATGTTAGCTCCCCACACAGAAACTAAAAATAAAAAGCAAACGTGAAAAAGAGACCTCCTGTGGATTTGCATCTCATTTGGATTATACAAATACATTACTGAATTTTCTGTGCATTTTTTAATTTGTAATTTATCATTTTACTTAAGTGTTAGTCCACCAGTTTCCCACAGTTTTTACATTTAAATTGAACACTATTATTTGTTTACAGCACTCTGGTTCATTATGAACGGTTGGCATTAATGTCAACTATGTCTTTATTCTAAAGAGTAAAACTCCAAAAAAAAACAAAGTAATGCGACAATTAAAAGGACTACAAAACACTACTTTAATAATTAAAATGGATCCATAAAAGGAATATTGGTTACGTTCATTTGCTGTTGTCTAATAGGAAAATATGCAGGCCCAACATATTCTCCAAGTGATGACAAACACTCAAATCTTATCTTGTAACTAATGAAATTCTCCCATGCTAATATACGCCATGGCTAGTCTTTTACTGAATACATCTTTGTTAAAGTTGAACTGAGCCAACATGTGATTAGCTACCAGGCCCCAGCTAGTCCTTTCCATGTGCACTTTCACCATTTTGGTCCCTGATTTTTAATACATTCTGACATATCTCGGGAACTTGAAACATTTCCTTATCAGAGATTATGGTCCTCTCATTATTACCTCATCAGTATTCTGATGAGACAGAATTCTAAATGCAAAATACCACCAAAAAAGTGAAACTTCTGAGGTAAAGCCTTGAATAGAATGAGAACAAGGTGAGAATTCTGACAAGAAAATCAGAATTCTGAAGTAACAGTGAGAATTCTGTGTATCAGTATTCTAAAGATAACGTGAGAATTGTTAAAGCAAACACGGAATTCTGACTGTATCATTAGAAAGAGGCAACACTGAAAATAAAGGGAAAGTGTCATGATTTGCGGAGGCAGCTCATGTGTTTTACTTTTTATGTGAGAAAACAAACACAAACCACAGGAGAAAAAGTGAGATTAACTGAGAGCATGCCGCTTATTAAGGGAAATTTACAAACTGAAAAAAGCCAAGATAACAAAACTAAACTGGGAAGAACTAATAAATAAACACAAAACCCAGATCACTAGAAAAAACGTGGAAACAAGGAATCTCAAGAGGAGCATGGGAGGAACACAGACACATCAGGGGAAAACTCAGTTGCTTGTTTATTACACACCAGTCTACCGTTGTGTCAAGAAAGCCTAGTTTCTGCTTTTCAATATAGAAGAAACTTAAACTTTTACAACATATGCCAAATTGCAGAATGCTTAACTGTGTCTCAAATAAAAGTCTGGAAACTTGCTCTGCTTCACTTCATCAGCATCAACGTTCATATTCTGATTAATGGGGGTTTTTTTCAGTTTTTGATCTACTGCAGAATATTTTAAGGGAGTTAAAAATATAGATATGTACTGATAAATTATGAGAATTATATTGTTTCTGACTGTCTGAGTAAAAATTTAATGAATCGAATCTAGACCTTGTGAATCAGAATCAAGTCAGTTATAGAAATCAGTGACGATATCCAGCCCTAACGGAACAGCTGAGACGCATTTTCTCAAAACACCACGTGTCTGTGGCTTTCAAACGCCAAAGCACACACTTTCTGAACGTGCTGTAACTAATCCAGAATAGAATTTAAAATCCTGCTCCTAACAAAGAAAGTTGATCAGACCCCATCTTAGCTTAATCTCTCAATTTAAGATCTATTCAAGAAGTTTGTGGTTATGTTAAACTTTTTGGCATCATTGTGAGATTGTTAGGTATTGATAAATAAAAAAGTGTGTTGTACAGTTCTTTCCAGGCCTTTTGATATGAGATATTACACAATATGATGTTTTGACATTTTTTTTCAAGATCAAATTTGATTTGAATTTTTATGTATCTCCAAAAGTAGATTCTGTTCATCTGGACGTAAGGTTTTCAGTGGGAGAAACGTTTCTTCACTCATCCAAGTGACTTCTTCACAGAAGCACATTTGCATACAGACTGAAACCAGCCCACTGAATGAACAATGGGCTGGGAGGTCAGTTCCTTCATCATAATTATGCAAACTCTCCTGAACATTGATCAACAACCACTGATCAAAGACCACTGATCAATGGCCATGAGTACCATTCACAGAGAGTTGACGTTACAACACAGAGCGAACACCATCCCCACAGACACAGCGGACAGGGAAGCAGAAGATCATCAAATCAAGAAGCCCCTGAGTAAATGTGGTTATCCCAGATGGACTTTTGTCAAAGATGGGAAGTCGCCAAAAAAAAGCTCCAGCCGATTCAATAGAGAAGGACAACCACTGACAAAGCAAAAACCTCTAGTGATCCTGTACGTGTCAGGAGTATCGGAACAGTTGAGACACATTTTTTCTAAACACTGGGTCTCTGTGGCTTTTAAACACCAAAAGACACTGCGCCAAAAATTGGTCCACCCCAAGGATCGGGTCCCCCAACATAAACAGAGTAACATAATGTACACTGTTAAGTGCAGGAGGATTGCCAGGATTTATACATCGGGGAAACCAAACAACCTCTGGCGAAGCAGATGGCACAACGCAGAAGAGCTAACTCGTCAGGCCAGGACTCAGCAGTCTATTTACACCTACAGGCCAGTGGACACTCTTTCAATGATGAGGATGTAACATCCTGGACAGGGAGGAACGCTGGTTTGAGCGCAGAATCAAGGAGGCCATTAACGTGAAAAGGGAAAGACCATCTCTGAATCGAGGAGGGGGCCTAAGGGTACATCTGTCACCATCTTACAATGCTGTGATTGCAGCCATTCCCCAGCTCTCTGTGAATGGTATTTGTTCTGGCTCCTTAAGAGTCGCCCCACATGTTATGTGGTGTTATATATGTTCATGCAATCTTTATTTGTTTCTGGGCCACTGTTCGTTTTATTTTGACATCCTACCAAACGGGCTCTCACTACTTCCTGTCTAACGGGAGAAGGACAGTTAGCTACTCCTGTGCCTGCCTATGCTACCTCTTAAGCCATCACAGTCTGTAAGTTGGCAGTAATGTTGTGTTTTACCAGTGTGTGTTTGGCACTAACTGCTGTGAGTTGCTTGTGATAGTTTGAGCAAGTGAATTCATCTAATAATGTGCTTCATTTGATATTAGGCTAGACGCTAATTAGCGCTAGCTACCCGCAAATGTTAGCTTGTTAGCTTGTTAGCTTGTTTAGTTTTGCTTTGCTTTGCAATGGGTCATATCATCTTCTGATTGTAAAATGTTTACATATGTCAGCTCACACAGGATATTTTGTGTTTTGTTTACAGTTTTGCCATTCATCCTTTCATGTATGTCAAAAAGCCATGCTATGCATCCAATTGAATAAATCTGCCAGAAAGGAACAACAGTGTGTGTTTTTTCTACATGAGATGATGGTTATCTATCTGCCTAGTTAAGTGCGAGGGCAGAATAGTACTCATGGTCATTGATGAGTGGTCTTTGATCAATGGTCATGAGGATTTGCATAACCTCCCAGCCCATTGTTCCTTCAGTGGGCTGGTTTCAGTCATTATGCAAATGTACTGTTTATAAGATTGGGGAGACCTGCAGTCCACTGAGACTGAGAAACGTTTCTCCCACAAAACGCTACATCCAGTAACTTTTGGAGATTTACTTACCTGGATAATTGAGCATCCATAAAAACCTTTTTTATGTCGTTAAATATTTTGTATTTATCTGACCATGCCATTCAGTTTCAAGTAGTAAATAAGTAATATACTACATTACTTTTAAGAAAAATAACCAGTAATGTGTAATGCATCACTTTTTTGAATAACAAACCCAATGGTGGATGCAATCAATATTTTTTATTTCTATAATTTTTTTATAAATGTATTTCCACAGTGAGCAGATAAGCATGATGCTATTTAGCTTTAGGTATAACAAGCAAAGAGGTAAGAGGTTACAAGACCATAAAGTACAAACATGCTGTATAAAGACTAAAAAACATCTTTTTGCACAGGCACCAGTCTGCCACACAATAAACATACATTGCATATATATGGTAACAACTCTACCTATTTAATCAGTCTAGAGTACATGAACAAGAATCTTGGCAAAAAATCTTCATAAAGGCAATTAAAACAATTTGACTTATGGCAATAAAACAACGAGAAAAAAAAACCATTCTGCCTTTTTCATGGGGACAGCCTTTTACTGGCCCTCTCTGATGCCAGAGTATATGGTGCACTCTGGCGACTCCTTCTTACTCTTCCATCTTGAAGATTTTCTTGAGGGGAAATCCAGAGCCACGTAGTTTAATTCTACTTCTTCACCCTCCTGTAAATTATTAACAGAAATTAACAAACTTTTGAAAATATTTTTAAACACTTAGAACACATAAACACAAACAACACAGAGAACAATGCACAGATATTTTTTTATTTTTATTGTTTGTCTTTAGGCAACAGTCTTGTTTGACATGACTTCATGTTTCTATGCAATGGTAACTGCAGCTGTTTCATAACCATTCTCTAGTTACGATCATGAAAACACACATCTAAAGTGATATTACACTAAAGTAAACATGTCATTGTTTACTTTAAAGGACTTCTAGGTGGGATGTCAGATGTGATTGATTACTAGACCATCATTTGACACCTACTTTTCAGATCAAACCTAGTTTTTCTAGGTTTTCTTTTTTTGCCCTTTCTTGTATTTCACAACATCAAACTGCTTTCTATTTCTTTTACAAAATCTTTAGCTTCCTCGTTCTGTGTGTTTCAACCTATCCAATATTATGATCAAAGTCAAGTCATGCATTTCATTATAGATAGATTGCTATAGGGGTGTGTGTGTGTGTGTGTGTGTGTGTGTGTGTGTGTACCTCATCACTTATTTGGTTGGCAGGTGATCTTTCTTGTCCAACATCATTACAGACTGGTACTTTTCCTATTCATAAAAAGAAGAAGGATTATTTTAAGTGCTTGTCACATCAAAATCAAGAACCAATTGTTTGAGCATTTCCCACTGCCAATTTTTGTTTTGGTTTATTTCTATGCAGAATTGTTGTGAAAATGCTAACAATAGTTTTAGAAAAAGAAAATTAGTCCGGAAAATGTCCATGAACTGCTAGGAATTGATTTAAAATTAAAATTTCTGACAGAGGTGAATTTTAACAGTTCACCCCACACAACAGAAACATCATACAGAAATATGCTGAAAATCCACACATTTTATTTAACATGACTCATTGGTTTAAAATATCATTGGTCTCTTTTCCAGAAGTAAAAAACTTCCATCCATCCATCTTCTTCCACTTATCTGAAGCTGAGTCGCAGGGGCAGCAGCTTAAGTAGAGAAGCCCAGACCTCCCCAGCCACCTTCTCCAGTTTTTCCCGGGGAACACCAAGGCGTTCCAAGGCCAGCTGAGAGATATAATCTCTCCAGCATGTCCTGGGTCTGCCCCTGGGCCGCATCCCGGTGGGACATGCCCGGAATAGGGGTGGGTTTTTATAATCGAGTTATCGATTAAAATCGATTCTGGCTTGGATAACGTAAAATCGATTCATTAAAATCCTGAATCGATTTTTTAATATAAATTTATTTTGCCCGAAATGCCAGAATCTCTGGTGAAATCTCACAAAATTTCAACATCCACCAAACAGCTAAGACAGTAAATGAGAGCAGGAACACAGATTCTGCACAAAGACTTAAACACACAACGCAACCTGCGGATCAGAATCAGTGAGATGTCGCCTTTCTCACCTGACCGCACGGACACGGTCGGGGCTGAAAGCCGACAGCTAGCTGATTCTGATCTGTCGGCGGGTCCACGCTTTGTGTTTACGCCCTTTATGCGCTGATTCTAAAGCTGTTAGTTTTATCTATCACTCTAGATCTTGTTTTAACATATGGCATAGAAACTGAACATTTAACAGTGTTTCCTGAAAACCCTCTCCTGTCTGATCATTTCTTGATAACATTTACATTTACAATAATTGATTACGCAGCAGTGGAGAGTGGACTTTATCAAAGTAGATGTCTTTCTGAAAGCGCTGTAACTAAGTTTAAGAATATAATCCAGCCACTGTTATCATCGTCAATGCCCTGTACCAACACAGAGCAGAGCAGCTATCTGAACGCTACCCCAACAGAGGTCGATTATCTTGTTAATAATTTCACCTCCTCACTACGTACGACTCTGGATACTGTAGCTCCAGTGAAAACTAAGGTCTCTAATCAGAAGTACCTGACCCCGTGGTATAATTCTCAAACACGTACCCTAAAGCAGATGACTCGTAATCTGGAGAGGAAATGGCGTGTCACAAATTTAGAGGATCATCATTTAGCCTGGAGAAATAGTTTGTTGCTTTATAAGAAAGCCCTCCGCAAAGCCAGAACAGCTTACTACTCATCACTGATTGAAGAAAATAAGAACAACCCCAGGTTTCTCTTCAGCACTGTAGCCAAGCTGACAAAAAGTCAGAGCTCTTTTGAGCCAACCATCCCTTTAACGTTAACTAGTGATGACTTCATGAACTTCTTCACAAATAAAATTTTTATCATTAGAGAAAAAATTACCAATAATCATCCCACAGATGTAATATTATCTACAGCTACTCTTAGTTCCATTGATGTTAAGTTAGACTCTTTTTCTCCAATCGATCTTTCTGAGTTAACTTCAATAATTACTTCCTCCAAACCATCAACGTGTCTTTTAGACCCCATTCCTACAAAACTGCTCAAAGAAGTCCTGCCATTGATTAATTCTTCGATCTTATATATGATCAACCTATCTCTAATAATCGGCTATGTACCACAGGCCTTCAAGGTGGCTGCAGTTAAACCTTTACTCAAAAAGCCATCTCTAGACCCAGCAGTCTTAGCTAATTATAGGCCAATCTCCAACCTTCCTTTCATATCAAACATCCTTGAAAGAGTAGTTGTCAAACAGCTAACAGATCACCTGCAGAGGAATGGTTTATTTGAAGAGTTTCAGTCAGGTTTCAGAGTTCATCACAGCACAGAAACAGCTTTAGTGAAGGTTACAAATGATCTTCTTATGGCCTCTGACAGTGGACTCATCTCTGTGCTTGTCCTTCTTGACCTTAGTGCAGCATTCGATACTGTTGACCATAATATCCTGTTAGAGCGATTAGAACATGCTGTAGGTATTACAGGTATTGCACTGCAGTGGTTTGTATCATATCTATCTAATAGACTCCAGTTTGTGCATGTAAATGGAGAGTCCTCTTCACACACTGAGGTTAATTATGGAGTTCCACAGGGTTCAGTGCTAGGACCAATTCTGTTTACATTATACATGCTTCCCCTAGGCAGCATCATTAGAAGACATAGCATACATTTTCACTGCTATGCAGATGACACCCAGCTCTATCTGTCCATAAAGCCAGATAACACACACCAATTAGTTAAACTGCAGGAATGTCTTAAAGACATAAAGACTTGGATGGCCACTAACTTTCTGCTTCTTAACTCAGATAAAACTGAGGTCATTGTACTCGGCGCTGAAAAGCTTAGAAATATGGTATCTAACCAGATTCTTACTCTGGATGGCATTACCTTGGCCTCCAGTAACACTGTGAGGAACCTTGGAGTCATTTTTGACCAGGATATGTCCTTCAACGCACATATTAAACAAATATGTAAGACTGCGTTCTTCCATTTGCGCAACATCTCTAAAATTAGAAATATCCTGTCTCAGAGTGATGCTGAAAAACTAGTTCATGCATTTATTACTTCCAGGCTGGACTACTGCAATTCATTATTATCAGGATGTCCAAAAAACTCACTGAAAAGCCTTCAGTTAATCCAAAATGCTGCAGCAAGAGTACTGACAGGGACTAGAAAGAGAGAGCATATTTCTCCTGTTTTGGCTTCCCTTCATTGGCTTCCTGTTAAATCCAGAATTGAATTCAAAATCCTGCTCCTCACATACAAGGTCTTAAATAATCAGGCCCCATCTTATCTTAATGACCTTGTAGTACCATATTACCCTATTAGAGCACTTCGCTCCCGCTCTGCAGGCCTACTTGTTGTTCCTAGAGTATTTAAAAGTAGAATGGGAGGGAGAGCCTTCAGTTTTCAGGCCCCTCTTCTGTGGAACCAGCTTCCAGTTTGGATTCGGGAGACAGACACTATCTCTACTTTTAAGATTAGGCTTAAAACTTTCCTTTTTGCTAAAGCATATAGTTAGGGCTGGACCAGGTGACCCTGAATCCTCCCTTAGTTATGCTGCAATAGATGTAGGCTGCCGGGGGATTCCCATGATGCATTGAGTTTTTCCTTTCCAGTCACCTTTCTCACTCACTATGTGTTAATAGACCTCTCTGTATTGAATCATATCTGTTACTAATCTCTGTCTCTCTTCCACAGCATGTCTTTTATCCTGTCTTCCTTCTCTCACCCCAACCGGTCGCAGCAGATGGCCGCCCCTCCCTGAGCCTGGTTCTGCCGGAGGTTTCTTCCTGTTAAAAGGGAGTTTTTCCTTCCCACTGTCGCCAAAGTGCTTGCTCATAGGGGGTCATATGATTGTTGGGCTTTTCTCTGTATCTATGAAGCGCCTTGAGGCGACATTTGTTGTGATTTGGCGCTATATAAATAAAATTGAATTGAATTGAATTGAAAATATCTCCCTCCAAACAATATTGACCGAACCAGCAGCAAAAGAAGATCCAAACTACACTTCACATAAACGTCGTCATGTATTCACTCTGACTTTTGCTGTTTTGCTTCAACCACGATGCACAGCTCTCTCTCTCGCTCTCTCCCCCTCTCTCTCTCTGTACTGTTTTCTGCATTATTCGCTTGCTTGTTACGCACAAGTCTACCCTTGTTTACAGCGCTGTCGGCCGATGTTTTTTTTTTCGTTTTATATACTTCCAAAAAGAAAACCTAATTTCTGCCGTTCAATACTGAACAAATTTAAACTTTTTAGAATTATGCAAAATGCAAAATGCTTAGCCGTGTCTCTAATAAAACCGCTGTAACTTCAGAGGTAATGTTCATGTGTTGATTAATGGTTTTCTTTCGTTTTTGATGTACTGCAGAATATTTTTATAAAATCCCAGCCCAGGAAAATCGCCTTCATGTTTTTCTGTGTTTTATCCTCAGCTACTTTGACACAAAGGCATCTGCTGTGACGCTCACACCTTTGATAAAGTCTTGCGTGTGTCCTTCCTTTTTATAGATACAAAAATATGTAACTGTACTGATCTGAATTATAATATTTCTGACTGTCAAAATTTCCCAGATTCAAATCGAAGTGAATCGAATCGAATCGAATTAAATCGAATCGTGGATCGAATCGATTCGGGACCTTGTGAATCGGAATTGAATCGATTCTAGAAATCAGTGACGATACCCAGCCCTAGCCCGGAACACCTTACCCAGGAGGCATCCTTGTCAGATGCGCGAACCACCTCAACTGGCTCCTTTCAATGTGGAGGAGCAGCTGTTCTAATCTGACCCCGTCCCAGATGGCTGAACTTCTCACCCCATCTCTATGGGAGAGGACAGCCACCCTTCAAGGGAAATTCATTTCTGCCGCTTGTATCTGCAGTCTCATTCTTTTGGTCACTACCCATAGCTTGTGACCATAAGTGAGGGTAGGAGGGTAGGTAGGGACGTAGATCGACCGGCAAATTGAGAGCTTTGGTTTTACATTTAGCACAATGGACTGGCAGCCGCAGCACCAGTCCGTCTGTCGATCTCCGGCTCCATTCTCCCATCACTCGTGAACAAGACCCCGAGATACTTAAACTGTTCCACTTGGGGCAGGAACTTGTCCCTGATCCGGAGTTGGCACTCCACCCTTTTCTGGTTGAGGAACATGACCTCAGATTCGGAGGTGCTGATTCTCATTCCAACCTCTTCATACTTGGTTCCATCATCCGCTAAAAGCAGAGATGAGATTCTGAGACCACCCAAGGGAAAGCCTTCCACCACATGGCTAAGCCTAGAAATTCTGTCCATAAAGGTTATGAAAAGGCTGACAAAGGACAGCCCTCAGTCCATCACCCACCGGAAAGCAGTCTGACTTTTTGCCGGCTATCCGGACCAGGCTCTTGCAACGGTTGTATAAGGATCAAATGGCGCATAGCAATGGGCCAGACACCCCATACTCCCGAAGCACCTCCCACAGGATACTGCAAAGGACACAGTCAAATGCCTTCTCCAAGTCCACAAAACACATGTAGACTGGTAGGGCAAATTCCCATGCACCCTCGAGTATCCTTGAGAGGGTAAAGAGCTGGTCCAGTGTTCCACAACCGGGACAAAAAACGCATTGTTCCTCCTGTATCCAAGGTTCAACAAACGGACGGACTCTCCAGCTGTCTGGCATAGACTTTCCCAGGGAGGCTGAGGAGTATGATGCCCCTATAGTTGGAACACACCCTCTGGCCCCCCTTCTTAAAAATGGGAACCACCACCCCAGTCTGCCAATTCAGGAGTACCACCCTTGATCTCCACACAACATTGTAGAGACGTGTCAACCAAAATAGCTCTACAACAGGGGTCCCCAAACCCAGTCCACGAGGGCCGGTGTCCCTGCAGGTGTCCTTGATCCATCACAGCTGATTTAAATGGATAAATTACCTTCTCAACATGTCTTGAACTTCTCCAGAGGCCTGGTAATGAACTAATCATGTGATTCAGGTGTGTTGACCCAGGGTGAGATCTAAAACCTGTAGGGACACCGGCCCTCGTGGACTGGGATTGGGGACCCCTGCTCTACAACATCCAAAGCCTTCATGGAACTCAGGGCGAACCTCATCCACCATAATTACTTCCCTTCCTAATGGGGATGGGACCATCAGTTGTGTTGTGCAGAAGTCAGGTTGATACACAGCTGACAGCCGTATTTGACAGCTGTTAGAATTCATATTATGGTGAAAACCAATGAGTAAGTAATATAGCTCATTGGTATGTATGTATATATATATATATATATATATATATATATACCTATGTATGTATAAATTACCTTTGCGCTGATTTTCACCAGACAGAATTAACCTCGTGAACATGGCAAAATTCACAAGCACAGAGCAGGTCAACAGTGCCCCAAGCACAGTAACGACTGGGAACTCTGGAAGGAGAAAACATCGCAGCAGACACTTAACATCTCTGTATTTAGGAAGCAAAGACTTGTGTCAGGAAAAGCTAAAAACAAAGCATCTAAGACTGCAACTACTTGATTGAATTTCCTTTAATGATAAATTATCATAAGGTAAAATAGATGTTTATCATTTTTTTATGCATCCAGCAATAGTTTACATATCACAAGTTCAATGGTAATTTTTAAAAACTGCAGTTAATGACAAAATGGGTGCAGACGACATTTATTCTCAGCAACCTCAAATGCACTTTTTATTCTTTACACACAAGAATGAATTAAGATTAATGGGTTGGCATGCTATGCTAACCTTAAGTGAGTTTATTATGAACCTGGCAGTATAACCTTAGTAACATAAGCTGTATACATAACCCACTCAGTATCAGGTTATCTTATGTTAAAGTATTTTGAGCTGTTAATACTTCTAGTCGATCTAACTCAAATTCATTTTAGAGGCCTGAGAATATATCTTGTTTATCCATGAACAAACTCACAGGAATTATAAATGATTAATAAAGATGTTAATATTACTTTAAAAACATACCTATCTCCACTTTAGTTCTTTTACCAAACAGGATCTCTCCACATGTGACCAGAGCACAGTAGTACGTCCCAGCATCAGGTGAGTTTGTTATAGTTTTGGACAAACTGTAGTCACATCTCCCGTCCTCTTTATTTCTGAGACTGCCGTGGTAAATGATGCCTGGATGGGATTCTGCTGCACCTTTAAACCAGTGGACTTTGTCTTCATTTGGGGACTCATGTTTTCCATTTTTGTCCTTAGACAGGGGCGAACACTGTAGAGTCTTTGGCTCGCTCAGATTGACTGACTCCACATCTGGAGTTTGTTTCACGGTGATAGATTTCTGCTGGGTTTTAGGATCTGTGTGATTCACAAAAAGACATTTAATGGTATTAATTGTAATTGTTTGGGTTTAGACACAGTTGTGATATAAACGATCAAATGAATATACTTTACCATTCACTGCCACAATTGTGCCATTAATAAAGCTAATATTCTCTGATGATCCTGCTTGACAGAAGTATGTTGCTTCATCTTCTTTGCTTACATTTCTTATGGTAAGAGAAAGCACATTACCCTCTTTTGTGGCATTAAGTCTTGAGTTGTTAGATTGTCCATTGGGGGAAACAGTTCCTAAATTTCCTTTAGTAACTGTTTGAATCATATATCCAAAATTCAGCTTAAACCAGTAAAACAACCCTTGTTCAAAGACACATGTCAGAGTCACATTATCTCCAAGTTTAGCCACAGTTACAGAGATCTGCTGAGGAACCTCATTCATTTCCATCACAGCTAAAGAAAAGAGACAAACAGTAACAGTTAGAATGTAGAATATTACAAAGCCTAATATATATTTTGTTTTATATTTTTTACAATGACACATCTGGCAGTGTAGAAGAAGTAAACTCACACAGTGTACTTAGAAGAATCAAAGAAGCCAGTCTTCCGATCATTGTGTTACCTCAGCCTTCTCTTGCACAACTGATGTCTACCCACTCAAAGGAATATTTTGTGACAAGCTGATTACAGTTTGCAAAGTCGACATCACAGTGATTGGCTGACGCAAAAAAAGGCACTTCCTGTAACATTTACCAAACCATTGAATCTAGATGCTAATCATCAAACAATTTTAGTTTGTTTGTAATTTCAAATTTGTCATTTTAAGCACATGATGTTAAATACGGTTCACGTTTAGCACGACTCCATCAGTATATAAAAGAAAAGTCAAACTTTAGCTGTAGTTGTTTTTTATTAATCTTGTATAATTAAGGTAAACCAATAATTAACTCATACTTTAGCCTTTTTTTATACTAAAAGCTGGTGATAGAACAAAGAACATTATTCAGCACAGTGCTTTTACTAACATAAACATAAAAGTAAATTTATATTATATATATATGTTGGAGGCAAATCATGCGAAGAGAGTGAGCTGTGGAACCAAATGCAGACACAGAGGGAAATGGAGCAGAGGTGCGAACCAACAACGAATCGTTTATTTAGCTCCTGAATGATTACAGGAACAAAACTGAACTGTGACATGACTCGAGATATCAAACTATGATACTATACTACTGTGGCTATGACTAAGGGGGAGAGCATAAGCAGATCACCAGACAACTAACAGTAAGAGACACAAGACCTAAATACACTGGAGGGTAACTGGGAAAGTGAACACACATGGGAAAACAGCTGCCACAACAGGCAAGTGGAAACTTAAAAACTCAAAGGAAGATTTAGTCATGAGCTGATTAAGGTTTACAAAGTGGAAATCACAGTGATTGGCTGAAGCACAAAATGCACTTCCTGTAAAAATTTGCAAACCATTTACATATTTAGAGGCAATCACATTATTGCAAGCTGGTGACAGAACAAAAAAAGCACTCTGCTTTCGCTAACATAAGTTATGTTGTGTTACACTTTTGCTTTTTTGAGAATTGTAATGTAATTCCATAATTTTTATTATACTCTACTTGATCTACTAGTCTTTATCGACCTTTGAGCTTCAAATTGTTACATTTAATTGTTTTGTAAATGTAAATGTTAAAAAAAATTGTGAAGTTCATTTAGGTCTTTGTCAGTCTGTTAAAAAATAAATGATGATAGACAAAACTGACATGGATCACCTGTTAGCTCTACTTTTACAGAGAGATAATACAATGTAACGTAAACTTTATTCTGAACTCTGTTTTCTGTTTACACAAAAAATAGAGTTTAAAAACTAAAAGTTTTACCAACCGTTCTGTAAGTGCCAAAAACACTTTGAAACATGAATGACCAACAAACAGGGTTTTTTTCCTTTGTCATGACATGATATTGTAGGCAAGTACTTACAGTAGAAGATGTTTATCGAGTAATTCTCTGTGAGGTGAGAAATAATGAGGGAAAATATGAAAAGAGGCCACCACAGACGTACACTCATTGTTTTGATTAAAGCTGACTGCAGGAAGTGTATGCTGTGTGCAGCTTGGTGTGCTACAAATCGATCCATCCATCTTTTTTTTTTTTAAATTATCTGCTATTAAGTTATTTCTTTTTCAAGTTATTGTGCCCTAAATAATAAGTCACATTTTCCATTTTACATGACATTAAGTGAAACCAGCCCCAGCCGCATTGCCACACACTTTATCTCCCTGCACACAAATGTTACATAATTTGTTTCATATCTGAGTAGACAAACTAAGATCATTTTTCAACCATAACCAAGTATTTTTGTTGCACAAGCCAACAGAGTAGTTTTGGTTGCTACAACTACACCTTCACTGGCTTCACTGATACTGTGCTGCCAGTGCTGATGCACTGAATTAGTTTTCTGTATATCAGAGCTTAGCAGACACCTACTCATAATCAAACATGCAATGACCTGAAAAATACTGAACAAAAGTCTTTATTGTGGTGTCCTGTCTGTCTGTCTGTCTGTCTGTCTTGTTGTGCTTTTGCTATTAGCCTTAATTTACTATCAAAGTAGTTTGCTCTTCACTCAGTTCATTTGCAAATAAGGACTTGAAGTCACCTGCAGAGTCTTTTATTTCTATCATACTTTCAGTATTTTCAAGATCTCTGTTGTAACGTATGTAATTTTGTCTATAAGATGAATGAAAATTGTTCTTATTTTTTTGTAAGCTGTTACCTTGTTTTTTTTATAATTTGCAGACTGTTGACATGCTGATTAAATACAGAATCATATAAATCATTCACTTTACATTCAAAGGACAGGGAAGGTGAAACCCTTCACAGAGGTGTGACACGATGAAGGAAAAATTCAAAAGACATCAAAACAGAAGCACACTGGTTCACTGCGTGCTGTATGCAGCCTAGTATTTGAAAAAAAATCCCCTGTTGCCCCTTCAGGCGGTTTGCCCTTCAAGCTCAGGTCCTCTACCAGAGGCCTGGGAACTTGAGGGTCCTGCGCAGGATCTTAGCTGTTCCTAGTACTGCGCTCTTCTGGACAAAGATCTACAGTGTTGTTGCCGGGATCTGCTGGAGCCACTGGCCTAGCTTGGGAGTCACTGCACCTAGGTCTGTTTTTATCATCTAAGAAACATTTCTAAACTCAGACTGCTGGTGTCAAAGGCAGAACATGAGATGATTCTTCGTGCTTTTATCTCTTCTCGTTTGGATTATTGTAACGGTCTTTTTACGTGTCTCAACAAATCAGCTCTGGATCGCCTTCAGTCTGTACAGAATGCAGCGGCAAGACTTTTAACTGGTACAAACAAGAGGTCACACATTACTCCAGTTTTGGCTTCTCTTCATTGGTTGCCTGTAAATTTTAGGGTTCGTTTTAAAAATTTTAAAATGAACCCTAAACCCTAAAATGAACTTTTAGAGCTCTGCACGGTGAAGCTCCCCAGTATATCTCTGACCTGTTGAAACCTTATTCTTCATCCCGAGCACTTAGGTCTTCAGGTCAGAGGTTACTGGTGGTCCCACGTACCAGGTTTAAAACACGTGGGGATCGGGCTTTTCAGGCACTGGCACCGAGGCTGTGGAACTCTCTGCCGTTGTCTTTACGCTGTCTAGACTCTACTGACTCCTTTAAAAAGCAGCTGAAGACATTTTTATACAAACGGGCTTTTAATTAATTTTAACTTGTATGTCTGATCTTATTGTAAAGCACTTTGTGATTTTTATCTGTGAAATGTGCTATATAAATAAATTTTATTTACTTACTTACTTACTTACTAGGGGTGCAACGATACAAAAAATTCACTGTTCGGTTCGGTTCGATACTTTGGTGTCACGGTTCGATATTTTTTCAATACAAAAAATGTTCATGCCTTTTTATTAATTTGTCATTTATTAAATTTCCACGGCACATTCTGCACCACATCTCTGTGCGTTCATCATTTGTTTAAAGCCAGCTCACCTCCTGCAACCACTTTTCCGAGAATACGCGCTTCTTTTGTGGTTCGGACTCCTTCTGACATTTCTTTGGAGGTGGAGGAACACCAAAGTAATTGCTTAAAGGAGCTTCTTCGACATCTTTCTAGTTCTAAACAAATGTCTGTCCTCCTCCAGAAAATCTTATGTATGCAAACACGCGTTGCAACTTCTTATCTTGTGCGCGTTTTTTATTTTGACAGCGAATGCGCACCTGAGGACCACTTATGTGCAGCCCTGGTTATTTAGCTCGTCATATTGCAGCCACAGAAATTCTTTTGTCCATGAAACCATAAAGCTGCACTTTCTTTTTGCCTTATAGTCTGATTTGTCATAACTTTTCCGTTTTGTGGTAAGCTTTTCTTTGGCTGTCCCTTCTTCACTCTGACCTGTCTTATTTGGCTCAGCAGAACTCAAATATATATCCTGCTGCTTTTACACACGCACTCACATAACGCTCAGCAATCCTCTGCGCGATCAACCTCTCACATGTTTAAGCTGCGGGAGATTTCACTTGTCATGTTTGCATAGTAAGCTAACATTGATAAGACGATGTCAGAGGAATTGGTGCGCAAATTATCATCACTCACCAATCAGTGCTGTCGCTCTCTATACACAGTTCGCGCGATTGCAAAGTGAAAGCAAAAAACAAGCGCAAAATTCAAACGCGATTTCAATATGTCACATATTGACAGTGGCTCACCAATGCCAATGACATAATTACCCAGCTACATTTCCGAAAGAATGCAAAAGCATTGACATATATTTTTCCTTCCTCCGATAGGCCGACGGGCAGGGCAGGGCAGCCCGACTGGAAAAATCGCTAGCCCGGGACATCGGGCTTGCGATTTTGCGAGCCCTGTATCTGATTGAGGAATCACTCATCTTTGGAAAAGAGAGTTTATTACAGAGAAATGTCTCTTTCCAAAATAAAAGCTATACTATACGCTTCTTCTGGGCTATATTCTCAGCAGCATATTAAACATATCAGGTCCCCATAAGGAGAATCATGTGCTAACGGCTGTCTAAATGACTCGGCTAAAGTTTGTAGCATGCGTGCTTGTTGTTTTTGTCTGCTTCCACTTGTCTTTGCACTAGGATGATGTCAGCGTAAATGTGCAGTCATATTCGTTGTGTTCCCACTAGTGCTGTCAGCGTTAATCTGAAATGAGGTTAACGCCACAACACGGCAAATCTCCTTTAACGAGCTACCGCGGATCGCCCCATGCACGGGGCTGGACGGCCAACACGTTAACGAGCTAACTGCGCTAACGCACTAGTTCCCACTCATGTAATTGAACATTGCTGGCACATCCAACATACTGTTTTACTTTAGTCCATGACGCGCTTACCTTCAGGGTCATACATCACATGAAAACCAAAATAGTTCCAAATGCCAGATCTGAATGAGGGTGGGGGAGGTTCAATTTGCCATGTTGTAAGGAGAGCTTAACTTCTGTCTCGCTAGCTTGCCCTGTGCTCAGTGAATCTGTGTTCGACTACTCCACCTAGGCTGCACTGTCGAGCGCAGATCCACTGAGCGCTCAACACAGACAGCACCGTCAGAAGGAAAGTTGATAAAATAAATTAAAAATGCTGTATTGTTCGATACATATGCGTACCGAACCGAAAGTACTGTATCGAACGGTTCAATATCGATACGAGTATCGTTGCACCCCTATTACTTACTAGTGCTCCAATTACCACTGGGACCACTGTTACCTTCACCCCCCACATCTTCTCGAGCTCTTCTCAGAGTCCTTGGTACTTCTCCAGATTCTCGTGTTCCTACTTCCTGATATTTAGATTTAGATCTCATTTCTAAGAGAAGTCCCACTATGCGACAAAAACAGTTCAGGAAACAGAATAAAAGTGCAAGGTGTTGATCTGGCCTTCAAACTCAAGCATCCTGCACGGGAACAAGCCCACACATAACCCAATACACAACCCACAGAACCCAAAATGGTTGTTCATTCATTATTTAAATTATATAAAGAGATTTTATTGTAGATTAGAAAGTTCTTATCAACCCTGTGGTGAATTACAGCTTCATATATGATGTGCTCTGCATAACTGAGACTACTGGTTGTGTCTGAGCTGTGGATAGGACATGAAGGGAAGCCACAAATGACTAGAGACATGGAGACATGTCAAGAACTGATCATTTTGTAAGTCAGTCATCCTGCCAACACACTTATTTATATAGCAATTTAAAAACAGCAAGTGCTGACCAAAGAGTTTAACGAGGACATAATAAAAATGAAAAAAGAAAATAAAGTAAAAATATATTTTAGTATATTGATATGTAACACCCTTATTCACATGCTAAACCGGGAGGGGGTAGAAATGGGCACATACACATGCTAACACCCTTACAGGGGAAAGTGCAGAACTTCTTGCACAGATAAAGGAAATCGCTGAATCCTGGGGCTTATTCACTTATTGTTCCATGTGTTTTCTTTTTGTTTGTTTTTTCATTGCTTAATCAAGATTCTCCAAAACTTCTCAGACCTTATGTATGTTTATAGGTGGAAACACTGACCTTTACAAGCTAACAATTACCAGTGACGAGGCAACTATCTAAAAATAGTTTGACTGAATCAGCAAAAGTCTTGTACTTTTTCACTTTCCAGTATTGTGGTATGTCCCAGTATCAATGCTTGTGAAAGAACAAGCAAAGCCACATGTAAGCCACATGCAAGATGCAAACTATGGCTGGCTACTTTTCTGCTTTCAACACCCTACCAACCCTGTTTACTCAGAATGCATTTGCGCATCAACAGGACGTGTAACTAGTTCAAAACAAGCTGCCGCAGACTATTTTTAGCTGAAGCTGTCAATAGTTTTTAGACCTTCCTTCCTGAAAGTGGCCTCATTTTGTTACGATTAATCTAGATTTGTACAAAAATAACCTTTAAAATATACAACTACAACTTTTAAAACTAAATGCTAAATGCTTCTTTTTAAAGTAGAAGCTTTTAAACCACATCATTGTGAGCAAATACCACAATGTGCAGGACGAAACATGACAGGCACGATCAATTACAGAAGAAAACCACACTGCTGCAATGGAAATTCTCATAAAACTATTTTTATATCACAAGTGAAGCATATGCATATACTATTGATGCAAACTGCTAGAAAAAGATGCCTCTCAGTGGATTCACACCTTGTTCGGATCACACAAACTGCTGCTGAATGTTTCATGCATTTTTTGTGTGTTGCGGGTTGTTAAATGAACAAAACATTACAGTGCAGTCTAGCCTAGAAAAATGTTAAATGATGACGTGACGAATCCTACTTCCGGGCCTAAAGTAGTCTGCGTTTAATATGGCTTTTGTGTTGTTAACATGTTTAATGTTTTGTATTTTCTTCTATTTAATCTCAAAAAGCTCCTAAAACAGTCAGTGATCTCTGTTGACCTCCCTCGGCTTTTATTACCGCTAATCATTTATTTAAGCTCAGTTTTTAAAACCTTAGGATGTAGCTACAGCCCAGCCCATGCAGCAGTATATGAATGACTAACCTCGTATTGTGGATGGATTATCTCAGTTGTTCTCCTGGCTGAAGTTTGGTCCTTTTACAGCATCCTGCCATGCGATTACATTTGTTCCTGACCACCGAGAACACTCACGTTAACTTTTATCGAGAGGAAAAAAAGTTAGCTTGTTTATATTATGCTAACATAGCTGTGTCGCTAGCGGTCACGTAGCACATCATTATATACCAGCTAGCCAAACTTCAGTAACCCTACAAACGTCACTGCTGTTTAGTTTTCTGTCTTCATTTATGTTGGAAGTGATAACAGAGCTGTACGTTTGAATTTGTTTCCAAAACCCCACAGTCAGGACATGCTATATTGTATTTAGATAGAAGCTAGCGAGCTAACTTCCTGCTAACTTCTAACTCCGTTAAATGTAATAAATTCCGTTTTCATGGATGCCTGGATGTTAAACTCAATTGTTACACCTGGTAGAGCAGAACGCTGATCATTTTATTAAAGATGAAAGACTTTAGACAGTTTTTCAACTCTCAGTAATGCCATAGTGATCGTTTGATATATGGACCTGCAGCGGAGTTTAGGCCCAGACACGGCTAGTGACGTCAGACTTAACGACCGGATAAATGCATGAACTATTTTTTCAGCAATAGTCTGAGACAAGATATTTCTAATTTTACAGATACAACGCACATGGAAAAATAAAATATACAAGACTAAAATAGTCTTGTATATGCATTGAAGGACATATCCTGGTCCTAAATGTTCTCACAGTGTTACTGGAGGCCAAGGTAATGCCATCCAGAGTAAGAATCCTGTTAGATATCATATTTCTAAGATTTTCAGTTTTATCTGAATTTAGAAGCAAAAATTAGAGGCCTTCCAGGTCTTTATTAACATATTCCTGCAGTTTAACTAATTGGTGTGTTTTATCTGACTTCATGCATTGAGGTTTAGCAGGACAAGCACAGAGATGACTCCACTGTCAAAGGCCATAAGAAGATCATTTGTAACCTTCACTAAAGCTGTTTCTGTGCTGTGATGAGCTCTGAAACCTGAATAGTACTTTGTCAGAAGTATTAGCCCAGCAGTTCGATGCAGTTTTTATTTTTAAATGAAATACTAATTTCTTTATAGCACTTTGTTTCATTATGATTAGTTGAAATATGTAAGTCAATGTAGAATAAATGCAGCATTGCAGCCCCAGCATGTTGATCAAGTGATGACAGACACTCTGCTTCCACCTGCTGGTGAGTTGATAAATTCTTGTAATAAATCAAACCTTTAGCTCAGGCGTGCCACTCCCATCTCCATGAACCTTGTACTCTGTGCTCTATTGTGTGCCTTCTTCCTGTTTGATATTTCTCTAGTTTGTATATATCCCTCTTGTCATATACAGTCCTCTTGTCTGTTATTTATTCTTGCTGACCAACAAGTTATATGTTTACACGATGCACAGTTGGTGTGGACTGCCCACAATTTTGTTGTACTGAACAACAACAACAACTATTCACAAAAAAGGACAGCATTTTTGGAGTGTTTATCACCCTGCATATATGTTGCATACTGCCTATGACTGTTGCAGGTGGTGATAGCTTTTATTAAGCTAAATCAGATTAAAACCAATTTGAGTTACACTAGGTCTCAGTACAAAACATATTTTAGTTGGTTATACTTTGTTTGAAATTTTTATGAGAATTTTAATTTACTTCTGTCTTCTAGTCCTGGGTACATTCCTCAAAATGTTTGCTACAGTATACTTTGCTAAATACTTTAATAACGCAATTTGTAAAAAACATTTAAAAATATGTCGTAACAGGAGTTTTACTAATAATGTATGGATTGCATAATTCTAAATTGCCTGCTGTGAACAACTCTCCTCCAGTGCTCTGCACATCTCTGGTAAATCGCTGCAGTAATGTTAAGACCAAACTCAACTTTTACAGACACGTAAGACAAAGCAGACTGTCACAGCAGATTCCTTTGTCTCACATTAGCTTATCAGTCAAACACCTCTCCGACTCCGACAGAAGGGCAGCGACTTCTGTGGCCTTCACTGGCCTAAACGTTATTCCCAGCTGTGATTTTAACACACATGCATGGTCGTGCTTGCAGGAATCATTAACAGAAAACATTTGTTTGTTAGATAAACAAACCTCTTCTTTGGGATAAAAGAGGCAAGTGGCCCCTCAGGGAGGGGCCACTTGCCTCTTTTATCCCACAACTAAAACATTCACATTACTCACACTCTCATAACACATACATATAGGACCTTGGGGGTGGGCACACTACACGGCATCCAGAAGACCATCAGGGTACAACCTCACCCCTGGTGTCATTGCCCACCTCTCATTTTTAAATACATGTAGACATTGAGGGCTATCAGGAGGGGCTATGCGCTTACCTGCTGCTCTCTGGCAGGTAGCTCCATGCCCTCCTGGGTTTTAAATGCTCCTTAGAACACACATGCATCAACACTAGATATGAGCGGGCGGAGGGAGGTTTGGAGTCTTCACACCCCCCGTTCTCTGTTGCCTGTTGGGGCGGGGGGGCTGGGAGGAGGAGTTGGCCGTCCGATTGGGGTCTGGAATAATAATACTTTTATGTTTTGCAATCTACAAAGGTTTGCACTTTGAGAATCAACTTGTGAGAACTGTGAGTAATATTCATGTGTGTGTGAAAAAAAGTGTATAAAGTGCGTGGCGAGGGCCTAGTTATTCTGAGAACCCCTGCTGCAATAAATAAGGGACCACTGTATTTACTTTCTCTTTAACTATTGTTTAAAACCTGTTAACATTTAATATTGTCTTGAAAGAGTCAAGACAATATTCTGCAGCAGAGCATCCCCTGTTGCTTCTCCTGGCTCCCCAGTCCCTGGTCCCTCTGCTCCTGCTGCTGCAACCACAGGTATGTAATTATAGCATCAGATGTACAGCAAGCACTGATAACTTTTTACTCGCTTGGATTCCCTTGTGATTACCTTTACTAAATATCTACAGCCAATCTGTTTATATCCTGTTTTTTTCAATGTTGAAAATGAAAATCTAGTAGCAGCCTTCTCATTTCTTTGTTGTTTTGTGCTGTGTTTTACAGGCCCACAGAGGAGGACAGCTCCGAGGCGGACGAGGGACGGGTCCCAGGACGGTCCATCGGCGGTGGAGCTGGCCATCCCGGAGTCCCTGAAGAGGCCACGCCAGTCTCCAACGGAGCATTTCCTCCTCAGCCTTGTTCCTGCTCTGGAGAGCATGCCGCCTCACACGAGAGAATTTGTAAAATATCAAATTTATAAATTAGTTTTTGAAAACAGCACAGCTGTGTTAAATTTGTAAACATTGGACCCTAGCAATCAGTAGTTTTCTGATAAGGCAGCAGCTCTCCAGGGCAGAAACAATGTTCTTATTTTTCTCCTCCTTCTCCTTGAGGCTCTTCCACTTTAAGCTGGGTCCTTTTTATTCCAGTCTCTCTGTAAATAGTTACATTTTATATATTTATGTTTAATGTTATTCTGTTTGAGAATTTTAATATTATTTGAAATAAATTTTTGTAATAACTAATGTCTCAGTTCTACTACACAGTAGTGATGTGCGGATCGATCCTGAAATATTGATTCCTCCGATACCAATCATTTATGTTCTAGAATCGATTCTCACATTAAAATATCAATATTTTAGTAATTTAGGGTAAATTTGTAGTTTATCATTAACAGGAACACAGTGGAAAGAAACTATATCATTCGGATTGTCTACATTCAAAGGAACTACTTTCTCTTCCGCCTTTCATAGTCATGTGCGAAATACGGCTGTATAAAAGTCTTGCAGCTGCTGGCGCACACTCACAACTAGTGATGGGATTTCCGGCTCTTTTTAGAGATCCGGCTTTTTCGGTTCGGCTCACTAAAAAGAGCCGGCTCTTTCGGCTCCGAACCGGCTCTTCAGGTTGTTTTGTTGCTTTAATTAATTTATTATTAACAATAATATAAAATTATGCACAAAAGGAATTACTAACGTAAAAAGAGTGGTTTTATTTATATATGTTTATATATAAATATATGCGGTGGCCCCTAGAGACAAAACACGTACAAACTCCAAAACACATTTCTAGCATGAACTGAACTTCCAAAGCAGAGCTACTAGATCACTTAAATTACACAATTGAAAGCATGTTTGTGTATTTATACACAGGCACTCATATATATTCAAATAATTTAAAAACAATGTTCATTTACCTGTTACTACCACACACCAAATCCGGTCGTTGGTACTTGCTGGCTTGTGTAGCCACTAGGTAACAAAAGCTCAACACTGCGCCTAGCATTCTGGAGCACTTCTGTTGACTTTTGTACGTGTTTTGAGTTTTTATGTGCTTCTGAGTTTGTACGTGTTTTTACATGTTTTGGAGTTTGTATGTTTTTTTACGTGTTTTGGAGTTTGTACGTGCTTCAGAGTTCGTACGTGATTTGGAGTTTGTATGTGCTTTGTCTCTAGGGGGCACCGTAAATATACTTTTTTTTATTCACTCCACATAAAATGTAATAAATAAATCATATAATACAAAAATCAACTATTCACATTTCAACTTTTAACTATTTAAATTTTCAGCTTTTTCCTTTTACAAATTTAAAGTGAAACAACACAAAACACTGCAAACCACAACACAATTAAATATAAATTAAAATATGAAAACAAAAAGAAGATGCATATTCTCTGTCATATGGGCCTGCATGAATAAACTTTCTGAATACTTTATCATCTGCAACTGAAAATAGTTGTGGATGATTACTATACCTTTCTAATGTGACGTTGTTGTCCCTGGCTTTCTTTCTCTGTCTGCCAAAGAGTGTGGATATAATTGTCCGGTGAGTTGGTTTGACAGTGTGAGCAGTTGTTGCCTGTTGCTCCTGCTGCACCAGGCTGCTCTTCTTCTCCTTCCTTTTCCTCCTCATCTTTATGATCCACATTGTTCTGAGCCTGACCAGCAGGGGGCGCTGACTGTTCAGGTTCTGTTGCTGTTGTTTGTTACTGTGGCCTAGGGCGGCGCTGCTCTTCATATGCACAGTTAGTCTGCCCTCCAGTTAGGCGCAGCACCTTTCCATCCCAGGTATTTAATGAATGTATAAATAACCAGATGCTATCTCCAACTATGAAACGAGAAATAATTTCTTTACTTCCTAAACCAAACAAGGGCTCTATCCTTTTAGATAATTGGAGACCAATCACACTTCTTTGCTGTGATTATAAATTGTTAGCTCACGTCTATGCCAACAGATTAAAAACAGGAATAACTCAAATAATAGATGAGACACAGACAGCCTTTATAAAAGGACGTCTCATTCATCATCATACCCGTTTAATATTAGATATGTTGGATTACAGTCATTTAATCGATGATAGCCTTATTTTATTTCTTGATTTCTTTAAAGCTTTTGATTCTTAGAAGCATAATTTTTTATTTAAAGCTCTGGAGGCTGTGGGTTTTAGTCCCAGATTTGTTAGTGTAGTGAAAATGTTGTACAGAGATATAACAAGTAGTATTGCACTCAATCATGGGTTTTCTAATCGTTTTAAAATTAATCGTGGCCTTCGACAGGGATGCCCTATTAGCCCGTTATTGTTTATTGTTGCAACAGAAATGCCATTTATATCAAACTCTCTTCAGATCTGGAAGGCATAAACATTCTTGATAAAGAATTTAAAATTAGTCAATTTTCTGACGACACTGCCTTATTCCTAAAGAATATAAATATGGTCTCTGTTGCAATTAATAAAATCCTTTCATTCTCAAAAGCATCCGGCTTAACACTAAATCTTCAAAATGTGAAATCTTAGCTGTGCACAGCTGTAATCAAAGTATTATTAACAATATTCCAGTAAAAGAGGAGGTAAAATACCTTGGTTTAATAATCAGCAAAAATATTAATGATCGAGAGATTAATAACATAACTGCTAGATTAATGATTAATGATTTATCCATATTAGGTCATATCTTACTGTCTAAAGCAGAAGGACTTTCAAGACTCATATACCCCTGTTATTCAATTTTTACATCTCCAAAAATGATTATTATATTCAGCTTTATCTGGAAAAATAAAACGCATTATATATGCAAATCACAATTGGTTAAAGACTATGAAAATGGGGGCTTAAAAGCTTTAGACTTTGAATCCATTATTGCTGCATTCAGGCTCACATGGTTAAACGATTGCATTTCCTATCCTCAATCTGTGTGCTACCATATTCCAAACAAACTCTTTAATAAGGTCGGGGTTTAGATTTTTTGCTCAAATGCGATTTTCTAAGATTCCTAAGTTGTGTCGTTTCTATAAGCAGGCTTTGGATTTTGGGAAACTAATTTTCACCCACAATTTTTCACTTTACAATTCTGTGATGTGGAATAACAGGGTTATAGTCATCAATAAGAAGTCTTTATTTAAATCCAACTGGTATGATAGGGTTGTATGTTTTATTTTTGATCTTCTTGACAAAAACGGAAACTTGCTATGTTACGAAGAATTTATTGATAAATATAAAAATGACGTTTCATTTAATAATTATAATAAGGCTTGTAAAGCGATAAACATACCGTTGTTAAATCTTATCGCAAATACTTTAAAGTATTCACATTTATCCAGTTGGAGAATTCCTGGATAAAAGGTTTAATTTAGTCCGACTCTTGTGTTTTCTGTTCTTCCGATGCAGAAACATTAGAGCATCTATTTTTCAAATGTCAGTCTGTTAATGCTCTTTGGTTTGAAATACACTGTTGGGTTTCCAATATACCTTCTTTCACATCGAAGGATGTTCTTTACTTTATGGACAATCTGGATTCTAAAATCTCAGATGTTGGCAATTTTGTAATAGTGTTATGTTATTTTATTCATTCATGTAAGTGAAAAAAATACCCCTCCTCTGTTTACCGTCTTCTTGAATTACTTTTGTCATAATTTTAAGTCACTTAGGCTTATTTCTAATATAAATAAAAAACTGTAAAATCACAAAGTACTTGCTATTCTGAATATTCCTGCCTGTGTCAAAAGGCCCATGTTCCTTATTATTATACCCTAGATGTTTTTATTTTCTCCCTTTAAAGTTAAAACGACTTGCTTCATCAACATTATAATATAAATTGTTTCAATACTGGTCTGTTTCCTTGACTTGTCTTGTATATGATAATTTCTTTCAATAAAGGTTGAAAAAAAAACAGATGGAAGAGCTTCCTGTCCCACAATGCACAGCGGTATCCGCGCTTAATAAATTGACGCGGGCCGCGTGGTCTGCCTCTCAGTCTGCAGGAAGATGTGGTGCAGAAGAAGGAAACTTCATTATGGTGAGGACTGATCGGTAAAGGCCCGTGCGTGCTTTGACAAAGAAAAGACTAAAGCGAGTGTAATTTATCCATGCGACAAATCTGTGTTAAAACAGGACTCGAACGTTTTATGACGCAGAGCGGGTGTAGTGCAATGGCAGTCCGCGTTTACTTGTGGGCGCTTGGTGGGAGACGGCATCAAACAATATGTGCAACAACCAGTCTGTGGGCTACTCCTGTGCGAGGAGCAACGTTATGCTGGGCAAACACTGTGCGATTTTTTTCAGCTCCTGCTCAAACTGCACGATTGACTCGCAGGGGTTGGAAATCGTAGGCCACGATGCTCTGACGCGACCTGAGTGCTCACACTGTGCGTCCATAAAAATGAAGATAATCTGTCGCTCGCTCTCCCTCTTTCACTAACACACCACCACCGTCAACTTTGCTAAATTGCTAATGAGAAACATTGATCAAGCAGCTGTGATTGGGCAGCATGTAAATCCAACTATTTTCACGGTTGTTGTGGTCGTGATCATTTTGTGAGGCCACATGGAAAAGGCTCGGATGGGCTTTCCAAAGTTCTACAAGTGCCTCCATCGCTTGTGTCCAGATCACACGCTGCACTGCCGTGCCGCACCGTCTTTTTCGCCGACGTTTGCGCGTGCGCAGTGTGAGAAGCTGCGGTGACCAAAATCTGGCCGATCGCCAAAACGGTCGCACGACTGAAAAATCGGCTCAAAATGGGCCAAAAATCGCAGTGTAAGCCCAGATGTCACAGATGTCTGCTGTTACTACTCAGTACTTCTTACGTCGGACGTTTTTAACTGGTTTCGCGCTTCTTTTTCCCAGTGGGTTCAGATGGACCGGCTGCAGTGGACACTTCTGCGGCACCGCCATGTTGTTACTACGGAACTGACACCACAGGCCGTGACTGTAGTTGGTAAGTCTTTTAGATTTAAAGTATTACGGTTAAGGCTTAACTGAGAAATCTGCTTTTGGGAATAAAACATTTCCAAGAAACTAACTGATCAATTAGAAAGTGATTTATTGGCTATTAAACAGACATATAAAAGCCAGTCAATTAAAACATCTGTGGGGGCATGTCTGTTCAAGACAGTCTTTTCCCCTTTGCCTAATTCTGTTTATAGCTTTTATAGTACTGAGTGACATGGGCAAGGAAAATGCCAAGTGAAAGTGTTTAAACTAGATAAACTTTCCATTTTTTGTAATTAGATTTTTTTCTGGGGGGGGGGGAGATTCCCTTTGCAACTGTCTGTTTCTAAATAGATCTACATATTTCTTCATTGTTCTCACAAATATGCTGCCATATAAGTAACTGTGACAACATGAGAATAAATTGGCACGTTTGTGCGCTCCCTGACTTCAGTTTAGAAAATGGGGCTTGATGTGAACATGGTTTGTGCCATTGCATTAGTTTCACTTTGCGTTTTCACTTGGATCCCTTCTCAGATGATGTATGATTTTTGTCTTGAGTCTGAAGATGCAGACAAATTAAAAACTCCTTAAATGTGAACACCTACAAATTGTCATCTTGAAGACTCTCCTGATGTTGCACTCGTGTTTTCTCTTGCAGACGTGCTGGCACCCAGTGTTAAACAAACATGAAGGCTGAGTGTTGGTGATGGAATAGAACTGCACACTGCTCGCCTTTAGGCGTAAAGGTAAATTTAATTCGGTTTATAGACGTGTTCTGCATTGAACTATTAAGCAGTCTTGTCGTGTTCACATCTTTGTCATTCCTGGTGTAACTGGCCTGGCGCTGAGCATGAAGGCTGTTGTGAATAGATGAGATAACAGTGGTTGTGGTTGTGTTGCAGGCAGAGGATGGTGGTGCTGATATCTAGAGACTGAAGGTGGGTCTCACTGACAACTTTCACTTGTATTTAAGTGTTTGCCCTGTATGCACTGATTAGTGAATAATAACATTATGCTGCAAGGAGCTCATGCTGACTGTAGGTATGTGTGATGTACATGAAGGATGTGGAGAAATGGTGTGAACCCAATCTTGTACTGCTCTGACAGAGACTGGCTCATCTCTGCTGGAGAATCTTAGTATTGGGAGAGAAAGTCAGGCCTTTGGCACAGGTTTCAGTAAAAACCATTTACCAGAACCTGACTGAAGGCCTGAAACATGCTGTGGTAATAGTTCAGTTACCTTCACTGTGCAGATTGAATAATAATAGTAATACTTGTGCTTTGGTTTTGTGTCGACAGGGATCCTGACAGGCAGTTTTGGATGACTTGGATGCAACTGCTGTCTTGGCTACATCGACCAGTTTCTGCAAATGTCAGGATGTGGAGTTCTGTCTGCATACCTCGACCTCACAGGGGCTTTAGATTTCAAGACGAGGGTTTTTATTTTTATTTTTGTCTCTAATCTCTCATTTGAAGGTTTAAAACCAGATCTATCAAAATGTTTGTTTTTAATGTCTGTTAATCTAAGCAGCAGCATCAATAAGTCATATTGAACACATTTTACACTGGAGTACAGCAAGTGTACATTTTGAGTTGGATAATTCTGAGGTTGAAGAGAAAAGATGGCTGTAAATTCTGGTTGGAAAAATGAAGCAAATGCTGAAATCCCTTAAACCAACGTTCTGTCTGAAAGCCCCAAATGTCAACTGTGAGGTTTGCAGATTATGAGAAACGGCTTTCTAGTAAACTCTTTACTGCAAGTTTATGGCATCACTCATTTGGGGTCATAACAAAAACAGCAAGATGATGTGGTGCTGAAGTTTGATTATACAATGGTACAAGAGGCTGAATAACAGACAAATGCATGATTGTTCCTCATTTTGGCTCAACATTTGTCATCTGTTGTTTTATTGGCCTGATGTGATGGTGATGGAATCATCTTTATTTGAGAAATACTTTGTGTTGTCAAGCTTCCTCTTTAAAAGGTGAATAAACTGAACAGGAAATGTGTCATTGCTTTTATAAATGCCTAAATGGAACAAGACATTTGATGTTTGTGATAAATGTATATTTGAAGGTTCCTGAATACTGCAGTTGTAGGGGGGAGGAAAACAAAAACTCTGTGTGCGTGTGTCCGCAACCCCCCCCCCCCCCCCCCCCCCCCCCCCCCCAGTAAACTAACCATAAAACCAACTGGACTACATGCTGGCAAAGACAGAACTCTGATTAAATCAAAGCTAATTATCTGTATAGTGTTATAGTAGTGATCATAACTTTTTTTTAAAGCTGTTTTAATGTAGTTTGAATTTATAACCTTCATATCTACAACCACATTTTGAAACCAATGTAACTACACTACTCTGGGTTAAAATTAAGACTGGCAGCTGCTGCTGGCAGGTTTGTTGGTGATAATCTACACTGATTATTTAATGCAACTTATTTGAGCTTGTTCCGTATGGTAACTGTCGTGTTTTTAATAAAACATCAGTAGTAGTGAGCGAGCTTCTTTCTTTTTAACGTGGCTCACATCCATGCATGTAAAACAGTATATATCACAATTTGGTTTAGACTGCCCCCTAGTGGTGAAGCTGAACTAACCCACATAACTCCTATCAACACAGTAACTGTTGTAACACTCTGCCTGTTATTAAAAGTCTCATTTAGCGGTGTGACTGGAGCAACAGCTTCCTGATCTGAACCCAAATGGTGTTTGGTTATTGGACTTCTGTGCAAATCAGTTTGTATCACATTGAACACCATGTTTCAAACATGTCCCTAAGTGCATGTGGCACCAGATATGCAGTTTTTTGTTTTTTTTGTTTTAGACTCTTATAGAAAGTGAAGAGAGGAGCTGAGCTGTCTATTGAATATGACTATTGAACATTTGGTTTTGTGTGTCCATAACTAAAAGGTCCAGATTTTATGAATAGAGAACTAATTATTTTTCACTCAGTTTTTTTTATACTCAACTCTGCATTTAATCATTAGTTATTAATCTTTGGCTCTCTTCTACAGTGTGTTGTTTGTCTTGTCTTCCTGGCTGCCCGTCCGTGAGCCTGGTTCTGCCGGAGCTTCTTGTTAAAAGTTTTTACTTCCCGTTTGCTCAAAGAGGTTGTTGTTGTTGTTGTTGTTGTTATTGTTATTGTAGGGTATTTACCTTACAATCCAATACCTTAAACTATGACTATTGTGAGTTCACACCATATAAATAAATGTAAATTGAATTAACAGTGTTGTCCAGAAATGTGACTGATTTGCAAAGAATTTGCTTGATTCAATACTGAATTTAAATGTATTATATTAAAGTTTCTTATAGAAAAAATTCTGCTTTTTTAGATAAAATATTAGTCATAATTTAGCATTTTGCAGTTCTTTCAGTGTTTGTTCGTTTGGATTTGTTGTGTGTCTGTCTGTTAGTCGTTAAATTTTTCACTCAATATTGTGTTCCAATTTTTTTCCTGTTTTTTTCTTTTATGAGAAGTTAATGATGAATAATGATTTATAAAGACTTGGCTAACTTTATTCAAACAAATGATCTTTACTTCTAGAAAGAAAAAAAAGTTAGCCAAGTCTTTATAAATCTGTCATATCTGGTGGTTATTAAACTGCCATGTGTATGATTTAAAATGGGTTCTGTGTATGGAAACATAATGATAGAATATATTCTGTAAGTTTCTTTTTTTTTTTCAATAATAGAATTGCTTGTAGGAAAACAAGTGATTGATGTATGGCAGAGAAAAAAAAATACAATCCATGTTTTTTTACATTTTTGAGTCCCCGTCGCCAAGACCAAAATCCTTCATATTTTCTTTTCCTTTCTTTTGACGTATCCTACATGCCTTAGAGTTGCTGATCTACGCGAGTGATTTACTAAATGTTTAATACAGTGTTAAAATCTCCAAAAATGATTTTTGAATTTGCAATAAAATCAGATATTTCAGAGAAAACTGTAAGAACAAAAGCCAGGTCGTCATTGTAGATAGCCATACAGATATATATATATATATATATATATATATATATATATATATATATATAAAATTTCTAAACATACTAGTTTTCTTTAGAAATCATGAGATATTTCTATTTGTGCACAATAACAGAATAATTTCAGGACAAAAAAATGATCAGACTCAGTATTATTGGCCCCCTGAAGAATTTACCTTTTTATTGAGGCATAGCACAAACCACTGCAGTGCAATGACCAGCTTTAACATTGTTATGGTCAAAGCTTGCAAATCAAGTTGAAACTGAGGCTTATCTTCCAATTTACACACAGCATAAAAACTTCAGCATGGCTTTGAGCTGTCACGGAGAAAGTATCATGCCCAAAACAAAAAACAAAAAAAAAACCAAGTCCAAACTCAGTTTAGACTTGAGAAAAAAGTTTTTGATGCTCACAGAGCAGAAGGATTTGCAAAGTTATCACAACATTTCCAAGTGTGCAGCACTAAAGGCAGACCTATCATCAAGAAATTCAAAGAGAGCTACACAGCAGAACACACCTGCAGAGGTAGGAAGTGAAAAATGATGCAAAAATGATTTTTCAGTGCTGAGTTCATGTCTGTTGTTTTCAAACCTGGATGGAAGCTTACCAATGTACACTTGTAAGAAGCGAGCCCATGCTCAACCCCAGAGTTACCTGGATAAGATAAAATCCCGCTTTGTATGACAGGGCTCCACTGATACCTAACCAATCTAACCAAAGGCAGAAGACTTTTAGCAGTTCAGGGTATTTTCAGTATAAAAATGATAATAGAACCAAAACACGTTAAAGAATAATAATTCTTTAATAGTTGCGGTGTGGACTGTAAGGTACCTGTTACAGGGTACTGTACCATTATCTATATCAGACCTTCCCAAAGTGTGGGGCCCGCCCCCTAGGGGGGGCGCAGAGCCATTGCGGGGGGGGGGGGGCGCTGCATTACAAGGGAAAAAACAAAAAAAACAACACTTGGACACTGCTAGCACGGGGCGCCCACAGAAACGCAAAGCAGGAGATGAAGCATCGCATATCTTCTCTTTGGCTTCACCTGCACAAGTGCCGAGGTAGGTCTCCCTGCAGGATTGGTCTTTCCTGCGTCGGGAGCAGCGCTGGGCTGTTTAAATCACGGACAAACAGTATCCTACATTCTTGATTTTTAGTTCACAAACACTTGTTGTAATGACTAACTACTCCTGACATGTTGGAGATGTTTGCTCTTTATACAGTAAAGTTACAGCAGGATACAAATAACATCAGGCTGATCCTGCCACGATTTGTTCCCCCGTTCAAATCAGGACAAACAGCATCCAACAGCTGTTTATGTTTTTAAACCTATTTTGCACAGAGAGACATTTTTTTGAAAAATTTATTGACAGCAATGTTGAATATTATTACACAGGAAAAGAACAACTACAGTAAAATAATCACACCGTGATGCCTCTGCCTTTGTAAATGGAGGGACAGTAACTGCGTGTTTATATATAAGCATGTAAAACCTGAAGATAGAGACAAATACTGTTAATCTGCCATTCTGCAATTCCTCTCATGTAAACAATAACGTGGCGCACAGCTGACGTGAAAAAGGCACATATCTTTGATGTTAAGTGACGAACTCTGTATTCCTCGTCCACACTTAAATGCAAAAATGAGTTTTAAAAAATCTCAGTTTTCGGTGATTCCAAACGCCGTTTACGTGGACGAAACAGCTGCGTTTTCAACAATACCGTGTAGGTGCAGACGCAGCGTAAAACAGTTAGTAGTTTATTTTATTACTACCTGCTGATTACTTGTATTTGCTTAATTGTTTACTAAATGTTTGAGGTGTGAAATAAACCGCAATTGAGCAAAATATGGGTGTGTGTGGTTGGAGGATGTGTTAGTGCGTGCGTGCGTGCGTGCGCGCGCGAGGGGGGGCGCGAACATTTTTCTGTAAAACAAAGGGAAAAAAGTTTGGAAACCACTGATCTATATCATCACTATCAAGGATGATTTAAATAAATGTTTAAATGAAACGCACGTAGATAATGAATATAAATAAACCGATGGAAATCAATCAATCAGCTCATATTCGAACATAACGCTCAGTGTCGCTATTATGGAGGAGAAAGAAAATTAGAGCAACAACGCAAACGGGGAAAGGGGCAGCTCTTCTAGAGCTTTTTGTCAGCAATATTTCAGTTTTGCTCAAAAAAGATTTGTATAATGCTAAGTAGCTTTATGAAATGGGCTATAATGAAATAAACGTTTGGTATTAGGTAACAAAATAAAGCAAAACAAATTTAAAAAACGGGCGGGGGCGGGTAGGTGGACAGAAGCGGGCGGAGGTAGGTCTGAAGACGGAGGCGGAGTTTTGAGGTTCTTTAGGTTTTTGTTTTTTTTGACGCCGAGTAACTTTCTCTGAGAGGAGCGTTGAGAGAGTCAAAGGAGAAGGTGGACGGTGAAGGTAAGCTGCTGTCACCGTTTAGTCGTGTAAACCAAATAACAGCTTCCGCTGTGCAGAGTCCGGCCTGCGCTGTGCTCAGTATAAAATGCTTACATGGCAAAAGTAAAAGGGATGGACGCGTCTATCACGAGTTTCAGCCTCCTGCCAACGTCTGAGACGCATAAACAGAAAAATCCAGCAGACCTGAAGAGACAAAGCTGCGCTCAGTGCTGCAGAATCTCGGAAATTTTACGCTCACTTTCTGACTTCTTGTACTTTTAAGTGCTACACCAGGATAGTTAAAAACGCCTGTAAAATGACCATTTGCGTCAGAGTAAGGCTCGAAAATAACGTGTTCTGCTGCACATCTTCCATCACATCACAGATGAACGCATATGAAAAGTGTGTTAGTAGTAGCTGAAATTAAAACTTACCTTTGCGGAAATGTTTGTAGTAAATTTAAGATGTAAGATGGATTATTAGCTCTGCAGTTAATGAAACATGTCTGGGGTTTGGTGCTTCTGTCACTTGATTATAGTTTAAGAACAGAGCACCCATAGCTGCTTCGTAATCTGTACATCAGCCTGTGGAGCTCTGGGCTCAACAGCCCTTCAGTCTTGATATCATGACATTTTGATAGGATGGATTTTCATGATAACCAAACCAGTCTTATGACTTTTCCTTCCAGATCTATTGAGTAAGCAACTCCTCAGCTTCCTTTGTATGCTATACTAAAAGGTTGGTTTGTCAGTAGCATGTTGCAAATACTAAAAAAGGAGAAGTAAACTGGGATTGACTAACATGGAGAAATCTGCAGAGAAGGTATACAGCGTTTTGAACATATGCCATCTTTGGTCTTAAGTGGAACCTGCAACATTGCTCAACTTTATGAACTACAGCTTGCAAAACGTCAGTTTATGGCTCCACACTTCATGGCTTTAAAGTGAAATGCACACTCGTGTTCTTCTCTCCAAGGTGCGCTGAAGTGGGACGTGGTCCTCTCTCTTCATCCCTCAACCTGCCATCATGTCTCGGTACCTGAAGCATTTCACTGCTGTGGGGGACCAGCACGTGGTCCAGAGCGACGAGGAAGAACTGCACGTTTCCAGCGAGGAGTTGAGTCCAGCTACGGCACAGCTTCCAGTTACGTTAACATTTAGGGATTCATTCAAGAGGCTGTACAGCTCAGAACGTTTCCAGGTATGTCGCTGCAGTCTTTTCAGAAAATGTACCAAAGAAACTGTTGTCTGAGCCTTGTCTGCCAAAGCTACGAAGCTATTACAATGACAGAAGAATATAAGGGTGGGCAAACGATTCCAGGAAAAGTCCATAAAAATAAAAAAATGTATGCAGTGTAAATTTGGTTGAGCTTCTGTTCGAGATCATCATCTCAGCTTTTAAAGCGGCTGCTATTGTTTTGGAGATTTAGAGTAACAGAATTTCAGGAGTCTGACCACGCCTCCATACACGCTCCTTATGGTTCTCATCTATATAGGTTCCCCCAGCCCTACAAACTGCTCATTCTCGTTTACGTGCCTTTATCGAAGTTTTGTTCTGAGCAGTGGGGTGGCTTTAGCTCAGGAGGTAGAGCAGGTCATCTTCTAATCAGAAGCTTGGTGGTTTGATCCCTGGCTGAATAGTCCACAGTTTCCAACCCGCAAGTGTTTCAGAGGATTCCTCATCGTTTTTTGAATATTGACTGGATTATGCCATAGAACAGTGAAACACAGGTATTGAATGGGCTATGCAGAAATAGCGTCATTGTAACTGTAGCAGTTTATAACTCAGCTATTGTTCCATATTTTTCCTCAATAAAATGCAGCAAAAGACAAGAAAGTTTAAAGCAAGAGGACTTTATTTTCTTCACAATCTCAGATGTTAGATTTAGTTCAACTACAACTGGTTTTGAGCTCAACTACCTTCCATCAGTTTTTTCTTTTACTTTGAAAACTATAATAGAAGCTGACATCATAACCGTCTCTGCTTGCAGGTGTTGGTTGTGTGTTTGGTGATCCTGGACGCCATCTTTGTCTTGGCTGAGTTGCTCATAGATCTGGCTGTCATCAAGCTCGAGCATGGCCACATTGCTCCAGAGGCAAGCAACTTTTCTTCACAGTCTAAGAAACATCCCGTGGGTATCACTGAGCTTTTACTACACCGTCATGTGTTTTTCAGGTTTTTCACTACCTGAGCTTGGCTATTCTCACCTTCTTCATGTTGGAGCTGGCTGGGAAGATGTTTGCATACCGCTTGGAATTCTTCCTGCACAAATTTGAGGTGTTTGATGGTTTTGTGGTGATGGTGTCTTTCATCTTGGACATCGTCTTCATCTTCCACGAGGACGCCTTTGATGGGATAGGTCTTCTGATCCTGCTCCGACTCTGGAGGGTAGCCAGGATAATCAACGGTCAGTGCAACTCTGTAGTGTTCACAGGAAATGGATGAAATGATAAACCAACGGTCATGGCTCTGATTATTTAATCAGCTCATCAATTTGTAATTGTTCAGACTTATCCAAATAATACTGTTGCAACAACATCACATGTCTCTGGGTTCCTCTTGCCTCCTCTCTTTTATGATCGTCTTCATTTATGTCTTCCTTGGTTACATTCATGTTCAAATTGCTAACAGAATACATTTTTATCTTGCTGCAAAGCAGATTGGGAATATAAAATACATTAGATTTTTTTCACATTGTTGTATTTGCAGGTTTTGTTTTTTGTTTTTATATGAGATCAAAATGACTGATGTTAAGTTCCAAATGTCATGATTAGCAGGGCAAAGTTTAAAAATGTTGACCATTTTTTATTTTGTTGTAGGGATCCTAGTGTCAGTGAAGACCCGTGCAGACCAGAAGATTCACAAGCTGAAGGAGAGCTATGACCACCTGGTTCAAAGAGTCACTGAGCTACAGGAGCGCAGTGATAAACTGGTGATGTCAAATATTCATGAAGATTACTGCTGATAATGGCAGGCTTGGACTACTTATGTCTTGTGAGATGCTTAGTGTGTCAGGAATCTTTCACCCCTGCACAGAGATTACAGATTACTGCCTGGTTACCGAAAAGTCAGATTATTTTCTGGGACCTCGTTATCTAGAGAACGAGGTCCCAGTGACACACCTCCTGACCATAAAAATACTGGTGTCATTCCTCAGCCTCCTGGTAGATGCACCTATGGTATAAATTCAAAAATCCTCAGATTTTCAGAAAAACTGACCTCTGACCTTGATTGGTTAATGTCACTGGGCTACAAGCTTGTCTGAGAGTTTTAGTGGATGCCCTCGTGCTACTTAGCCTCGTTCTTGTGTTCACAAAATCTGACCTTGGCCTTGAGGACGAGGTCACTCAGGTTCTTAGTAGAGATGTCGCCTCATTCACTGCTTCAGGATTCAACTTCGAGAGTTTTCCAGACGTGTGGCAAAGTCAGAAAAGCTTCATACTTTAGATTCACTCCTGGTGTGAGGACAGAGAGGTGACTCGTTTAGTAACATTATTAGGGAGCTAAAGTGAACCAACATGAGCCAAACTCATAACGAAAGCAAACTCTGTAAAGTTGACCTTTTCTTTTTTAAAGCTTTGTTTAATTTTAGTCACTCTTTCATTCTGTTTAATGTTAATGAGCTCACAGTTACAGTAGGATAACATTATCCTTAGTTAGCTTGCCTCTTAAAACAAATTAAAACACCAAGTTCCCAAATGGACAGTCCCAGTGGGGGAACTCTTTAGGCCTGGAATTCCACAAAAACTGTGCAGTAATGATGGCAGATCGTTCACAACACGCTCAGTCCTGCTCTGGATTTCAGGAGGCAGAACTGCAAAACTGTCATTTTGCTGACTGACTGATGAATACAGTTACTGATAAGATCTCTATGCACATTAGGTCAGTATCAGAATCCTCATTGTAGCAGTAAAACAGCTAAGACGATACAGACGCTCAATAAAATTAAAATTAAGTAAAAAATATATAAATTATATACACAGTATATATTCAAATGCATCTATAAACAAAACCAGTGCTGTTGTCTGTTATTTCCTTTCTTGTTGAGGGAGTGGTGACTGTTATTCTGTGCCACGGCGAATATCAGATATATTTATTATAACTTAATTATTTTACTTTTTGTCTGTTTTGTAAATTTCACAGCAGTAATACAGAAAGGTGTGTGTTATTTAGCAATTTAGGCTTCACTCCTTGTTGTATGATCCACTTTGAAAGTCTTCATATTGTTACTCAGAAGGCTTAAGTATGTGACACGAGTAACGAGATGATTCTTGTCTGTGTTTGCAGGCACAAGAGAACGACAACCTGAAAGCCCTCCTCAAGAAGCACGGCATAGACGTCTAACTCGACAAGCTCGCTGCTGCAGAGCTACGTGTACCCACATGCTACAGAACATTTAATGGTTTAGTACTAACTGCACTGAGATTTAATGTCATCATTCCTGTCCTTGTGGTGATGGAGACAAAGTAAGGGACTGCACTTGCATCATGAATTTCCAGTATATACATGTTAGTGATTTTCATGCCATAAAGCCTAAAACACCTGTAAATAAGTGAAACGCAGAATAACTTGTACATAAAACTACATCTTAATGTGATTGTGGAGTTCTGTTTGATCTGTTAGAACAAATTTAAACCATTGATTTCAAGAACTGAGAAATGAATGTGAAACCATGTATTAAATTTTATTATAAAAAAGGGAAAACTCAGATGTACATTATTCACACAATACACAGTTGCAGACTGATGGTCCAGTAACAGTACTAGTGATGACCACACACTGTACCAGTGTTTATGGGGAAGCTTAAATAAGTGAAAGCTGCAGTTGGGTCAAACAAAAGGGAAGAAGAAGTCAAAGGGCAGTTTGGCATTGATGGTAGGTGTGGCCCTGTAACCAGGAAGAGCAGCAGCAGATACTGGGATGAAGGCCACTGAGCTTCTGATTGGAAGGACACTGCTGCCTCTGGACAACAGGGTCTGTGTGAGACACAGTACAAATGATTCTCTCTGCTTGCAGTTTCTTTCTGCTATAAATGCTCCGACAGAAACGATGTCTTACCAAACTGCTGGTGTTGCTCTGAATTACTTCTTTGATGCTCACAATCTGTGCTTGAGGATTCAGGAAGGACCCGTAATTGGTCCATTTAATTTCTAAGTGCAGTGACAATGGGATGCTGCAACTTGGAGCTTCCTACAAGTCAAAAACATGATGCTTGACAGTGAATTCACTTCTGTTTAAGACCTCAGACCTCAATTTAGATTAGGGCTGGGCGATATGGCCTAAAATTCACATCGCAATATAATTTGAAGCATGTGCGGTAACGATATATATCACGATATATTCTTTTCTTCTGTATAACGTATTTTCCACACTATAAGGCGCACTTAAAATCCTTTAATTTTCTCAAAAATCGAGAGTGTGCCTTATGTATGAATTCTGGTTGTGCTTACTGACCTCGAACCGATTTTGGCTGCAGAAATCTGTTAAAAATGTTTTAGTACAACTTTGATAAGCCGCACTGCTTGATGGATTGTTAGAGCATTACGGCTGCCGTAGGGAGGAGCTTCGCGGAGTAATCTGGGTCCAAAACTCCGTCCATTTCAGGTCCCAAAGTCAAACGAACACTGAGAGTTAAAAACGGTCTAAATTATTTAATCTTTAATAAAATCATCAGCGTTGCTGCTTTATCGGGTGTAACAATTAAGTTTTACATCCAGACATCCATGAAAACAGAATTTATTAAATTTAACGGAGTTAGAAGTTAACAGGAAGTTAGCTCGCTAGTTTACACCTAAACATGACATACCATGTTCAGAGAGATTTTTGAAACTAATTCAAACGTACAGCTCTGCTACCACTTCCAACATAAATGAAGACAGAAAACTAAACAGCAGTGACGTTTGTAGGGTTACTGAAGTTGGACTACCTGGTATATAATGCTGTGCTACGTGATTAGCACAGTGAAGCTGGAGGATGAGCGCCAACTTTTTTTCCACTCGATAAAGCGCAGTTTTTGGCTTTCCTCGTATTTCAAAAGTGCTTCATCTCTTTGGTATGAATTTGCAGATGATAATGATTTTAGCCGCTGCGATTCTTTCGACCAAAACAAGCGCAGCTTGATGACATCGTCAACATGCGCTATCGCGATAGAGTCAAAATCTCTATCGTTGGCCAAATTTATATCGTTTCTATCGTATATCGTTTATATCGCCCACCCCTAATTTAGATCATCATGAAGTGATCTAAGATTACTCCCTGACTCGTCACTCAGTGCAATGACAGTGATCATCATAAGATACTGTGCCCCTTGGTTGACCTCACTCACTGTGGGATTGAAGTTGGTCGTGATTGGCACCCAGTCCAGGAGATTGTCCAGGCGGGAGTTTCCAAAGGAAGCCACATAATAAGGATAGTTAAATCCTCTCAAAACTCCTAGAAGCTCTTGCGAGACAATAGTGCAATTTACACCATCTTCCAACCTGCAGGATCGAACAAAGTTGCCATCAGAAATTTTAAAGAAAAAACAGCGTTTGTTACATTAAGTGTGATAAATAAAATGTGAGGATGATGTGCCTTAACAGGCAGCCAGACACAGAGTCTTGACCAAAGAGGACAGGTGAGCGCTGATGTGGACCCTGCAGACAGTCCTGGTCCTCAGTGCTGAGGAGCAGAGACAGAGTGTCTCTGAGGTCAACGCTTCTGACGATCCCAGTGGAGAGGAACGTTACGGACAAATCCGAGTTCTTAGAGAACATCAAAACATCACACGTCTTTCATCAGTTTAATTTATAGAGCTTCAGTTTACAACAACAATTGTCTCTGTGTGTTTCACACAGCTAAGGAGCCAACAATAGTGCACGATCAGATGATGCCCTACGGGCAGCACTCGGTGATAGCGGGAAGGAAGAACCTTTGTAGGAGCCATAATTGAATGTATTGAATTTTGACGATCACTGGGTTTTCATTTGTTTGGTTGCTATGGTGATGTGTAATGGGAGTCATGTGGGTGCTAGCGGTGACATTAAGAGGGCGTTGTCAGTCTGTCATTCACTGGTTTTGATTTCGACAGAGAGGAGGGCTGGGTAGCCGTAGCTTTTGTTGACCGCTGCACAACATGTTTTGCTTTGTTACATTAGAGCAGTGGTTCTTAACCTTTTTGGAGGTACCGAACCCCACCAGTTTCATATGCGCATTCACTGAACCCCTCTTTAGTGAAAAATAAAATAAGATTTTTTTCAAATTCAAGACATACATATGTTTTTTACTGGTGCACAAAATGAGCCGTGCATGTCACGGCGGAGGCTCAGCCGAACCCCTGAGACCAACTCACCGAACCCCTAGGGTTCGATCGAACCCAGGTTAAGAACCACTGCATTAGAGTCTGTGATGTTGTAAGAGTCCAAATCGTGAGAGGATCACATTATTTTGTAAACTCTCAAATCACTTTAAAAAAAAAAAAAAAGCAAACAATTCCACCTCTCGCATTATTGCGTAAAGTTGACAGCGCGTCAGGCATATAGGCAGGCTCCATCCCCGGCCTCTAGCGACTGTGGAAGTCGCTACAACCCCCTTTTAACAGAAAGTTCCAACAAAATCCTTCTCTGCCACAGATAGTTAGGGGTTGATAGTAAAGAGCATGGAGAGACCATGGACGCTGAACACATTTTTAAAAAGAAAGACACAGGAGAGATAAAACAAAAGTTATGACATGCAGTAGTGGCACATAAACGCCTGGGAAATGAAAAAGGATAATGGAGAACTGTCCTGGGAACGTTTTCAACTAGCACGTGCCTATATTTCGTATCTCTCTTTATCTTAAAAGTAGAGAAAGTGTCTGTCTCCTGAACCCAAACTGAGCTAAAAGCTCTTCCTTTAGAAACTCTGAACCACAAGCCAGTCTGAAATCTGGCAGCAAATTTTCATACTTAAAATCTTCCCATTAATATTTCAAAAAATTGATTTTTACTTATAGTTTTAATCTTTTATTATAAAACTTTTTTTAACAAAAAAATTGTTATCTTATTTATTTGTTTTTACGCTAACAGAAATGGGCCTGCAGTAGTACAACAATGAGGGGAATCTGTCATTTATCCAGATAAAGGATATTCAGCTGTTCTTGTTCCAGACACGAGCGGCAGGCCGACCACATAACCTGGATTTCCGCTGTAGTGGACATTCACGTCTTCCCCATCTGCCTGTTCAGGAGGCACAAAACACAGAGCGTTACTCAGATTTAGTGAATGGTCAAGGAGTAACATGTTTTCCTAAATTACTAAACACTTCTTGCATGTAATGTAGGGCAATTAAAACTAACGAATCTGTGAAACCAACAAATCCCCTCATTCAGCACCTGATTTGATCTCTACCAGTGAATAGCTGCAGAAGTACACAACACAGAGACAGAAGACAAGCTGGCAATCATAGTTTTGAAGTCAAACCTTTTTGGTTCCAAAGTAACACAACTACAAGCTGTGTTGAACCTATTTACTGTCACATACAGTGGTCAAAGTTTCAGATAATTAGGACATGTACAGGTAAACTCAAACATCCCACTTTTATCCTTAACATCATCACCTCATGTACACAATTCTGGAAAAGCAGCCTCACCCACACGCTACTCAAATAAGGACATTTTAACCAGCTTTTGTGAGGGGCTAACACATTTGTGACTGATTGTTCCAAAATAAAAATACGACTTTATGATTTCCCCACGCAGAGAAAAAAACATTACACATAGATAGGTTTGTTTGAACATACTACCTGGATGTACGTGACCTGAAACTCCTGTTCCAAACGCAGCACGGCTTCAGTTACAAATCCAAGCACCACAGACACCGTTGCATTTTCTATCTTACCCTGTGGGTTGTACTTTATCACATAGACAACCTGAGGAGACATAATCTTCTAATTACACACTTTCAATTAACTTATTTTTGCATATAACTATTAAATAGGGAGAAGTGTTGGGGTGGTTAACAAATAAAGACGTAGTATTGCTTAGATTGCTTCATTTAGATGTAAGGGAATGGCACCAGACATGGAAATACAATTAGATGCACGCGTCACTGGAAAAGCGTGAGATGTTTCCCTTTTGGAAAGCTGATTGTGTTTTTGGGGACAGCTATGAGACAGCACCATTGTCCCAGAGACGTCTATGCAGGATTCTTAGAGTGCCATCACTTTCCCTTAAATAACATCTGTGGATAAACTGAGGATACTGATTTATATGACAGTGGCAATTAGACTTGTTCTTGTTTTTGTTTTTTTTAAATATGATTTTGTGTCATATATTAGCTAACATTGGCACTGACAATTCAAGGTGGATGAATTGCCTCAATGTACTTTCACGTCCCACCTCCAAATATAACTGACAACACAGGCATGTCTGGGTGTGTCCAGACTTTTGCATCTCTCTGAAATGCCTGCGTGCCTGTGTGTTCGTGTGGAGTAAATGGCCTGTATTTGTATAGCGCTTCACTAGTCCCTAAGGACCCCAAAGCGCTTTACACAACCAGTCATCCACCCATTCACACACCCATCCACACAATGCTGATGGCAGCTACATTGTAGCCACAGCCACCCTGGGGCGCACTGAGAGAGGCGAGGCTACACGGACTCGTGATAATCATCATCCAGAAAAGAGAAAACAGGAAGAGGATATTTCTGACTATTGCACACAATTTTAAACCAGAGTGTAACGTGGTCACACCTGTAGACTTTACTTTTCAGAAAAAAAATCTTCTGTGTTTGTGGAGAGCACAGCAAAGACGTCAACACAGACAGGTGTGATATTTTCTACAGGAGTGGATGACTCAGTGGAACAACAGGTCTAATTAAAAAATAAACTAAATGTCATAAATTAACAACATTACAGGATGTATCACTGTATAATATATTTATGCTATATTTATTATACTATGTTATGTAACTCAATCAACATTGTATGCTAATGAATGTCAAATATGTATGTATATAAACTCCAGTGTGTGTGACTCACCTTCAGCACCACATTTCCACAGAGGGTGGGGTTGATGAGAACAGGACTGATGTTTTCTCCACCTGTGATCTTCAGCTCAGTCTGAGTGTGATCTGCAGACTGCAGGATGACTGAAGACACCACCACAGGAACAACCTCCAGCAACAGCAGGGACTCATCTCAGTTTGTTCACACTTTTTATAACTGTGTTTATGAGCTTCTGACACATTAAAACTACTGCACTACGATACAGAATGCACCAGCGGCTGTCTAACATCATAACATTTGTAAACAGCACACCATGCTGCGAATACTGCTCAGTAAATAGTAAAATCTAAACACAACTGTGTTCTGAATGTTAATGTGAAAATAAGTGATTGCTAGTTGCTCTTTAGGAACTGAGCAGAAAGTTGTGCCACTGTTCCTGTTACTGCGTTGCAGCACTTAACCTCAAGTTTGTTTGTGCGTGTTGTGCAACTTACAGCATGTAGCAACATCAAAGGATACACAACCAGGAGAAGCTGTCAGCTGTCTGTGTCTTACTAAATGTCCTGGTCTACCTAAAGGTGTTTGGCAAGATTCTGAACATAGATTTGATCACCTGGTTATTTTATGCATTACATACCAACATGAGATTATCTGAGCCAGGTTTTATATTAATATGACTGAGTTGGTGCATTAAAGGATGTTAGTGGGCATCAAAACCAAATTTAGCGGTGTACAGTCATGGTTAAAATAAATAAATTATACCGTATTGATTATGTATTTAACAAAAATGAAGACATTTTGCTCGTCCAGAGGATTAAGCTGATTGTTAACACGATGATAAGAAGAAAAAAAAATCATTCTGGGACGTGTTATGAAGGCAAAACAATCGAAAATTGAAATATTTGTCACAGGAGGAAACATTCAAGATACTTTCCAATTTTCCCAGAACTGGATGCCCCAACAAATTCACCGCAAGGTCAGAACCTGCAATGCTCACAGAAATTCAAGAGCTGCAGTGCTATGAAAAAAATTGTTATATTTATTATTTGTCATGTTTCAGATCATGAAATGAAATGTATTATTTTTCGGTTTTTGCTAAATTCATCTTATATTGTATTTACCTCATTTTAAACTTGGTAAAGTTTTTTATAAAGTCAATCTGTAGTCTTAGAAGTTGCATAGGGTATATTTTATACCATGACTGTAGCTTTGATGGAAACAGCTGGAAATGAGGTGCAATGGTAGCATCAAAAATAATCTTTCTACAGCTAAAAACAACTTTGTTTGCTTAATCAACTAATCTTGCAAATACATATTTACACAAACACATATGTTTAAAACTCAGAGCCACTGACACAAGCAATTAAAAGATACGTGAATGTGTCATTAATCTGTGTTCTGTCAGCTCAAACAACCACTGTGAAATCTACTTGCTTGCCATGTCATAACCCATATGGAAAAGAAATAGTAAAGACTTACATGATTTACTCATGAAAGTGGCCACTTTCTCATTACTTTCATATATTTTTTTAGTAAGTATCCAAAACATACAAGTTTCATTATATAATTCTTCAAAGGATCTTATATCTGTTTTCACTCTTGTATGCTTTTCATACAAGTTTCACACAAGACAGATACAAAGTTTATAAGATTTATATATATATATCTTTTCCATATGGGAATTCTGTGTGTATCTCTTTTTTTTGTTGCTTCAATTTAATAAAAATATATCTAAGAAAGAAAAAAAAACTTAGTGCCTATTACAAATGCACAAAGCTAGTGTATACAGGTTCTGTTTTGTCAGATTAACTGTTTATAACATCTACACTGTTTTAATGAACACATTTAAGAGTCTGTGACCTCATCTTGTTAACTTGGATTTCTTTTCAACTTATCAGTTAACTGATAAATGAGTTAGTATGTTTAACTCTGATAAACATACTAACTGTTTCAGAGTTAAATAGAGAAAGGTCAGGATACTTACAGCTGCGTCTGTGCTCATATCCTGTCAAGCACAAAACATTTCACTTTAAACCTTTTAATTAATGATCTATATTCAAACTATATATAGTTAAGGAACACAAAACAGGTGTGCATGCTGTTCATTAGTTGCAATTCAAATTCAATGACATTATAATTCCTGGGCTTATAGTGAACTTCACTTCAACAACACACTGTATTAAAGAGTGGATTTTTAAGAGCCAACCAGTGTGTAGCTCAGTAAATGTGAGACTCACACTAAACAGCTGGGTGTCAGTGTAGCTGTCCATGCTGAGGGCTGGCAGACGGCCGCAGTCCTGATCCAGGACCACGCGACGGGAGCACCGACTGCTTTGATCCTTCAGGAAAGCTGCAAACAAACCAGGAAAGCTAAAACAACATCGTTCATACTGATGAAAAAGCCTCTCATCCTTTTCATAAAGCTTTACAGGATGTAAACAAAGAAACTGCTGTTCAATAAGAAAGTGACAGTAAATATGCAAACTCTGGGCATAAGTAAAGACTGACACAGAAAGAGAATGGCTACATAGTGTAGTGGTTAACACATTCATTTTTCAGCCAGAGACACAAATCCCGTTTGAGGTTGCATCTCTGCCAAATGAAAACCATGCATGATCTGTCCAGTTAAGGAGCAGAGAGTTGCTGTTAACAAAATTACAGGTGCACTTAAAGACAACAATGAGACAAAACAGGTGTGGGTTTTTTATGTGGAGGCCTCTGGCAGTTTTTCCCTTCTCATGTTTTGTGACTGTTCTTTCACTAGTCCTGCATTGGACTACAGTCATTCTCACTACTCATAACACCAGGCTGGACCTTGCAGAGGTTGCCCAAGTAGTCCAGCTCAATATGAGCCATTACCAGAAGGTTTTTTGTGTCTCCGGCGGCCTGGAGACCCAACGTCCTCTAGTGGATCTGCACCCACTGCCTTGTATCCTGACTGGGAGTTGCCATAGAATACCAGAATTGGCAGGTCTACCACTGGTGCCCAGTGCTTTACACACAGTAGAACAGGTTTATGCTGGGCACATGTGATAGATATGAAAGAAGCTTTGGAGAACACTATACTGCCTGTAACATCGTTCAGCACGACTGGTTTGGTGGTGGGTCAGTGATGGTCTGCATAGGCACGTCAATGGATTGATGCACAGACCTCTACAGGCGAGGCAAGGGCGTCCTGATTGTAGAGAAAGATTTAATCCAGGATGAAATCTTTGGACCCACTGTCACACCCAATGCTGATGCAGTAAGTCCTGTTTTTTACTTCATGTTTCAGTCCATCCCATACGGCCAGGTTTTACCTCAGACTGTGCAGGAGCTCAGTGAGGCCCAGGTTAATATCTGGAAGGAGATCCCCCAGGACACCAACCACTGTTTCATTACAAGCACGCCGTGACGTTGTCAGGCATGCATACAAACACATGCGGGCGATTCCAGCTTCTGAGAAATATTCTTAAATGCTGCAATGAAATTTTTGCCACATTACTTTTTCACTTTGATTTTGGGTTGTCTTTGAATTCTCTAGGTTGATAATTTTGCCTCATTTCATTCTTTACACTTGGTCAGTCAACATCACCACAGACATCCAGACAGATTTTGTTTTGGTCTCCCCAACATTTAAAAGGAGCAACTTTTTATTTTGAAGGCAAACAGCCTCCATTTCCAGTTTGCTTCAGTTTCACCACCACATGGGGAGTAGTTTGCAAATTGCAAATGTTTACGACATTAAAGGACTCTGGATAGGATTGAGTGACATCAAGTGGTGAGTTTACAGGCTGCAGGAAAAACTAATTCCCCCTCTCTTTTCAAGTGTCCGGGTAAATCTACAGCGGTCAGTGGAAACACCGCTACTCATAGTTAAAAGTGATGATGTCATAATAATGAATACATTTTAATTTCTATAATTTACAAGTACAAAGGCATTACCTGCAGGACTGTTATCCACACAATCAGCAGTGACACCGGGAGCTGGCAGCTGCAAGATCTCTCTCTGTTCAGCCGCCCCTGCCGTCACAATCACATCCCCGTACTGAAAAGCCGAAGCATCAGCAGAGAATGAACAGACAGGAAAATGTTCAGACTCACCTATGAAGGAGTTCACTGAGTGTTCAAGTTCCTCACATGTTCTGGACTAAACATACCTTCATATGTTAAAGTACTCATGGACTATCTAAGAATAATAAAAATCACTGACTGATTGGATGTGGACAAACTTACTGATGCTACATGAGCTATAAGCAGTTACTCCTCACCTGGTATCCACCTGAGGTCTGGAGCTTTACAGAGGACGCCTGGTTAACTTTCTCTAAACTGAACATATAGCTGGTGAATTGTTTAAAGAGCGACACAAAGTTGCTGTCAGTTGGCAGAGCGGGAGAGGGATATGACAGTCCATCAACTCCTGCAGGTAAAAAGAAACTAGCTGAGATGAGCTTAAGGAAGCTGTTATACATAATATTGTAAATAACACACTGTTAAATTTGCCTTTTTTAACTTTACCAAACTTGTGTGCAAATGGTTTCTTGAAGCGTTTACTCTAACACTCCATAAAAGTCCATTTGCTGACTTACGGTTTTGTGACTCAATGCAGAAGATGTCGTAGTTGGTCTCCTTCTGAACAGATGATTGCAGCTCTGAATAACCGTCTGCTGCTCTCCTTAAAGAGTAGAACGCTACATCGTGGCTGCACATCTGCTTGCTGCCACTGCAAAGTGATTAAAGACAAAGAAGGAGCTTATTGCTATGGACACGCAGACAAATGCAGAATTATTTGCTCTACTGGGAAACATTTTTATGGATTCTCTTTTAGCAAGAGAAGACAGAGTGTTGCCATTTGTTTACTGTTGCTTTGATCAGGTCAGTGCAGTGTGCATGAACATTTCCACAGTCAGCTGTCCATCAGTAGGACAACAAGCATACAAACCACTGAATGTTTTCACTCAGTAATAACATTTCTTAAAAGTCTTAAACTGTTAGGTTGATGGTCAGTTTGGGGGATTAATGGTTCTTCTATGAGTCACATTTATGAGTTTTTCTGTAGCTGAAGTTAACCCTCACTAACAAACAGTTGTTTTAATTGAGTGGTTTTTTTTAGTCCTATTAAAGGAAGTGCATTAGGCTATGGAAAGAAAGCAGGGCTAAAATTTGATGTGTTTGGACTATTTAATATTTGGGCGCATGTGTGCATGTAAACTGTTTTTTACAATTTGGCCAAAGCAGCCAACATTTCTCTCAGTGAACTCAGGTGGAGTGATGTTTTTCTAGCGTGGACGACAACAACACACACGATCAAAGCCACCACAAAGCCAATAAGAGTCCGTTATTAAACCACTTGTTTAACAAGCTGAAACTTAAAGAAATGCTTACTTTGCTCCTGTTTGCACCAACCACTGTTTTTTAATATAAAATACAGCAATACCACACATTGGCACATAAAACAATTCTAACAAAATCTATTAATTATACAACACAGAGCCAAGAGGAGAAAAATCTATTTTTGTGAACTGACACTGTCGCCCATTAGTAGAAACAGAGACGATTTTCAGCTGGACTTCTACATACCTCACAGTGGGATATGAGCAACTGGTGAACAGAGGCACATCCCCACTACACACTCTGTCACAACAGCAGTTGATGTCACATACATCCATCTGCTCATCGCAGGGACATAACCTGTCAGCTGACACACAAACACACACAGGTCATAGTTCATATTTTCTAGATGACAAACAGTCTTAATGCATTCAATACATTACAAATGGTACAAATGTGAAACGGCAGTTGTGTGTACAACTAGGTTTAATGTTCAAGCCATTAATACACACAAGAGGCAACATATTAGGAAAACCTTTAAGCATAATGTAGTTCATTTTGTCCACACCCTATTTGATCAAATTCATGCTAAACACATAAATAAAAATAAATAAAACTGATATCACAGGAGAGGATCGGGAATGAGCTTGCACTGGAGCTCTTACTCTGACTGATTGTGAACAACTGGTCAATGGGACTTAATTCTGACAAGTTCAATAATTATTTAGAAAATATGTACTAAATGCAGAGAGGTTAAAGGATCACTGTAAAGGAGAGTAAACATTTTGGGAAGAGGTAACGTGTCAGAATATTATTTCAAAATAAATGTAACTACTTTAGAGTTCAGAATGGGTCTTATTAAAAATAAAGAAACACAAAAATCTCAGAATGTGTACGTTATGTAGAAGTAATGTCAGAGCGGTCGTATTATTCATACACAGGTCTATGTGTCAGCGCATGCGCATGCTCTCCTTAAACGAAGAGTCTGTATATACCTGCATTAATGAGCATCCCAAGTTTTTATCTATCCGAATGAAAAACATAAAATACCACAAGGTCAGATCAAACGCTACGTTAAAATATCTTCATTTAACATTTTCCTTACTACCTCCGAGAGAACAGATATCCTAGCCACAGTTGTATAATGGGTACAATGGCTAATGGGTTTAATTTGAATGTGTTCACATCTCTGAAAGTAGCTGGCAAACTGAATTACCTAAAAGCTATTTTGGTGGACAAAGAAAAACAGTGAACATGTGCTAAAAACGGGGGGACTGGGGTAGAAACTGGGGTTAAATCACAGCGACAGGTTACCACTGGTGAGAGGAGTGGGTAGGTGCCCGGAGACTGGCAGGGGCACGGCAGGTAGGTTCGGCGTCTCGGTGCTGTAGCTCGGAGCTGTGGTCGTGCTCTCAGACACTGGAGGCTGTGTACGCGGATAACTCTCAGTAACATTATCAATAAGATTGAAGGCATCAAAACCCGTCGTATTAAAGTCGCTCTCTGTTGTGTTTACAGTAACGACAGTAAGCAAGAGAAATAAATAGAAGAACTCTGGATCGCACTTGACTACAGTTGTGACCGCCATAGTTATTTAATCGTTGCTATGGTTCTTCTTCTTCTGTTGCTGCTGCTTCTTCTTCTATGGCCCCTAATGGCGGGTGGCAAACCAATTGTAAGTAATTTACCGCCACCTAGTGGTACCGCTTCTTTTTGGTAATGCTGCGTGTACGGGTTTCCGCCCGCATTACCGCCACCTTTCATCGGTGTACAGATCTGCCAAATGTTTGGTTGAATTGATGGTGGAATTATCAACGTTTGACACACACAACACAGCACTCAGAATCTACCCTGCAGCTTCACAAGTACTCTGTTTAATCTGGTCACTTCACTTTATTGTTATTGATATTGATATTTAAAAGTGCAATACTGTAATTTTCTGCTGCTCATTCCTGTGCAATATCCCATCTGCCCTCCCGTCATATTTCTTTTCAAGATTTTCTTATTTAATCACTAGTGTACATATATTTATATTTATAGATACATATATATTTAGTCATCTTTTCTCTTTTACCATGTCTCTCTAATATTTTGCTCCTTACTATTTTTCTATTATTTTATTTTATTATATTTTATTATATTTTCTCCTACTGTATCATGCTGCTGAGTGACTCCTGCTCGTCAAACACATTTCATTGCAATGTTGACCCTGTGCTAACTTGCATATGACAAATAAAACTGAAAACTGGTGAGAGGATAAACTGAAATCACTGTGCAAACACACATTTATAATTATTTATTTTATTTATAATTAACAACTGTTATGACTGCTACAACGTTAACCCATTTTTGTGAAGCTAAGTCAGTTCCAATGGTCAGTTCCCTTGTCAACATCCAACTGACACCAGTGTTTTCAAATAAATGTAGTTAATGGGTATTAACTAGGAAGTTGTGATTCACCACATCTATCTGACAGCAACAGTTCACTAACTGAATTAGGTCATCCTGGGACTAAAACCAGGATGCTGGTCTGAGTGGCATCATTGTCCAGACAGGACTCCAGTTCTTCTGCCAAAGGCCAAAACACCTTGCTGCTTCCCAAGGTTTGACTTGTAACTCCAGGCACCGTGGCTAACAGGCCTGGCCATGAGCAATCCATGTTTGTCCAGGACTGCTTATTTTTGGTATTTGGGTGTATTTAACCTGGTCCTCATATCTGAAGGCTGCTCCCCTGCCCCCCAATGTGCCACTTGGGAACCTGGTAGATGGGTGTGGTTTCTCCACCCTAAAATCGAAACTATAAAGTGTTTTCAGTTTCAAGTCGGATCCCCTGATCTCCTCTGATATGATGGTCCTATAACATTGCTCTAGACTCTGTGAGAGATGTATAATCAGAGTAATGAAGTAATCAATCATCAGACCGTCACAATGACCAACTTAAACCAAGCTGACAGGGTTTGAAATTTGTTGCAGTGCAGATTAAAGGAAAGGTTGCTGAAACTGTGGGTAAGGGTGTTGAAAATGCCCTAAATCAAACTTGTAGCAGGTCTAAAGGAAACTTTTTAATAGGAAAAAGAAGAAATAAAAATAACTTATTAGTCTGTTGTAATGACATCACCATTAAACCATTGAAGAGTTCAAATTATATTTTAGTGGTAGATTAAAAAATGTTTCAAAATTCAGTGACTGAAGTCCATTTCTTCAGCATCTTCTTCACCAAAACTTCTCCATCAAACCAGGAAATAAAGTTTGCTTGGTCAGATTACGAGCTTAAATCACCTTTTCATCCACAAGATGGCGACACAGAACGACAAAACACAAGTTTCCTGCACAGCAAGGACAGAAAGAAACAGAACGAAGGAATATGAGAGAAATAATATTATTATTAATTATTAATATGTTATGAATATTGTCATTATTAATAGAATGATAACACAATATTACTGACTCCTCACCTAAACAGAAGAATTAGTATAGTTGAATTCAGCAGGTGGGGGAAGCTCGGTTGTGCTGACTCAGCACAAAAGAAAAAAAAAATGACAACAAACAAAAATTTCTATTGAGAGCTGAAGTCGATTTTCTTTGCACACAGGCCAGCTGTGAGCAAGCCTGTGCTTACGCTCCTCTGACGTTTACTGGTCTTTGTGGATTTGCACAGCTGAATTCAACAAGATGTCAGCAGATGTTTTATGGGATATCTTGGCTTTCCCACACTGGCACTAAAGTGCTCATATTGTATTTATACTAGCCAGTACCCAGCTGCCATAATGGTGGACTCTAAGAATCTCATCATCATCAGCTTGAATCCAAAGTTTAAATGAAGCTGTGTCACTCTAACCGAACTCTGACCATGAACACCAAGCCAACAGTGTTTTACTATAAATTTAAAGGAAAGCTAACCTATTGATCCCACACTCACCTGACCTGTATTTTCATGCAATCTTCAATACAGTTTGTTTTGAAGGATGTTTCACAACATGAAAAAAAACACAGCTTTCTATACAATGTCAGATTTAAAAATCAGGACGTTACGTGTAAGCGTTAAATTTCCAGTTTATCAAATACCACTGAGCATTCTTCCTCTCCTGTCCTGTTTTACTTCTTCCCAGGAAATACAGCAGCTGTACCTTTTACTAGCTTCAGTATTTTTGTTTGTTCAGCTGTTTGTTCAGCTGTTTGTTCAGCTGTTTGTTCAGCTGAGGGTTAACATATACAGATATTTTCAAACTTCATGTTTGAGGAGTTCTGAGTGCTGTAGAGATAAACAAATCTTCAAAGCAAAAAATGTTCATCAAAAATCTTTTAAGATTTTAAGTTACTCGATTAATTGCTTCAGTCCTTTACTGTAATAAGCAGTGCTATATAAATTATCTCCATCTGCTCAGACTGAGTGTCTTTGTGAAGACTCATGGTAACCTAAACAACAACAACAACAACATAGGTATGTGTCAATACAACTTTTATTTTTCTATTTATTTTACTCTGTGTCAAATAGGAAGCAAGCGGCCATTATCACAGCAGGCATTTTGACTTTTGGCTCAGCTCCTTCTTTAAGTATTCCACAATAACACCCCAGCATCCACATCTAGGCTGGTAGCATTTTTGTTAGGGGGGGGAGGAAGCAAAGACAAGCAACATCGTTTCTTTTCTTTTTTTTAATGTTTATTTATAAGATTTTAAGTTCAAAGTTACATAACGTCACACCAGACAAAGGACATAAGATTCAAAAACAATAACATTTAAGCACAGAAAAAAAAGAAGAAGAAACAGAAACCAAACACAACAAAAAAAAAAAAAACCAAACAGGAAAACAGGAAAGAAAAGGAAAAAATAAATAAAAATAAATAAATAAAAATAAATAAATAAATAAATAAAAATACACCAGTTAGCCAGTACAAATCAAAAGTTCAGAAGAAACACCATTGTCCAAAGAAGATGATCTTCTGTGTGAGTTTAGACAGGGCAACAGAGAGTTCACCAAGACCAGAAGATGTGGGAAACATGTCCAGGAAGGACTCGGGGTCCGGCAGAAGTGCAGTTTCACACAAACACAAAGTGCAGTCAAATGGGTTAAAGTTTATCTTGAATTCCCGTTAATATGATTGAGAAAAGGGCCCCAGATTTCAGCCAAATGATAACGAACCTCTTCAATATACAAACAAGCAATCATCTCACGTAGCCAAACCCTGAACAATGGAGGAGATGGTGATTTCCAGGCTCTGAGAATAAGTCTTTTAGCTACAATCATGCCAAACATTAAGGCTTTCTGAAGAAGACGTCTGAGTGCCAATGAGGTCAGGGAGCAGCCTAGCACTGCAAGTACACCATCTGGCTCTAATTTTAAGTCATAAATCCGGTTACATATATTAAATATCTCTGCCCAGAAACTCCTGAGTGTGGGGCAAGACCAGAAAAGGTGACCAAGGGTTCCATCCATGGCTTTGCATCTGTCACACGAAGACGAAATAGACGGAAAAATGCTGCATAGCTTTGTTTTAGAAAAATGCAAACGATGAAGGACCTTGAACTGTGTAAGTTGTAGTCTGGCATTAACAGAAAGCAGCATCGTTTCTAACTTCTTATTGGTTAGGCGTCCTCCAGTCCACCTCCAAAGATTCCCCCTGCACACCATCTTGATATCATTTTGTGATTAAAAACTCACAAAGACTACAGCTGTAACACCATTTCTAATGAGCACACGATCACTTTCAGATGTATAATATTTGATGTGTCAACAGCTTTGAGTTGGTTTTGGATGAGGAATCTTTGATGCCATTAATAATTAGAAGTAGTGGTGTGGGTAATGTTTCAGGAAAATGGAGCGTAGGAGAACGATTCTGGCTCACAATGCCAGGAGTGGAAGAATTGCAGAGTTGCTTCTCCTGGGCTGCTTCTGCAATAGAAAGTGAGCAAATTAGAGGCGTGTGAAACCATGTGTTTTAAAGATATTAGTGTGTAATAGTGATCTTGTTAAGCTTGTAATTATGCCAGTTACACAATTAAATTTCCCAGGATAGCTGGAGAGAGCAAAGGATGGTGTAAAGTTACCCCAAAGTTGGACAACATCGGCTGAAGGGGTACAGCAAATGTTTGTGTACCTGAATGTTCACTTATCTGGTGGGATATCGTGTCAGTTGTTGAAAAACTATGTAAGAGCCAGAAGTGCAGCCAGACGCTGCTCATTTTACATTTTTGCCTGTTTCTTCAGTTTTTCCGACAGTAAATGGTTGTTTTTTTGGAGTGGGGCTCAGCCCAGTAGTCCCAGTGAAAGCAACGTTTAATGCTTCAGCATAACCAGACATTTCCTGATGACTATGTGGGAACAGTTTGGGGATGACCCCTTCCTGTTCCAACACGGCTGCGCACCAGTGGACAAAGCAAGGTCCATGAAGACATGAGCGAGGTTGGTGTGGAAGAACTTGACTGGCCCGAGTCCTGACCTCAACCCAACAGAACACCTTTGGGAGACGGCGAGCCAGGCATCCTTGTCCAGCCTGGCAAATCCACTTCTGGAAGAATGGTCAAAAATCCCCATAAACACATTTCTAAACCTTGTGGAAAGCTGTTATACACTACCATGTTCTTCTTAAATACCAAACATTGTCATGTCGCTGTTGAATGTTTTGGTAGCCATGCTGGTTCAGTGTGCCTTCAATTTTATAAATAAATAAATCCTCAACAGTGTCACCAGCAAAGCACCCCCACAGCTCCTCCTCCATGCTTCAAAGGTAGAACTAAAGATCTCAAATTTGGACTCAAGACCAGACCAAAGCACAGATTTCCACTGGTTTAATGTCCACTCCTTGTGATTCTTGGCCCAAACAAATCTCCTCTGCTCGTTGCTTTTCATTAGTCGTGGTTTCTGAGCTATTTGACCATAAAGGCCTGACTTACACAGTCTCCTCTGAACAGTTGATGTAGAGATGTGTCTGCTGCTGAAACTCTGTGTGGCATCTATCTGAGCTCTAATCTGAGCTGCTGTTAACTTGTGATTTCTGAGGCTGGTGACTAGGATGAATTTATCCTCAGCACCAGAGGTGACTCACTGTCTTCCTTTCCTGGGATGCTTCTCATGTGAGCCAGTTTCATCGTGACCACATGAGGCTCACTGAGAGAAGGCCGAGGGTTTGCAGCGCTGTCAGCAAAGCAAATCTAAAATATAATAAAATATAAAATAAAATATAATCTTTGCTACATATTTCCATAAATCTTGCTTCATATATTTGTATGTGCTTCAATGTAGAAAGTAGGAAATAAAGAAAAACCATGACTGGTAGTTTCCCTGCAGAGGGTGGCCCATCATCAAATTAAACCCTGTGCATTAAAAACAGGATGCCACTTAAAATGATATATTTTTGGCAATATAGTGTGTATTGTTACACTTAGTTGTGTAACTGTTAAATTAGTTTAAAGTTTCAATATCAACATGTGGGTAGAATGAAGAAATTCAGAGAAGCTGCTATGTGATCACTTAATGACCACATGATTTATTTAATAAGCAGTTTGCTTCGTAATTAATGCTCTAATTAGAGTTTCTTCCTCTCAGTGCCACAAATCTTGCTCTCTTTCTATCTCTCACATGTAGAGCACACATGATACCTCGTGTGTGCTCTACATGTGAACTTAGCTGAATAATCTGTGTGTCTGTCATTCAGTGGCCATTCCCCGATATACACACAAAAGTAACACAAACACACCTTGACCTTTACCATCCAGAGTGCAGGTATGCCTTCCCTGAGAGCTCAATATTAACCACAAAATCACATGACCCACACTGCTTTAATGACCACTCTGAATTGATTAATGACTGTGAGTGGTATGACTCTGAGGAGCAGGAGAATAGTCTAGTATAACAGGAAATGCAAGTTGCATGAGCCCAGTACGGAGCAGAGGAAAGAGGGTGTCAGAGGTCACAGAGACAGCTACAGTGGAGTCAATCACAGATTAACAAGAGGAGCCTACAGAGAGTGTACAGTAGATGGTAAAGGTAATTGGCTATGTATCACAGGCCTTCAAGCTGGCAGTAATTAAACCGTTACTTAAAAAGCCATCACTTGACCCAGCTTTCTCTAACCTCCAACCTACCTGTTAGCTCAAAAACTCTTTAGAGTAGTTGTCAAACAGCTAACAGATCATCTGCAGAGGCAGGTTTACTTGAAGAGTTTCAGTCAGGTTTCAGAGTTCATCACAGCACAGAAACAGCTTTACAAATGATCTTCTTATGGCCTCTGACAGTGGACTCATCTCTGCGCTTGTCCTGCTTGACCTCAGTGCAGCGTTCAATACTATTGACCACAATTTTTTATTACAGCGTCATATCTATCTAAGAGACTCCAGTTTGTGCATGTAAATGGAGAGTCCTCTTCACACACTGAGATTAATTATGGAGTTCCACAGGGTTCAGTGCTAGGACCAATTCTGTTTACATTATACATGCTTCCCTTTGGCAGTATCATTAGAAGACATAGCATACATTTTATTGCTATGCAGAAGGCGTGGCACTTTATCTATCCATGATAACGCACAACAATTAAACTGCAGGAATGTCTCAAAGTCATAAAGACCTCGATGACCTTAAATTCAAATAAAACTAAGGTTATTGTACTTGAACCTAAAAATCTTGCGGTATCTAGCCAGATCCTTACTCTGGATGGCACTACCTTGGATTTCAGACACTGTGAGGAATCTTGAAGTTGTTTTTGGCTAGGATATATCATTTAATGCACATACTAAAAAAAAATTAGGACTTGTTTCTTGCATTTATGCAATATCATCAAAATGAGAAAAATCCTGTCTCAGAGTGATGAAGAAAAACTAGTCCAGTATGAAAAGCGGAAAAAAAAGAGAGAGAATGCATGGAAACTGCTAGCATAATGGACAGGTGTTTGACAGGGCTCCCACACAAACGCAAAGCAGGAGATGAAGCATCGCCAAATATGTTTCCAAACCAACTTCCTTCCAAGCCAAAGACGAGAAAATATGATGAAGCATATCTTCCCTTTGGCTCACCAAATTTGGACAATGGAAGCCGTTCATTAGCCGTCTGTTACTGTGGCCATTACATTTTTAGTGAACATGGTAATGTAATACATTACTGTAGTCACAATAGTGTGTGATACTCAAATTTTGGTGCTGATCTGTTACCAAATAAATACAGACCTAGTATTGCTGATACCAGCACTCTTCACTTGTAAACCGGCTAATATAGGAGAGCAGTGTGTAATGATTTATGAGATCAATTATCATCATCTTGCCAAATTTTCACACAATTTAATGACCACTGAATCACTGTGATTTTACTCTCCACAATAACTAGTTTACATAACAAAGCAAAGCAAATATTTTGAAGCTGTTTTTTTTTTAGCTCTTCCATGAAGCATGTTCATCAAACTCTGAATTTTAAGACACTCCGGAAAATGAATTCTGAGTTGAATTACTCTGTGATCAGCAAATCCGAGCTTCCTGGTCCAGAACAGCTGATTCAAGTTAATTTACCTAAGCAAACTATAATTAACCCTTTAAGACCTACCATAGAACCCAAGTCCGCCAGAGCTTATATTATATTTTTACATGCTGTGGAGCCATTTTTGGGAGCATTTCAAGTTGATATACATCAATACAACCATTACAGCCTAAATTTTATTAATATGTCTGCATTAAGTGCATAGTAATTACATAAATTGCAAAAAAAAAGTGCAATAAACTACCAAAAAATTAAAAATCGTTTTTGTTTTTTTAACATATATTTCTAGTTGGAGAAATTTAAGAGGCTTATCCCTCAAAACTGTAAATACAAAAAAGTTGCACAAAATAGTTTCCCACCACAGGAAATTTATTTTGAGTGTCTTCATAGTTTTATTTTTGAAATACACCAATTTTTATACACTGCAGGAAAAATGAAAATAAATATTATAATGCAAATTTGCAAAGAAAGCAGCATATGCATCAAAATAAACTATTTCCAGCAGTGCAATTTGAGTCCTAAGCATCCCAGAAACGACACAGAAAGTCATAAAGTCAAACATAACTTTAAAAAACACCAGTATAGGCTCATGAGGCCCTGATGGTAAAAAACTACATTTCCGCGAAAATCACGTCACTTCCAGTTTCGGGCAGGTCATGGCGGACATGCAAAAGTTCGCACTGACGTGTATTCGATTGTAGGAAGTGTTATGAACAGCTGATCGGATCGGCAAAGCGTGTTTCTGGAATATTATGTTTTTGTTGCTGCAAGTGCTTTTTATGCAGTTTTTGCAAAACTATATGTGGAAGGAAACTGTGACCGAGGACAAGCTGATGGCATAAGATGTAAGTACAACTCCTCCGGTTTCATATGCAAAAAAAATTATTGCGCTAGCTCACGTGGTTGCAGAGCTACCAGGATTTAGTAGTTTAGTAGGTGCCTGCTCCGACCAGTTTTAAAGGGTTAAGGGTGCTTCAATACTTGAAGTCTCATTAGAATGGTTTTATCTTTGCTTCGTGTTGTCAGCTTTGTGCTCATACATAAAAACTGGGTCTTCATTAAAACTATATGAGAATGAGGAAACCCCTCAGGTGGACCCAGACCCCCGGGACAGAACTCATAGGTCTCAGCAAAGTCCTTCCAGACAACCAAAGAATATCCAGGTTTCTAATTTAGTGGTGAAAGTAATGTTTCAGTCATGACTCCTGTGGGATCTTCAGTGTTAGTTAATGTTAAACTGATTACCTATAAACTATATGCACACATTCAAATAACATATTCTTCACAATGACAAAGACAAAAACTTCCTCAAACTTAAACCTCCCCAACAAACGATGTTTAATTTACTTAACTGGCTTAACTTTTGAAATCTGGCAACTATGTCCGTGTTTTACATGCAGTTTTGTCTGTTAATAAGTGGCTATGCAGAGACATCTAGTGGATTTCTGAGTAAAGTGCAGCTTAAAAAGAAATAACACTGCAAAACCTGGGCTGTAGGTGCCCTTCGATGTGTTTGTCCCACTGTGTCCTGAGCTACAAATCTGCTGTATTTCACAGATACCTGCCTATGAATGTCTTTAACTCCCCATACAAAGCGTGTATATCTATGTGTTTCTAGTGTATCATGTCAAGGTGCTACACAGCTCCACCTCTGCTTCTCTAATCCTCTCCGTCTGCACGTCTCTGTGTCTATGTCTCCATCTATCTGCTCAATTATCTGTGTATCTCTCATCAGGTCATCTTTTCTACTGTCTTCTCTGCCTTCAAACACGAGCCGCCTTCCCTGCCACCAGTGTCCTTCGCAGGTGCATGAACACATGAGAAACTTATTCTGTATCTCAGCAGTTCAGATTTTCCTTCTGTATTTCTGTAAATGAGTACACGACACTTGTGGATTCCTACTTTAGAAACAGGACGTCACACAACCTCCCATCTTTCTTTTATAAAGACAAAACTAAGCAGAGCAGTAAAGTGCAGCAATTGGAATATTAACATTATCTGGACATCTTGTTCTCTCCACCTTCCTGCATCTGTCTGTCAGTCTGTCATCTCTCAGTCCTGATAACATCATGTTATCTGCTCTTCAAATTAAAACACCAGCCATATGCCCTTCATCAAGGTACACCATCATATACCTGCTCAGTGTGTATTTGACCTTTATTAAAAGACAGAATCGTCACTGTCTTGCAGCAAAGGTCAGAGGATGGTTCATTGTAAGGGTGTTGGCCTTGGGTTTGTTTTTTTAGAATTTGCTTTGATGTCACAGAGACAACTCTGTTTTCAGGGTAGACTTAGAAATAAGAATCCCAACAAGGACCAGCAGCAATTTTAATCTTAATATGGTCCCAAACCCGTCTCAATGAATTGGCTTTGTACCACAGGCCATCAAGCTGGCACTTGACTCAGCTGCCTTAACTAAGGTCCTAGTAGAGCTCAGTGCAGCATTTGACCATAATAGTTTATTACAGCGATTAGAACATGTCGTAGGTTTAAAGGTACTGCAGTGGTTTGTATCATGTCTATCTAATAGACTCCAGTTTGGGCATGTAAATTAGATTATGCATTAGATGGTTGAGTTGAACAGGCACGAAGGATTTCTTGTGTCGTTCTCAAGACTCTTCCACAGTACTGTAGTCCATGAAGACTTCCACATTCAGCTCGCTGAAGTTTAATTCTTTATCTGGCATCCATCTGAAGGTTTTGGGTTTGAATCTTGTACCTTCTCCAAGAACATCACTTTCCTCACACAGATCCTCACACTGTATACGAGATCACTTGGTCCCCAGGAGCCTAGTCCTATTGCTGGATACCTAAGGGGTGGTTCAGGGTCACCTGATATAGCCCTAACGATTGCTTTATGAAAAAGGAGAAGTTTTCAAATTGTGCCCTGTCTTGCATTTTACTTAAAATGCTAGAAATCAAAAGTCTGCGTTCAGAGAATGAAGAGTCCTTTATGAGGACCTCTATGAGGTCTGTGAGATATGATGGAGCCTTATTTGTACTGTAACTTCTTTTAAAGCCACACACGATGAGCAAGCCGTCAATCTGAGAAAATGAGGCTGCATGCTCAGACACTCAAAAGCTATTACGATACAGATAATGAAAATACTTTGTTTGAGGGTTCAACAATACACTAACTAATGTCAGGAGAGGACTGATTCAAACCTTCAGTAAAAGAACTTGGGTAGTGAAAGGTATGAGGCCTTTTCAAGACAGACTAACTTTTAACGTTTAATTAAATCTGAGTTGATTTTTCTTTACGCAACTTTTCCTTCGTGTGTGTGTCTGTGAAAGGCTCCATACTGTAAACAAAGGCATGTTGTAAAAACCTGCCAAATCAAATATGTGGTAGCACTCGCTGTGGTGACTCCTTTTGAATTAGGGAGTGGCTGAAAGTTGCTTTTATTTTTGCACGTGACATTTCCAGGACACTCTATACCAGTTGATGTCAGTAATGTACCATGGGCCAGGTGTACAGCCCACTGTGAGCCCCAGTAGTAGCGTGAAATGTGGGGCACATCTGGGCATTGCACTGTGGGGCCCCACTTGGGCCCCACAGTGCCCCACTTGGGCCACATCTAGAGTGGGAGCATACATGTCCTACAGTGGCCTCACTGTGGGCCCCTCTGCTTAGTGTGGGTCACAGTAAGATCACTGTTGGGCTGCCCCATGGACTACTCCGAGTATATGTACTGGAGATAACTGCCTTTACACACTAATCATCAAACTTTCTTTTGACAATCAGTGGAAGTTAAGGGTGTCTTACAGACAAGCTGCATTGTATTGATCTGTTTAATAAATACATAATCAGTCACACTGCATCATTCCCATCAAATCAGTGGTGAGCAGACCACAATATTGACGAACTATGTCCGATGTTTAATATTAGGACAGTATGGGCCACATATACCTTTAATATACATAGAGTAGAAGAAGAGATATTCATATCATATTCAGTCTATCAAAGGTGAATTATCCATCATAACAAAGACCTTGGGTTTGCCAGATTTGCTTCCAGTTATTACTGGTTATTACTGAAATAAAATAAATATGAAAACCCAACTTCTGATTTATCCTCAGCAGCTGGGTGTGCAGAGCTCAGCTCATTTCAATCACAAACAGCAGCATCTTGATTTACACCAGCCACAGTTTTAATAGAGCTAGCCATGGTCAAATTTAAACTAACCCGATTAATCAACTAAACATTCAATAGCTCCCATTCAGCAGCCAGGCAGAAAGCACACGCACCTTCCCAATATGAATTTTCCGGGAGATTTCTCTATTGATCGACAGACAAATGATTTGTGAGATACATTGTGCGGAAATCAATAGAGAGCCAGTCAATTGCTCATAAGAAGAACTGAAGTGTGGTGACATGAAGGCCAGAAAGTCAAGTCTGCATGTAATCTCACACATGCCCAAATGAAGACATACAGCAGGCGGCATACGTGAGCTAACACATCGAATCAAATCAAACCAGCAACTTTCAGTCACAAACTTGTAAATGTGTACAGCTGTTAGCAGCCAATGAGTTTTAATAACATAAAGAAGCAGAAAGTTTAGGAGACAACAGGGTGGTAAGTGACGTTTACAGCAATGAAAATTGTGTTAAACACAGTTTCACACACTGCAAGTCAACATTTCTGCTGAAGGTCTACTTTACTGTCTTGCACTGAGGTAGACCTCTGTCCAGTGTTGGTCAAGTTACTTGAAAAAAGTAATCAGTAACTAATTACTGATTACTTCCCCAAAAAAGTAATCCCGTTACTTTACTGATTAGTTATTTTCAAAAGTAATTAATTACTTAGTTACTTACTTACTTTTTAAAAACACGATTTACAACCTGAATAGGTAATAAAGCGATCGATCTTTCAGCCCAATTCTACTTTTTCTGCATAATCATCATACAAAATGTAATCAAATGGAAAAGTCTCTTTTTAAAACTTGTTTTATTCGTTTTAATCTTTTAACTTTATGCATCAAACAAAAATTTAATTATATGCAACATTCTCTGACTGGAAGAAATGAGTTTAACATTTAAACCTATTTTCTGCACATTCCAGCACATAAAATAAAATATTTTGTGTGTTTACACTCAGTCTTTCAAATAGATGCAAGTAAAACACAGCAGAAAATAAATAAAGTCAAAGACTAGCGGTCCTGTTGCTCTATTTTCACCTGTAAAGCAGGAGTGGGGTAGGCGGAGGTTTACCCTGGTGCAGGTGTGCCGCGGTCAGTGGAAGAATCCGCGAGTTTCTCTGTGAGTTTCCCATTACGTTGTAGCTACTCGGTGCTTGTTTGGAAGTTTAGGGGTTTTTTCGCTGTAAAAAGAAGTTTTCTTCCCACGCACAACAGACACTAATGTTTTTGTCACTTTTTATGGAATCAAACTCAAAGTAAGGTCAGTACTTCCACGCTTTAAACGCTGCACGCTCATACTCTCTCTGCACTCGATATATGATCCATTGTTGATCTGCACACAGCTGTTGTCACGAACGTCGCACTCGCTTACGTCACTGTCATGAGACATTCTCGCAAAAAAATCACGGTTTTAGTAACGCAGTAACGCAGCGTTCCTACGGGAAAGTAACGGTAATCTAATTACCATTTTTGAAATAGTAATCCCTTACTTTACTCGTTACTTGAAAAAAGTAATCGGATTACAGTAACGTGTTACAAGTAACGTGTTACTGCCCATCTCTGGTCTTTGATGTATATGTGTGTGTTTCAGTACAATGTGCTCTGTTTGTTTCTCTTTGTTGTGTCCAGTGAAAGAACAGTCAGGTTATAGCAGACGATGTTGTGGTCCTGGGACGGTGACCCAGTGTTTTTGGTTTTTGTACTTTTACTTTTTCATCATGGTTTGTGACTGTTTGTGTTTTGGTTTCTGTCCTAGTGTTTCTAGCGCCCTAGTTTCGTGGTACTTCCTGAGTTCTGATTTTTAGGTTTTGTTCTTTGACCTCCCAGAGTTAATTCTGTGCTCCCTCTGTTCTGTGTCATCCCTACCTGTGTATCCCCTCTAGTGTAGTCGGGTCTCCGTGTAAAGCCCGCGTCTCTGAGTCTGTGTCTTTGCGTGTGTTTTGAGTTTCCTGTTTTATTGTGAAAGTCTGTGTCTTATGCCAGTGTTCAGTTTGCGTTTGTCTCGTCGTGTCGATCACAATCAGCTGTGCCTCCCTCCTGTGTGTAGTTTCCTCGTTCCCCTCTGTGTATTTATAGTGTGTGCTCACTCATGTTCGTTGCTAGTCCGTCTGTGTTTCTTCCCTGTGTTTCTCCAGAGCCGTCGGTTCAGGTTTTTTTTGTTAGCCAATCCCAGTTTAGGTCACCTTTAGGTTTTGTTTTGTTCGCCGTGTTTCCGTTTGTGCCTCCAGTGTATGTTAATAAAGCTCGCTCACATCTAAGCCAGTGCCAGCGTCTGGGTCCTCCCTCACACTCACCACACGTCTGCCATTGCAGCCGTGACAGACGATAAATCAAGCCATAAATAAAAGCTGAATTGTCCAACACCCGTCCATACCCAGCCAACCACTGCTCTAGTGATGTCAAGAGAGGAAGGAGGCTAGGACATCCAACCCACAAATGTTGGAGGGTCTCCTCAGCTTGACCAGAAAACACAGTTAGGCTCTACTCTTTGGTCTATATGTACCACCACCACGCTCCACTGCAGATCTGCATTTCTCTATGGGAGGTTTGCACAAGGACCTCCAGCTGCCTCTACGAGAAGAACCTTGCAAAAGCACCATACCACCTCAATGCTGGAACACCAACTGTCAAAGCTCTGAGAACATATGAGGATTTCTTCAGGGCTTTAGGGAAATCTGTCATCTCTGGTGTTCTCCATCCACCTTTTCTCCCTCTAATGTACAGTGGGGCAAAAAAGTATTTAGTCAGCCACCGATTGTGCAAGTTCCCCCACTTAAAATGATGACAGAGGTCAGTAATTTGCACCAGAGGTACACTTCAACTGTGAGAGACAGAATGTGAAAAAAAAATCCATGAATTCACATGGTAGGATTTGTAAAGAATTTATTCGTAAATCAGGGTGGAAAATAAGTATTTGGTCACCTCAAACAAGGAAAATCCCTGGCTCTCACAGACCTGTAACGTCTTCTGTAAGAAGCTTTTCTGTCCCCCACTTGTTACCTGTATAAATGGCACCTGTTTGACCTCATCATCTGTATAAAAGACACCTGTCCACAGCCTCAACCAGTCAGACTCCAAACTCCGCCATGGCCAAGACCAAAGAGCTTTCGAAGGACACCAGGAAAAGAATTGTAGACCTGCACCAGACTGGGAAGAGTGAATCTACAATAGGCAAGCAGCTTGGTGTGAAAAAATCAACTGTGGGAGCAATCATCAGAAAATGGAAGACATACAAGACCACTGATAATCTCCCTCGATCTGGGGCTCCACGCAAGATCTCATCCCGTGGGGTCAAAATGATCATGAGAACGGTGAGCAAAGATCCCAGAACCACACGGGGGGACCTGGTGAATGACCTGCAGAGAGCTGGGACCAAAGTAACAAAGGTCACCATCAGTAACACACTACAACGGCAGGGAATCAAATCCCGCAGTGCCAGACGTGTTCCGCTGCTGAAGCCAGTGCATGTCCAGGCCCGTCTGAAGTTTGCCAGAGAGCACATGGATGATACAGCAGAGGATTGGGAGAATGTCATGTGGTCAGATGAAACCAAAGTAGAACTTTTTGGTATAAACTCAACTCGTCGTGTTTGGAGGAAGAAGAATACTGAGTTGCATCCCAAGAACACCATACCTACTGTGAAGCATGGGGGTGGAAACATCATGCTATGGGGCTGTTTTTCTGCCAAGGGGACAGGACGACTGATCCGTGTTAAGGACAGAATGAATGGGGCCAAGTATCGTGAGATTTTGAGCCAAAACCTCCTTCCATCAGTGAGACCTTTGAAGATGAAACGAGGCTGGGTCTTCCAACATGACAATGATCCAAAACACACCGCCCGGGCAACAAAGGAGTGGCTCCGTAAGAAGCATTTGAAAGTCCTGGAGTGGCCTAGCCAGTCTCCAGACCTCAACCCCATAGAAAATCTGTGGCGGGAGTTGAAAGTCCGTGTTGCTCGGCGACAGCCCCAAAACATCACTGCTCTTGAGAAGATCTGCATGGAGGAATGGGCCAAAATACCAGCTACTGTGTGTGCAAACCTGGTAAAGACCTATAGTAAACGTTTGACCTCTGTTATTGCCAACAAAGGTTATGTTACAAAGTACTGAGTTGTATTTTTGTTATTGACCAAATACTTATTTTCCACCCTGATTTACGAATAAATTCTTTACAAATCCTACCATGTGAATTCATGGATTTTTTTTTCACATTCTGTCTCTCACAGTTGAAGTGTACCTCTGGTGCAAATTACTGACCTCTGTCATCATTTTAAGTGGGGGAACTTGCACAATCGGTGGCTGACTAAATACTTTTTTGCCCCACTGTAGCACTGATGTAAAATGGTGCAAAGGCAGTCCAAACTACTGGCCACAGCTAATGCTCACCAAAAGAAGCCAAGAAGGGCAGCCAACACCTTCTCTAACAACTTTTGCAATGACCTGAGACGAGCTTCTTGGCTGAGGGTAGCAGCAATTTTCCACTGCCCTTCCAATCTTCACACTGCCAGTTTCATCAGTCCAGTTGTTGCTGGGACTACTTGCATGTTTCTAGAAGTTAGATTGAATGAGAGGGTTGTAAAACAGGGGTTCTTCTTCCCAGCTGCAATACAACTCAGAGCAGTCTCATTCAACAATTAACATTTTGGTTCTTGCTTGTCATAACCAAAGTTTCCAACCCAACCCTACATTGCGCGTTTCAGACCACATCTGTGGTTTGCAGTATACGAAACACTGAGCAGTCGGAAGACGATAAGGTGTAATGCAACTCCCTATATCAGTCAGTCCCTGTCCGCCTTCAGACAGAGATAAGAACAGTACTGAAGATTTGAGGCAGTGGTAACTGCTCCTGAAAAGGTAACCAGTTTCTGCTGTATTTACTGTGCTGTTTCCCTGGGCCTTAAAACTGCAAAGGCGGCATGGCGCTGTCACGTTGATGGTAAAAACACAGCCCTTTTCCACTGTGCTGCCGTGCCGCGATCCCAGCCACCATCAATGAGTCGGAGGCCCCCAGGAGAATTGGTGGGGTAGCGGGAGATGCCGTCAGTGAGTCGGGAACTATCGCCTGGATGCTGAAGCTCCTGGTAGCCAGGAGAATGTAATTTAATGTTATTGCTTGTGCTATTTCTTTTATCTGTTGTGTGCACTTGAAGCTGTTAATTTTATTGGTTTGTGTAGTTGCATATTGTGGTAGCAGTGCTTCCAAAATAACAAGAAATGCATCTTGGGACTTCCTGTTTACTTTTATTTGTGGATGTGGAACGGGATGGTTGTGAAGAAGTTAAATTGTCAGTAAGGAATTGTTAAATATGCAGATAACTCACTGAAACATGTTGGTATAACTGTAGTGCAGTGGTAAAACGTTAGTATTTCAACAACATGATGTATTTCTGACTTGTGCAGCTCCTTTGGATCATGTGCATGTTCCGATCGCAGCGCGGAGCGGCCATTTTCTGCATGCGAGGGATAAGTTGCGAGATCGTCTGTGTGCTCCAGTATTCCAAGTGAGCTGAGATTGCTGTGGAGTGTTTATAAAAATGTATATAACATTTCCACATTTTTAAAGGAGCCTTGTGTGATTTAGCTCTTTGTATTTGTTCTGCACAGACCGAGGCCACTCCCGTATTTTTGTGTTTTATTTCATTTCCTTTATTCCTCGTATTGTACTGGCACAGCTTTATTCTGTTACTTTGCCACATTACCTCTCATGCTGTTGATGTTCAGTACAAGTCCATATGGCTGCTGTTTGACAAAAGTAAAGGTCAATAGACATTTTTTGTTTATTCAGTTGCCATTGACAATAAAAGCTGCACATGACCCCAGTAACTGTGTCCTGTGTGGATAACCATTTTCCAGGCTACATTTCTAATACCTGTATACTGTTCATTTCTGCAGCAAATAGATTGAGTTTCCCCCATTTCCCACCACTTAGTAAGTGACTTAAAGTGATTTTCCTTAACCCCCACCGGCTCCTAAAAAGACTAAAATCTTGACAAAATATCCTGTCATGAACCAACTGAATATTAAATTGTCAATAGAGATGTATTAGAGATGCTACAGTGCGTGATGATCTGAGAAGCCAACAGATGATACTCTTGACCTCATTATATGATTGTTGGGTTTTTCTCTGCATGTATTATTGTATAGTCTACCTTACAAAATAAAGCGCCTTGAAGCGACTGTTGTTATGATCTGGTGCTATATAAATAAAATTGAATTGAATTAATCAACCTCTTGTTAATTAGACTAACCTGGCCACCTTTACGATGCCATTAGTGACTTTGACTGATGTCTAAATGTGTGAAGGAACGTGGGCGGGTTTCCTCTGTGTCCCCGCCTACTATTATAAAAGAGCTACTGCTTAACTGCTTGAGTTTACTGTTTAACTTTTTAAAACGTCTGAGACAGTGACAGAATGAACATGCCATAATGAGCATATGCATTTAAAAACACAAAGGGTACATCCTGTACTAAATCCTGCCTTCCTTTAATTCAGAATGAATAAGTTTATATATAAGAACAGCAACACTTTTGTACCATTACCTAAAAAACAGACTCTTAACAAGCCATTTCCCATATTACCAAAAGAGCTGTTTGTTTCTTGTAGAAGTCTGTTTGTTTTTTGTTTTTTATCAACTCAGTTACCATTCCCTGCTTAATTTGATTTCTTCCTCCATTCATATTTAATGTTCCTATTCACATGCCGTCCATAAGGAGAAGCAAGAAGGCAAGAGTCAGAATAATAAATCACTTCCAAGAGAAAGAGAGCCTCTGTGCATCACCCATGTTTCATTGTTGTGCTTTTAAAGAAGTTTTCCTCTTTTTATTTCCTTCCTTAGTTTCATCAGCATCCTTTTAACCAAAATATGTTTACTAAGCAGCTCACACACTTCCTTCCTTCTGATTTTCAACATTGAGTTAATGAGCCTACATCAGGAAAGAAACCTGCAATTTTAACACTGAGTCTGCCAAATGTATAATCCAGAAATGTATTGATCTCTTTTAATGAGTAATACTGTTTATCATCCTGTGACACAATACCTAAAAATCATCTATTACTTGTTCCTCTTCACTCTCATCTTCACTCTGTGTCACCGGAGCTGGTGCTGCTGGCTGACCTGCAGCAGAATCTCTCCCATCCTGCTTTTGTTTATTGTTTCTATGGTTATTTAGATCCTTTTTTATCAGTTTAATTTTCATTACATTCAGACACAACTGAGGTTATTGTAACCCTCCCAAAAACTCTAAGAAACATGGTGTCTAACCAGATTCTGACTAGCTTGGCATTCAGTAATGCTGTGAAGAGTTCTGGGGTCATGTTTGACCAACATGTGTCCTTCAATGTGCATTTTAACAAATATGTAAGTGGGCTTTCTTGTATTTGCACAATATCTCTAAAATTAGAAACACTCTGTCTTGGGGTGACACTGAAAAACTAGTTGATGCATTTATAACTTCCAGGCTGGACGACTGTGATTCGTTATTATCAGAACGTCCTAAAAAGTCCCTGAAAACCTTTCAGTTAATCCAAAGTGCTGCAACAAGATTCCTGACAGGGGCCGGAAAGAGAGAGTATATTTCTCCTACATTGGCTCTCTATTAAATCCAGAATCTAATTTAAAATCCTTACATATTATCTTTAAAAACCTCATAGTACTGTAGCAGTGCACTTTGCTCACAGTAATTTGCTGACGAGTAGTACCCCGTGGCTTTTAACAATAATGAACTGGGCAGCGGTGCTTTAGCACATCCTGCTGGCTATACGTGGTTACATTTTTTTAACTATCAACTTTTTAGTACATTCAGTTACAAGATACAACTTGTAACATTTAATTATGCGTTGGCCTGACAACCTTTTCTTTAGAATGACTCTGTCTTTAAAACAGACAACGAGCAAATCAAGACAGTGAAGAGAAAAGAAGACAGAGGAAGAGACGAATCACAGAGAAGGAAACAGGAAAGGGGACGGAGCAATGGGAGGAGAGAGTGGTTAAAGGACATACTCCCAGCGGTCACTTTGGGTGATGGAGCATGACTGACCTTGACTCGGAAACACACACACACACACACACACACACACACACACACACACACACACACACACACACACACACACACACACACACACACAGGGTTGGCAGGGTGCTTCTGAGACAGGTAGGATGTTTTTGTAATCTCCACCAATCAGCTGCCTGCTAGTCTGTGTAATAAATAGGGTGTGGTGAGAGGGCGAGCAAATATAACAAAGAGTGCGAGAGAGAGAGAGAGAGAGAGAGATTTGCTCTAGTTGTTTTAAATTACAGCCTGCCTTCTGTGAATAACCCTTCACCTACACAAGCGTGCCCAGCAGCCTCGGCTGGGATCTGTGAGACAGAAACATGGAGGACAGCAGGGTCCTGCTAGCTGACCAACCTTGTTATTAAGTCAGTGTGGCCAAACACAACCAAGCAGCAACATGAATTAAAGTGGCCCCCACAGCAGCCTGTCACTGGGCTGGCTGCTTCACTCCAGGAACACAACAGATGTCATCTTGATGTGTTTTTACCTTGAAATAGGTGAATAACAAACAGTTATTTCCAGGAGCACTCTGGGATTACACTTACATATACATGATACCTGGGAGTCATCGGGTTTGACTTCCATTACCGAAGAGTTAAATGGGTTCTGTTCAGACCGCCCTCAGAAGCAGCTGTTAAACTTCAGCCTCCAACTTTATATTTCTTGAATAAACAGTAGATCATGCGACTTTGTTATGTAACTGTTTCAACGTCAGGTGTAAAGAAGGTTTGCTCATTGCAGAGGGAAACCATTATTGCACAGGACAAGAATGTGTTTCAGAGCCCAGCAGAGTGCATGCCCCTTCCTAAATGAAAGCGTCATGGTCCCGGGTCTTTGACCCAGTTTTTGAGTTAGTCATAGACTTCTGATTTGTTCTTTTCATTGGAAATTATATGTAACTTATGTTCTAGTGCTGTATAAGCTTTCTGTATTAGTTATTCTTGAGCTGTGTTTTTCCTGGTGCCTCTGAGTTTTCATTATTTGAATAATGAGTTTTGCTTCCTTTGTCTTGTTAGCTGCGATTCAGTTCAGCTGCATGTATCACCCTCCTCTTTATATGTAGTCTGCATCTCCCTCATGGTGTGTGTGTTTCTATTTAGTCCTCAGCAGTGTTGGTCAAGTTACTTGAAAAAAGTAATCAGTAACTAATTACCTATTACTTCCCCCAAAAAGTAATCCCATTACTTTACTGATTACTTATTTTCAAAAGTAATTAATTACTTAGTTACTTAGTTACTTTTTAAAAACACCATTTACAACCTGAATAGGTGATAAAACGATAGATCTTTCAGCCCAATTCTACTTTTTCTGCATAATCATCATACAAAATGTAATCAAATGGAAAAGTCTCTTTTTAAAACTTGTTTTATTAGTTTTAATCTTTTAACTTTATGCATCAAGCAAAAATTTAATTATCTGCAACATTCTCTGACTGGAAGAAATTAGTTTAACATTTAAACCTATTTTCTGCACATTCCAGCACATAAAATAAAATAGTTTTTGTGTTTACACTCAGTCTTTCAAATAGATGCAAGTAAAACACAGCAGAAAATAAATAAAGTCAAAGACTAGCGGTCCTGTTGCTCTATTTTCACCTGTAAAGCAGGAGTGGGGTAGGCGGAGGTTTACCCTGGTGCAGGTGTGCAGCGGTCAGTGGAAGAATCCGCGAGTTTCTCTGTGAGTTTCCCATTACGTCGTAGCTACTCGGTGCTTGTTTGGAAGTTTAGGGTTTTTTTCGCTGTAAAAAGAAGTTTTCTTCCCACGCACAACGGACACTAATGTTTTTGTCACTTTTTATGGAATCAAACTCAAAGTAAGGTCAGTACTTCCACGCTTTAAACGCTGCACGCTCATACTCTCTCTGCACTCGATATATGATCCATTGTTGATCTGCACACAGCTGTTGTCACGAACGTCGCACTCGCTTACGTCACTGTCATGAGACATTCTCGCAAAAAAAATCACGGTTTTAGTAACGCAGTAACGCAGCGTTCCTACGGGAAAGTAACAGTAATCTAATTACCGTTTTTGCAATAGTAATCCCTTACTTTACTCGTTACTTGAAAAAAGTAATCGGATTACAGTAACGCGTTACTTCTCTGGTCCTCAGTCTATTTAACAGTTTGGTTAGCCAGTTTTTATCACAATCCCTCTCAGTTACTGTTCTTTTCCCCTCAGCATTAATAAAGCTGTGATTGAATTGGTTTAATTCTCCTATCGCGTTCTGCATTCTTGGCCCACATTGCGTTTATCAAACACCTGTTTCAGTGCTTTAAGAGTTTAAGTCTTCACTGTAGAAACACATTTAGAACTGACGTTGCTTTAAAGAATAAATGATAGAAATTCCATAATTTAGAAGTAATCACTGCAAAGACATCATTTCTGTGGTGCTTTATTGTCAAGCTGATAACATGGAAATCACACATTGAACATGTTAAAAAAAAGTTGGCTAAAAGTATTTATATCCTGGGTAATGTTAGATATATTTTAGATTACAAGACAATGAGAATATTATATTTTTCATTGTTTCTACCCTATCTGAGTTATTGTGTTGAAGTATGGGGGAACACATATGTGACTAATATGAAACCATTATATTTATTACAGAAGAGAGCGATTCGAATTATGCATGATGTTAAATATAGAGAACACACTAATAGTTTGTTTATAAAATCAAAATTATTAAAACTAGAAGACATAGTGAAATTACAGACATTAACTATTATGTTTAGGGCAAAAAATAAAACTCTACCTCTTAAGTTACAAAGTTTATTTGTATTGTGTTCAGAAGGAAGTTTTATTTTAAGCATCAGTTTGCTCGAACCACACAAAGGCAAATGTGTCCAACAATCACAGACATAAGAAACTGGAATTCTCTCAGTGATCATCTTAAGTGTTGTACAAATGTTTCTCAATTTAAAATCTGCTATAAGAATAAAACGATAAACCAATATGAAGAAGTTGAAAATAATAGAATTTAATTGTAGAAAGATGATCCTTTTAGTTTGAGATTTAGTGGTATTGCTCATTGTTGAGTATATTGTTCTGTTTGTTTTGTTTTGTTATGTGCAGAATATTGTCAGAGTGTAATTTTGGTTGTAAGTGCCCACTTGTATTATCACAGATAGGGTCAATAAGATATAGATCAATAAGAATTTATTCTTCTTCCTTTTCATGCACGGAAACAGTGTTACTTTAATTGAAAGGAAGGTTGTGTATGGGAAATGAATTACTGCTGTACCATGTGTGAAACAAAAAAATAAATAAAATAAAATAAAAATAAAATATGAAGGACAGTAACATTTAATAAGACTTGAATAAAAAAACAGTTCAAGTTCAAATTAGTTCCTATAACACCATATTTGTTCCTAATATTAAAATTCAGTGTATCAGTCAGGTATGCCCACTTAGCTTAAAAAGATTCCTTCTGCATTTGGTTGCCAGCCAGTCATGGAAACACAGTTAATATAACAATCATAAATGGTCTACTTCCAGACCACATATACGAAGCTTGTGAAAAGCCTCTTTCAGCCATTCATGCAAGCACTTCTCCCTCGATGTCTGAGTGCTTTCCATTGCATCGGGAAACTCTGGGTTTAATATACTGAGCAAAGACAAGCAGACTGGAGCAGCCAGGGATCAAATCACCAACCTGCTTAGTAGATGCTCTACCCAGCATAAAAAAAAAAAAAAAGCTAATTCTCATTACAAATGAGAATTGTAAACTTGATCTACTGTAAACAATAAATAAATAAAGGAACTCTTAAACCCCACAGAGAACAATATTCTTTTACATTGTTGCTCGTTTCAATGCTGTTCTCGACCTGAAATGCTGACCTACAACATGGGAACAGCAGAGTCTGGGCACAGATATTGCCCCGATGCATGTGAGTTTTTGGATAGCAGTCAGTATCCAGGCTGCCTTGTGTGCCAGTGTAATGCTGTGGGTTCAAGTGCAACCTTCAGCCCCCAACTGGATGTCATTCCCACTCTGCTTGCTGGGCTTCAGCACAGCTAACCTCTGCCTTCGTGGGGCTACAGGGTCAATATGGTGTTTTACCAACAGGAAAGTGATTCTCCGCAGCTGTCAACATCTATCAACCTCAATCAACCACACACACGCAAACATGCACAGGTAAGCCGCTCAGCCATACTCACACAGCCACGGGAACACAAACACACTGGGGTCAGCCACTCATAAAGCTGTAAACAACAGAAAATGGTGTGTGGCTGAAAAAGTGTCAGCTCAATTGGATTCTGCAAACACTGCTCTGTTTTTCCAGCTCCTTTATTTTCTCTGTCCATGTTGATATGTCTTCTATCTTCTCTGCTCGCCCAGAGGTTTTTACTCCATCTAAAGGCTATCTGAGTGGCTGATGCTTATGGCTCTGTATTTTTCCCCCTTTTACTCACCAGTCGGGTCCCTCAGAGTTGAACCATTTTCTCTCTTATCTGTGTTGAGAGTGTGAATGGTTGAACAAGACCAAAATTGACCGAGCATTTTGAATTATTTCCTAACTGGCTGGAATACCACATATTTTAAAATCAATCAAACTCTTTTTCTATATTTTATATGGGTTAGAGACAACTATGCTCTACAGATGGGTGATTCCTAATGTGGTAAAACAACTGCAAAATAAAAAAGAGATTAAAGACAATTTCAAGTAAAACAAAGGTGGAATAAAAAATTTTAATATGTATTTAATTAAAAAACGGACTGAACGTCAAGAAAGGAATTATCGATTTATTTTGCTTTTTATTCTTGACAAAGTTCGAGATGAAAAGTTGAGATGGCTTGCAGAGCAGTGGTAGTGCGGATATCGGAGAAAAGGATGCCGACCGGGGTTGCCAGGCAGGAGGAAAAGTGGAAGACTTCAGAGAAGATTAATGGACGCACTGAAGGAGGACATGCAGACGGTTGGTGTGACAAAGTAGGATTCTGGGGATAGGGTGAGATGGAGGCAGATGATACACTATAGCGACCCCTAATGGGAGCAGCTGAAAGAAAAAGACTTCTAAACCATCGTCTGAGAGTAATGAATGATAAGTGGTCCCGACCACTTTGGAAACAAATATATATCTTTGCATGTAATGGAGATAAGTAAGACATAAGAATAAGCTAATACTTAATATAGTCATAAACTTTACATTTAAATGAATATGAGGTGCAGGTGTATTCGAGTGAATTTGAATGTGGCCGTATATTAAGAGTGAATAGTGTCTCCAGATAAAAGTTATTCAGTGTGTTTGAATGTTTGAATGAGATATGTACAACAGGTCTCCCAGTATATTCATTTTTATCAGAAGTGTTCATGTGACATATGGATCTGACATTTTATTGGCATAGTGTAAGTTTACTGTATTTGTATGCGTGTGTCTATATATTCATTTCCGCAGGGTCGATATAAGGTTTAGATCCGTGTTGTCTAATGGGATGAATTGTACTGTGTGTGCGAGAGCGTTGTGATTTAGACGTTCAGCTCTATATTCTCTCTGCCATCTTCATTGTTTTATCTCCCGCACACATATACACACAGCTGACAGGCCCATCCGAGCTAATAGATAGTATTTTAAATCATATTACCTCCATTACAAACTGTTTTATTGTCCCCCCATATCTGTCAAGCCACTGAGTCACTGTGGTATGTGTGTGTGTGGGTGTGTGTTTGTGGGTGCATGTGAAGAAAGACATCAAGAAACCAAGCTTTCTCCTCTGATCTGATGGTATCTGTTTAGGGGAATTGAAGTCAGGCTGCAGGAGAATGTTGGAGGAGATTGAGCTGTAGGACATAGATCAGAGAGGAAGAAGAAAAGGACAAAGGCATAACAACACAGCGAGGGACAGTAAGAGAGTGAGGACAGGAACAAAGACTAACTGATGGTGTAGTCGATGGTCCTGACCCCACTTTGTCAGAATTGTGTGTGTGAGAGAGAGATAATGAGGAAGAAAGATGGCATGTTTGGCATCATCTGAATCAAAGATCACAGAAGGCTTGGAGATGGTAAAAGGCTGTAAGAGCTCTCATTACTAACTCGCCAATTGTTGTTACAAAAACAAACAAACCCCACATCTGCTTTGAGGTATAAACTCTTATTTTTATTTTAATGAATAAAATTAAAATTGTTGGTGGATTATCAGCTGGGACAGTCAAGGACCGCTCAAATTTATTTCATATTACTTTCCTAATTATTTTGATTATTGTAATTATTAATTCATGGATTATATGCAAAAGACTTTCTTACTGACATCACATAATGCTGTTTAATTTGGCACTTTAATATAGAGGTCTGTGGGGACTGACTCACTGCTATTAGACTCACCTGCCCCTCGTTCCAGGGCAACAGCAGGAGGGCTTTTAATCCAGCGTTGCCTGCCTCTCCACCAGTTCATCCTGCTGGTGTTGGTGGTAACTTGGCCTCCTGGTATTGAGCTTCACGCTCGTCTGTCCTGTGTCTAACATTGCCTCTCTCTCTACAGTTCCATCAGATTCTCCTCCTGCCATGCTACTCTTCAGTGCTGTCAGTCTACAAACCAAAGGTTTCATACTCACCTGCTCACTTGCCTGCCCTCCTGCCCATCGTGACTCTCCTGGATCCCCCCTCTGGACCTCCTGGAACAAGACCATCTCCTCTAATCATGGCCACCCTCTCCAGGACTAATCAGTCTCCTCTCACCCCACTGCAGTACGTACTCACCTCTAGCTATTCTCTCGCCTTCCTGCCCAGTGACCTCTCTCTCCTCCCCGTTCTGTGGCTCTCGTTGTGTTCCCCATCTTCAAACGTTTCTCCGCCCTCAACCTTCCCCGGCTGTGGGTCCCCTGTTTAGTTTTTAGTCCCCTGAGTTCATGTTTTTGTAAATAAACCTTTAAATCGTTTACACGTGTATTGAGTGTGCTTTTGGGTCCAAACCTCGCACGATCCTGCAGTTCTTGACAGCAGAAGCACACGTATGGAACGCTAAAAAGAGTGATGACAGATTCTAGAGTGGCAGAAAAACATTTACAGGTTGGTTTCTAACTTTTTAATCCGATTTATTTTTTTTCAGTTGCATTAATTCTAGAGCACCTCATAAGTTAACTGTAAATTCAGACATGTGTGGTTATGATGAAAAGAATAAGACCAAACAAAACAAGGCAAAAAGTTTTTAAAGGTAAAATATAAAGGTTAAATAAAAATTAGTAAAAGGCGGCCAATTATACTCTGGACCCCACAGGATTCAAGCCAGGAAACGAAAGAGTGCACTGGGTATCTTTTTCTGGGCAGAGCATACTGTAAGGTTTCTAGAAAAGGACCCCAATACAAGACTCTAAGGGAGACTAGGTAAACAAAAAAAGTTTTTATTTAGGTAGAAGATTAATTTTCAGAAGTTAAAAAATGTCCTCCAAAAAACCCCCGACTAAAATCTAAGACATTACTAGGACCAGGAAGACAAAGGCTATTTATATATTTAATAATCCCAAAAACAAATAAAATCCCCCCTTTTTGTCCCTGTGGGTGGTCTTTTATCCTTCAAGTGTGGGTCCTCTTCCTAGCAGCCTGCAGGGGAGAAGCTAGAGAAATTTTCTTAGGGTGGCAAAGAAATCAGATGGGGCGGCAAAATCAAAGCCTTTTATTTCCAAACACATGCAGGTGGTTACATGTGGTTAAATGATACAAATGCAGTAAGTATACACGCTTTTCATATAAATATAGTCTATAACTTAATTATTTTCTGTAGCCCACATAATTAAACACTTTTGTTACATAAAGCATGTGACGTCATGTACTGTATAGCCTGTATAATAAATAAATATGTGGCCCAATAAGTATAAAATCCAGAAAGCTACACAACATGGGGCGCTTCATTTACAAACACAAGTCTAACTTTTAAACTCTAAGTTTCACACTGTTAGAAAACAGTTACATTGTTACAGCTTAAATTACACAAAATGTCAGAAATCTGCCCTGTCATGAACAAAAATGTAAACAGATTTTTCATGATTTGTTGGATTAACCCTCTGAGGTCCAAAATATAACTGCCTGTTTTTGACTCCTTTTGAGTTTACGTTTGTATTTCACCTTCAAATTGTTTCATTCAGTTATCTCTTTCTTCCTCATATTTGAAGTAGGCTTGATTAGCATAGGGGACCCAGCCTGGGGACCCTTACTGGATACAGACACCCTGGACAGGAGCAGAACCCCCAAAAGATTATCATAATAAGCTGAGTTCTGGTGTAAGAAAACACTGATACTACTAATAATAAACTAATAAATACATGGGTGGTCTCAAAACAGTCTAATAATTCTAACAGAAGTCAGAATGTGAGAATAATTACAGAAGCAATAACAAAATTCATCCTATTTGGCAAAAGTTCTAGAATAATATTAAAAAACAAACTAAAAACTAAATAAGAACCTGAGAAAATAAACCATTAAAACTCAAAAAAACATGACAAGAAAGAAACAAGAAGTAGAGTGATTCCCATATACATTAATATTATGCTCAAGTTAAACCACGAAATTTACATTTTTACAGTCTGGTACACAAAACAGTTTTGTTCTCTATGGCCTGTATAACAACTGTATTCTGAGTGACTTTATAATTCTTTCTTTTGGATCTTAATATAAGAGTTTGGGTGGCAAATGAAGTGTGTTCATATCTCAACTCTTGTCTTCCACCTAAGTGTTGATATTTTGTTTCATTTTCATTAGAAACAAGGAACATGGCATCTCACTCTACTGTTTCCTCAGGTCAAATCAAATGTGATCATCTAACCTTACTGCACAAGGAGAGTAATTCTGATTGGTTCACTCCCAAGCTCGCAGCAATTTCACGAACAGACACATCCTGAAGTTTGCTGACGACACAGTGATCGTCAGTCTTCTAGTGGGGACGAGTCAGGCCATGGACAGGTTGTAGATGATTTTGTGAGTTGGTGTGATGAGTCCTTCCTTTCACTTAATGTGTCAAAAACTAAAGACATGATTATTGATTTTAGGAAGTCCTCTTATAGCTCATCACCTACTATCATTAAAACTGCCGATATTGGGATCGTTGAGAGTTATAAATATCTAGGTGTGGTACTTGACCATAAACTATGTTTTGAACCTCATGCTGATGCCTCTACTAAAAAAGTTCAACAAAGACTTTTCTTTTTAAGGAAAATGAGATCTTTTAATGTCTCATCTGAGATGTTGTCTTTGTTTTATAGAAGTTTTATCGAATCTGTGATGTCTTTTTGTATCGCTGCCTGGGTTGGTAACCTGACGGTGAAGAATACGAATCGGTTGGGACTTCTGGTAAAAACTGCTTTTCAGATTTCAGGGCGCTGGCAAGATGGACTTTTGGCCATTTACAATGTAAATGTGCTTAGAAAGGCTCATTCTATTATTAACTGTGTGAACCGTCCACTTCACAGTGAGTTTGAGTTGTTTTAGAGTAACTGTGAGGACTAACAGACTCCAGGTCTCTTTTATCCCTGCTGCATCTTGTCTCCTTAATGGCAAATAATTGTCCTTGAACTTTCTATCATTATTATTGTTATTATTATTTTATAGTATTGTTCTGTTTATTTATATCCTGCTGCTAAACTAATTTCCCCTTGTGGGACAATAAAGAAATTGAATTAAATTGAAGCTCGATTAATTCGTCCTGTTTGGATCCCATATCTTCTACATAGGCTAGAGCCTGTAGTAAAACACTAAAGTTATGTTTTAAAACAGTTCATACAATGCGGGAAGACTATGTTGATTAAATTTTTAAATATTTTTGATTCAGACAAAATGTATTAATTTCAAATGCCATCACTATTCTACCTACATTCAAAGGAGAATATAATTTAAGTGTAGCATCTTAGAATAATATGAAATAATAATTTCTCCAAACAAAGCTGACCGTAACAGCAAATCCTTTTAGTGGGGCTTTTCCACTCGGTAGATGGGGAAGGTTTATGATCATCATTTACACAACCAGATGTCCCTGGATGTGAGGAGTAAGAACAAACCTCTTTAGTGGCTTTTACAAGCTGTTTTGGTTGTTTGAGTAATCTCAGCAGGTGAGAAGAACTGATCTTAATATTTAACTAGCTGCAGGACTGACTGACTGACTGACTTGTTAGCTACTGAAAAAAATGTAGTTACAGAAACATACATAATGCAGTAAACATAAACACACTAAATGTAGTCACATAAACGTAATATAGAAATTATTGCTAATCTTCAAATTAGGCAATAAAGATTCTGTCAAAAGCCAAACCAGTTATTGTTATTATGTCTGTGTGTGTGTGTGTGTGTGTGTGTGCGTGTGTGTTGTTTCACTGCTGGAGGTTACAGGGTAGAACACTCATTTAACCAGTGCATCCAGTACATATGACTGGGAATGGCCTCTCAACATGGAGATGGAGAATGCATCGGTGTGATGATGCATGAAGCTGCCATGCAGAACACACTCTGGTGGGACGCACACACACACACACACACACACACACGCTCTGATACACACACTCACGTTAGACTCACTTCATCCAGAACATTTTCTGATGGCTTTATCATTCTCCCGGCTCCCAAACACCCTACTTGTCTTTCTGTGTGTCTGTGTGTGTATGTCTGTGTAATATAGAAAAATATTCATGGAGAATATTCAGATTTATAGTTGGGTTATTAATTGCAGCGGCGCTTTAAGTTATTACTATTTTATGGGGCGGAAAGATAATAACCTAATAAGTTTCCCCTTGTGTGTGTGAGAGTAAAGTGTGTGTACGTGCGTGCCAGTGCTTTGCATGAGAGGTCAGTGAGGTCAGTGTGTTTGTATTGTTTCCAGTCTAAAAATGCAGTATGAGGTCCAGAGAAGCTCATCATTACCAGCAGCATTTGTTTGACTTATTCTGTCACAGATGGCAACTATTAGTTCAGTCCAGACAGGTCCAAAGGGTAATACCATTTATTCTGAGTATAAGTGATCGTCAGTGTGATTGTGCTCCAATCAGCAACTGTGAATGTAAACAAGTCTTCTGTATAGAGTGTCACCCACAGTGAAGGAATTATTAATGGAGGGAATTATTTTATAAGAAAGTTGCATCAAAGGGTCTTTATTCCGTACACATATATGCGTATATAAACACATTTAGAAAAACATCTACTAAAGTGTTTCCTATGATACGCGGGCGATCGTGGCTCAAGAGTTGGGGGTTCGCCTTGTAATCGGAAGGTTGCCGGTTCAAGCCCCGGCTCGGACAGTCTCGGTCGTTGTGTCCTTGGGTAAGACACTTCACCTACCGCCTACTGGTGTTGGCCAGAAGGGCCGATGGCGCGATATGGCAGCCTCGCTTCTGTCAGTCTGCCCCAAGGCAGCTGTGGCTACAACTGTAGCTGCCTCCACCAGTGTGTGAATGTGTGTCAATGGGTGGATGACTGGGTGTGTAAAGCGCTTTGGGGTCCCTAGGCGGGACTAGTAAAAGCGCTATACAAATACAGGCCATTTACCATTTACACGTCCAACACTCCAGGCGGTAACACACGTTCCAGCTGTGTATTCAAGCCCTAACCCTAACCTTACCCACAACCTTAATGGTGTTAGAAAGTGTTTTCCAGTAAATGTACATGTGCAGATTGAGTCCAAACGGTTCTCACGTTTCCGCCTTTTTCTGAACGCGTAACATAGGAATGTGTTAGGTGGCCAAAACCGAAACGTACCGACGTTTTTATTCACGAAGCATAATTTGTTACGCTTTGGGAGTGAAAACGTGTTGTTTAAGTGGTGCAAAGTACATGAAATGCTGAAACCTGACGGTTTCGTTTTTGCAAATAGGATTAATTTAAAATTGGGAAAGTGTAAACAAAACATCTGAAAAGTTGTACAATGCTAAAAACATCTGACAAACAGTTATGTTAATTGCCAAAATGTCACTAATAATAATGGACTGCATTTACATTTTTTAGGCACCCAAAGCACTTTACAATTCACACACTGGTGCAGGCGAACCACAGTTGTAGCCACAGCTGCCCTGGGGCAGACTGACAGAAGCGAGGCTGCCATATCGCGCCATCGGCCCCTCTGGCCAACACCAGTAGGTGGTAGGTGAAGTGTCTTTCCCAAGGACACAACGACCAGGACAGAGAGAGCTGGGGATCGAACCGGTAACTTTCTGGTTACAGATGAGCTTCCCAACCCCCTGAACCACAGTCGCCCCAAATGACACTGAGTATAGAAAGATCATCTGTTAGAGGCTCAGAGTTGGGGAGGATTAGCCCAGTCTGTGGAAGACAGTGTTGGTAAATGTTTAACAAACAGCAGTTTGTGACTAAGGCCTGATTTAGATTTCTGAAGTGAATCTTTGTAGGGCCAACAACGTAACCTTGTGAGTGGCTGACATCGTTGGGGCATTTTGTGTTAGTTGGCAATTACTGAAAAAGTTATTTATATGGCAGATATCTGAGATTTGTAATTATTTCTATTTAGACAGACAATTGTTGTGCTTAATGGTTGATAAAACTTTGTAGCATAATAACATTCATGTTAGAAACACTAAACTAGGATGTAGACAGTGGGAAGATCAAGCTAGCTGTTTTTTCCTGCTTCCTGATTCTAGGCTAGCCAAGCTCTGACTTCAGCCTTGTAGTCTTAACACACTGTGACAATGAAAAACCTTTTTTCTTTTTAAACTGTTCCCATAAATATCCAAATATCCATCAGTTCTAAAATAATTATGCAAAATTGTCAGTTTATCATCCTGTAAACCAACAAAGCACTAAAATGAAATGGAACTGTCCAATATTACATAACTCAGATGGATTAATGGGCTTCTGGTGGTCAGTGTCCTTCAGAGGTGGCATTCTGTATTTAAGAAGAAGTACATTGAAAAATACTCCAGTAAAAGTTCAAGTACTGATTTAACTTCTTTACTCAAGTAAAAGTGAAAAAGTACTGGGTCTGAAATGAATTCAAAGTGAGAAAGTAAACAGTCACTCTTTGGAGGACGATTCTTTTCTTTCTTTGGCTATTTTTTCAATAGCAAACTGAATCATCTCCCACATAATAATGTAATAATAAAATAATAATAATAAATGAGAATACAAACTTTACTTCCTATCCAGTTTTAATTCTTATAAATGTAATCAGCTTGAATCACTTTTATGTGATTTTTATGAGCAGAATTACAATTTCTATTGTGGACTTCAGTAGATTTCCTTAACATACAGGCTGTAATCAGCTGAACTGGGCCGCAATTGAATTGAACAAGATGTAAGTCGGTGTTTTATGAGTTGTCTTGTTCCTTCCTCTACACTGTCTGTACACTGTTTATGCTGTCTTTATACTAAACAGTATGAAGGTGGAATCCAACTTCAAATTCATCTCTGCTATTTATCCTAACTCTGACCATGAGCACCACAGCCGCTGTGCATCTGTCCAATGCAGTGATTTATTTTAAATCCTCACAGTAGAGCGAACTAACCTGTTTATCCTGCACTAACCTGCAGATGATTTTCATGCAATCTTTCAGCAGCACAGTTAGTCTAGCTCCCTTTTTTGTATAGACCCGATATCTGATTTAAAAACATGAGTTTTTAATTTCCAGTTCATCAAATCCCACTGAATAGTCCTTACCTTTAAATCTCCCGTCCTGTCTTTCTTAACTCTATCTCTGAATGAAGTTAGCTCTTTCTTTTTTGTCCCTGTGAAATACAGCAGCTGGACCTTTAGCTGCAACACACTGTGCGACAAACTGCACACACACAGTTTGTGTGTTTGCTGATGTTCGTTGAGCTGCATTTAAAATAGCCTGCTACTTAAAAAAATATCACTCCCTGTATACTCCTTTCACTCCTTGCTTCTCTTTTGTAGAACTAGCTAGATGCTGATGTACAGGAAATGCAAATCATGGAAACTTATTCCAGCGTTGCACCTCAAAAAACACAACTTTTGAAGTATTTTCACCCCTGACTCTGGACTCTGGAACTTTTATTTTTTTTATGCGACATCTCCTGGTGCTTAATACACGAACAGGCGTGCCTTTCATGTCTTACTGTTTAGGTTAAAATCTGTTTGATATTGCAAGACCTGCAGTGACGTGAAATATTAACTCACTCAAATGGGTTAAACCTAAAGTAACGAGCCTATTTCGAAAATGTGCGGCGTCCAAATATTTGTTTAAAAATCTAAGGAGTAAAAGTAAAAGTACAGATACTGTACCGGAAAATTACACTTAAGTAAAGTAACATAGTATTTGTACTTCATTACTTCCCACCTCGGTGTCTTGTGGAGTTCTCGTCCAGACAAGGCCAATCATCAGCCAAATGAAGACTTATTGATCCCAAACCATCAATGCACAAGGCAAACAGGCAGGAAGGCCCTGAGATCTACTGTTAGTGCTATTGTTGCTACTTTTGCTAGAAAAGAGCTGACTGTTCCACCCCGAGACACCCTCCTGACTCTTCAGTGTTTGTCTGTATCGTTGAAGACTTTAGGGATGTCACCGTGCATCAGTATATCGCTGAGTGATGCGGCGATGCGCTTCTGTTATCTGGTGTGTGCATTGTTTTCCATTTTATTGGTTATGTAAATGTATCTTGCTGGAGTGTGTGCATGTTCCAGGTCAAGTGTCCTTTTGGCCTCTTCATTTTCTTGGCTGTGTGATGGGTTCATTAAATCCCTCCATCCCTCCAAACCCCACAACTGTCTAAACACACACAAACACACGAGACGTCCATGAGGGATGCTTTGAAAAAACTGCTAATTTGATCAATACTTAATTTTTCCTCCTCGATGCTTTTTTCTCTGTTAAGGTGTGATAAGAGGAAGGATGGGGTGGGGCTGTGCACTGTAGTGTGTGTGTGTGTTTGTAAGTCACTTAAAACTGGGTGTATGTTATCTGTGTGTGCGTGCGTGCGTAGGGGCGTGCGCACGTGTGTGTGTCAGAGCTGCCACCGACTCTGGCTATAATTTCCCCATGGCCTCCTATTACCTGTGTGTGAATGTGTGTGTCTGTGTGTGTGCGCAGACACTATCGGGCCATCTGGTAAATGGATAGGTTGGTGAGGTGTCGTCATGGCAGCCAGTTAGCCGGGGGATCCAAATGATGTCATCCCTCACCGCTGCAACACTTAAAGAGATAAGTTCCCTAAAGAGAAGCCCATTTATCAGCAGCTAATACACTGATACACAGTACAACACACACACAGACACACACACAGACACTGTGTGAAACACACATGTATTAAAACATAACAACACACGCACAAACACACAACTGAACCATTTTACCTGTCTTGTCCCTGTTCTCTATTTGTAATCATGCTGTGGCTGTGGAGGGCCACTGGTCACAGCTATATTGCCCACATTCACAGACTTTTGAGCTTCTACAGATTAGTCCAAATATAATTTAGAGTGGTTCACAGTCAGTATTGTCACATATGAGTATTAAGAGTACGCATGTTCACCCCAAAGTGTGAAAAATTAGCACTAACTACGTCAGATCTTACAGAATTTCCATCCAGATGTTTGTCGTTCACATTTGGGATAAATAATACATTTTATTAGGGTTTAACTGAGGGCCTAAAACTTACAAAGCACACATTTTCTAATGAAAACCTCTTTTTCAGAAGAAAAATCAAACCCAAGAACATGCCGAACGTGTCCAGTCTGTCATGAGTCTGAGCTGGACTCCAGAGTGTGACGTTGCTTCATCTTGCTGAAAAAGCCGGATTGGGAATACAACAACAACAATACATGCAGGTGTTTTTCTATTTTATATTTCCATTGTGTGTTTTTTTTCCCAGCATCCACTGGGGTCCCTTGACTTGTGTGTGTGTGCGAGTGTGTTTGTTTGTTCCTGGATGTGTTGCTCTTTATACTGGTCAGATGGCCTGTGTCTATTAGCTGTAATGGAGTCAGACTGAGATGTCAAAGTGAACGGGCTCTTATCTGAAAGAGCGAAAGAGATGGAGAAATGGTAGCGAGAGAAATGAGGAGAATTAGAAGCAGGAAGAGAAAGAGCTGAAAAAATGTTTGGATGGAGAAAATGAGTGAGAGAACGAGATGTGAGGAAGAAGATAGGAAAGAGGCCATTCACACAGGAGCATGTTCATCTTGTGCCACGATGACACCAGCGGCTGGTCCTCCTCTTACATCTCTTTCCAGCCTATCTGGCTGCAGTCAGTGAGAACTGGTGACTCCAGTCCTTCAGGGCATCGCATTAAAATGCAGTAGATGCAGATTTCTCCTAAAAAGTGTCATTTAGCCAGTAGAGGGTGCTATCACTGTACTCAGAGCAAAATTAAATCTGGTTAATGAGAGATTAAACAAACCTGCTATTCACAGTCTATGAATAACACAGGATCTTCGTCCTTTCTGTGCAGAGCGTTTATATAATGACAGGAGCGCATAATAATTCTGTAATAGTTTAATTTGATTGTGGCAATATGATTGAGTCTCATTAATTTGGTGTAATTAAATGTAATTAATTAATGGAGAGTAAATTCTTGGATGTTGCCAGGTGGGTCTGTGCCCCTGTTTGACAAGCTCCAACACATCTTTGACATTTTTAAAGCTGTCAGGTCATTAAATGTTTTTTGGTTTGCTTGATTTTTTTGTTCTATTTTGTTTTGAATCCCCTCACAGCCAGAGCTGAGATCAGTGGTGATCTCCTGGACTCTTTAAAGTCACAAGAATTCGATTCAGTTCAGTTTTATTTATGTAATCACAGATTACCTCAAGGTGTTTTATATTGTAAGGTACTTTACCTTACAATATAAAATTGCAATAAAACAACATAATAATAGAAAATAAATGAATAAATAAGAGAATGTGCTTTTTATGTGCAGCATGACAAATTTAACATTGTTTTGGAAAAGTATTTGTGTCAACTCCCAAAAATCATTGTCAGTCAGATCGCTCTAATCACACGTTTAATATTTCGGTTCTTCTGTTCTTATTAATGCATAATAATAATATGTTAATCATAGAGCACAGTGATGCCTTTGTATTACTGTGTATTTGTGAACTTCTCAGTCCTGGCAGAATTATCTTGATAGCCATGTTTAGCTTGTTGCTATTAATTTAGCTAACAGTATTTTACATATTTTCCTCTGTAACTCTATGACAAGCGTCTCTGCTTACTCCTTGATGTCATGTACAGTTATGTGAAAAAGACAAAACTATTCCCTGGTTCATTTCAAACTGCAGACTGCTAACAAACAGACAGACAAATAGACAAACAAACACAATGTGCACAAATTAAAAGGACATTTTCCCCACAATGCTGCGTGCTAGTTTAAAATGCAGCTACAAAAACGTACCAGTGTTACAGACATCATGAAGGTCATCACCAAGTACAACCGGATGGTGTGGCAGTGCAAGGTTGCAAACTCTGGACAATGAAAAACAGAGTATGACATTATAAAACATAATGAAAAATAGTAATTTATGTTATACAGGAGTTTTAGAGTATTTAGGTTCCAAAGAACAACGCAGATGCTGTTCTTTGGAAACACAGAAGTTGTTTTATCCGTGCAAGGTCAGTATATTCATACTAAAACGTATTAGAATAAATCTAATATGTTTTAAGTCATATTTTATGACTTAGGATAGGCCCTAAAAGGCCCGTGGTAAGGATATTGCCAAAAAAGCCCCAACAGGGAAGCAATCCTCATTCACCAGGACAAGTCCCAATTGTACATTGGGACTTTTTATGGTGAATGAGGGAGTGTACAGGCAGTAAACCAGGTGGATTGAAGAATACTCAGACCTGCCCACCACCTCTCAACTAGGGCAACTAGAGTCCAACCCCTCTCCAAGAAGCTGGTTCCAGACCTTGAGCTTTCGTTGAGGTTAGCCTGAGTATATGTCGTCAGTATCTCCCAACGTCACGCACCAGCTCAGGCTCCTTCTCCATTTGCTACAAACAAGTTTTGGAAGGCAATATCAGAGAACCAGGACCAAGCACTGAACCTTTGTGGTCCGTTCAGTGGATGGTGGATGAAACCTGCTTTGGGCTGAATTCAACTGGACTCCATGGCCACCACATGCTTGAACCTGCAAGCCTTTCCCAGCTAAGATCCCTGAACCTCAAGTGCCGACACTTGAGGTTGTTACGTTAAGAGCAGGTACGCTCTGAAACCCTCCCAAATGACCCAGCAGCTCACCCTGTCTCTGAAGATGTCAGAAGAAGCTCATTTCTACCACTTGTACATACAGTCTTATTCTTTTAGTCACTGCCTACAGCTCATGGCCATAGGTGAGGGCAGCAGTGCAGTTTGACCTGTAAATGATCAACTTCACTTTCATGCTAAGCTCTCTCTTGACCACAACAGACAACTGCATTTGTATTACAACACATATCTTGATGCTCAATCATGGTAAGGAAATCCAAAAAGCTGATTTTGTTCATCTGGATGTTTTCAGTGGGAGAAACGTTTCGTCACTCATTCTCATTTTCTCAGTATTACAACAGATGTTACACCAGTCTGTCTCTCAATCTTCTACTTTACTGTTCCTTTACTCATGAACAATACTCCGAGATACACAAATGCCTCCATTTGGGTCCCAAACTCTGCCCTTTCCTGGCTGAGAACCATGGCCTCACACTTGGAGGTGTAAATTCTCATTCCCGACACTTCACATATCATCTGCAAAAACCATACACTTGATCTTGAGATCACCAAACCAAACACCATCCTCTCCAAAATTTAACTATTTTATTTTTAACAGAAGTCTTTATTCTTATATAACATCTTTAAGGAGACCAACAACTGCTTGGAATAAGTCACCTTGCTATTGGAACCATGCTATGCTAGCACAAGCTAGCATGTGACAGGAGGGCTCCTCGGACCTTAAAGCATTTGTGCTCATTAGTGCTTTTTAAAAGTACAAATAGAAAATAAATGACTAGCAACAAACCAACTGGAATAGTTATAAAAAATAGAAGCGACAGAAAAACCCCAAACAACTCATCTTACCGAATGGATTCTGTGCAGACCTCAGAGGTCATGTCCTGGTAAAAATTAGTCCAAGATTCCTTACAATGTTACCGGAGGTCGAGGTCATATCATCCAGAGCAAGTATCTGGTTAAACACCATGTTTCAAAATATTTTAGGGTCAAGTACAAAGACTTAAAATTTTTCTTACCTTAGATTTTCTTAAAATCTTTAAGACATACCGCTTCATTTAACAAATTTTTCTTATTCTGCAAACAAATTAAGAAGTTCCTCTAACCATGCGTACAAATAATTATATATAACTATTAGTCGGTCCTTGCTGTCTTAGAAAATTTAAACACATCTTTAAGCTAAATACTTATACTGCTACTACTGATAATAATCTTAATAACAATAATAATAATAAAACTGGTTGTTGTCTTTAATACAGCATTTCAGAGGCAAAGAGATCACAACTTAATTGTATAACACAGCAATAATCTTCGTTATGCCACAGTCTCCAACCAATGTTTTCCCCATAGCATAATGGGTTTGTTTGTTTGACGTGGATCAATAAGGCTGACTTTTTAAAAATAAGCTATAGATACTTATTATTAAGTTATGGTTACAGTTATTATGTTACAATAATTCCTACAAATTTGTTGGGAAGTGTTGATGAATTGTGCCAGTTAAATGTTACCAGGTCACAGTGCTACCCTCAGCTGTGGAACACTTAAAACCATTATCCACTTCATTTTCAATCAGGACCAGCAAGCAGTCAACATCTGCACTCAAATCAGATGTTAGCACTTCCTCATCCATCCCAGCTGTGCTGTTTCACAGTTTCTGGTAATTTCTCGGATGTCAAAGCAATTCCCATTTAAAGTTAATCAACCTGGTGTAGCGGGGAGGTCTGGTGTTCCTTTCATCTGTTTCAGCTAAATGGATGAGGAAGCAACGTAGAGCAGATAAACAATTAAATAATGTGTCTCCATTATTATTTAGTCTAGTGAAAGGGCGCAGACAGCAAAATAACATTTTTGTTATTTGTGAGACAAAGTGCAGAGACGTGCCTCAGTCTCGTGTCTTAGTTTGGCCATGGTTTGCATTTCTAATCATTTCACTCGATGTATCATCACAAGTCATTTATGAACGAATGAGGTTCTAGTTGTAGGTTTTATTTTTAAGACATCTGCTAGATTTGCATGGTACATCTAGATTGGAGGGCTTCTTTGTTAAATACAACAATGGTACCACTTTCACACATATTTACTATATACAGCTGGTGTTTTGATCGGTTTAGTTCAATTCAATTTATATAGTGCAAAATCACAACAACAGTCACCTCAAGGCACTTTATATTGTAAAGTAGACCCTACATACAGAGATAAACTCAGCAATCATATGAGCACTTTGGCGAGCATGGTATGAAAATCTCTCTTTTAACGGGATGAAACCTCCAGCAGAACCAGGCTCAGGGAGGGGCGGGGCCATCTGCTGCGACCGGTTGGGGAGAGAGAAGGAAATATTACATATACTGTACACAGTATACACATGTGGTCCACTCCTATATGTCCCTATACAATATAAATTTGAATGTACATACAGGGCCAGGTGCTGAAGCCACCAACATGCTCTCTCTCTCACACACACATACACAAAAACATAATATCACATAACAATAATCTATTACATGAGTTGCATCATTTTAGCTTTTGATCAGCACTCACAATCTGCTTTAACAAGACGAGCACAAACAGATTCATCCTTGCAAAAGTAACATAAAGACAATTTGTCCCCAAGTATGGAACAACAGAGAGAAGCTTATTAACAATATAGGTCCGCACAGACTGTCTGGTTCACTGTACAAAACAAGCACATTTATGCAATTTGTCAATCAGGTTTCCCAGAAACATTACACATAAATAGATAGGATGTGTCACACATGAGCTGTAGAATAAACATACAAAGGTTTTGAATAATCGAGCCCCATCATATCTTAACTCTGTAAGATGATAGACATATAAGATATTTTTGTATCATTGGGCATTTTTGGCAACTTTTTGTTAACAACAATGTTAATTTTAGACAAAAAAACTTATGGCAAATATTGATCATGTTGATGACATAGAGGTCTCAGAAACTCATGTATCAAATATGATACAAAGGGCATCATAGGATTAAATATCTCAGCACTCAGACTGCAACCTGTGGCTCCGACGGTTTAGACTAGTAGAATAGCAAGCAGCTAGCTCCCGGTTTAAATTTGGGAGACAAACACGTTCTCTATTTTTTAGATTAGACTCAAATTTTTCCTTTCTGATGAAGCTTATAGTTAAAGCTGGATCATGTGACCCTGAACCATCTCTTAGTTGTACTGCAGTAGACACAGCTATTGCATTCAGAGGTTTAAATCAGCGGTTGAATTGTGACACTGAGCATGCTTCTGCCAGATGTTTTTCCTTGTTGTCTGATTCTTTTGTTTCCTCTCTAATATTGTAGAGTCTTTACCCTACAATATAAAGAACATTGAGGCAGGAGTAGTTGTGATTCTGAGCTATGTAAATTGAACTGAAATTGTACTTTTGTACCTTTACAGGTTCAGACATATTTCTGCAAGGTTTTCTCTCTGGTAGAGAACCCTACATAAAAGTGCAGAGTAAAGCCATGACTATTGTTGTCAAGTTGTGCCAAATAAATAAAAAAATGAATTGAATGAGTTATATTTTAAACACAAACATACTCAAATCCTTTACTAAACACAGAGGCGTGTTACTCACCCATTAAACCTTATGTTCTGAGTCTTGAGGTCAGAGAAGTTGTTGACAACATTTCTCCAGAGTCCTGGCAGTAGACTCATTCTACTCTCTTCTCTCCCCTCACCGATTTTTACATTTATTTTTATTTATTTTAATTTTTTTGTTTTGCAAAGTGCTTCAATCTAGTGTGTGTATACTTCATAAATAAAGTTAGGGTTTAGTTTACAAGTTAGAATCATGCATTAAGCCTGTGATCTGGTGTGGAGGGGCCCACTGGATACTCATATCAACTGGTGCTCTCCCACCTTATGGACCCTCGGGCCTTGTCTAAAGTTATATTTTACATAGTTACATCGATGATAAACATATCAGAATGTGATGCATTACATTATACACAGATTACTTAATCCACTAAATACTCAAATGTTTTAAAAAATAACCAGCTTTAATAACTAAAAGGAAGCCAATGCAGATCATTTTTACTCGCATTTCACAAACGTGTTTTACTTACTATAATTTGTTTTTGTGAACGTGGTAGCAGCAGAGTCTGAGAAGTGACGAGAGATTAAAGGACTGAAGTAGGTAGATTCAGTGTAATAAGATGCGACACCACCTGGAGCGCACACACACACACACACACACACACACACGCACACACACACGCACACACACACACACACGCACACACACACGCACACACACACGCACACACACACACACACACACACACACACACACACACACACACACACACACACACACACACACACAGTTGCTCCATATATTGTTCCCTGGGCTCAGTGCCATGCTCCTCATCATGTTTGTCTAGGCTAATCGCCCAGTTGCTCTGTGCATTAACTTTGTTAGAACAGAGACACCTCATTAATGATGGTTCTAATTGAATGAAATGGCCATACTAACGAGCATAAAAACCTCCCACTCACATTTTGCTAATTAACAGCACACTGGCTTAATTACAACAGTAGCAACACGTGCAGCGCTGCCTCGTTTCTGTTAATTGCCGCAGCTAACAGGGATTTATGGTAATTGGCTGTATAAGCATTGTTAATGAGAGGCTGAATTAGCTAGACAGACAGAGACGAGAGCAGAGCAGCAATGTGCCAGCGCTAATTAACACGGGGAGTGCTCTTCAGCTATTGGCTGCTGGTCCATGTGGCTGTATTGATCATCTGATTGGCTAGTTTAACATCATGTTCCCCTCTTTTTTTCCAGGAGCTGTAGGACTAACACAGGGGTGTATAACAATTACAACTTTTATTCCTGTCTTATTTATGAACTTTATTTTAATGTATTCATGTTTGGATAGATGGTGGAGCATTAGCACATGCTTTAAGGGAACATAAAGATCTATTTGTGTCCACCTGGGGCACATGGGGGGGTATCATTTCATTTTAGCTCACAAAAGCTTTGTTATGTTCACTGTTAGTCACTAACCATGTCTGTGTGCCCTTGCAGCTCCACAGTGGGCTTCTTAGTGGTTTTGTAACAATCTGAAAAATGTTAAGGACAGTACTGCAGGACTGCTGAGGTACTCTCTGGATAGGTCAACAGTCAGAGACACAGAGAGACCCACACCCTCACCACACTATGGGCAATTTAACCCTACTAACTGCATGTCTTTGGACTGTGGGGGGAAATTGCAGTGCTCTAAGAGAACCCATGGGAGAACATATAAACTCCTCACAGAAAGAGCCACCCAGCACCTTCATGCTCTGGGGCAACATTTATAATTTTCAGGTTAATTTGATTAACATGTGGAGCAGTTGTCTCTGTGATTTGTTTTAGTGTGCATGGATTTTATTTGCTGTTTGTATCTACTCTGTTTGTATTTACACCATTTGGATTTGGATACTGACAGGCAAAGTAAATAACAATGATTATCGCTTCATCGTGGCACCTGTTAGTGATTTGGATATATTAAGGTGCAAGTGAGCGTTGTGTTCTCAAAGTTGATGTTAGAAGCAGGAAAACTGGTGCTGGGAAGTTTCTCCAAAACTGCAGCTCTTGCACGGTGTTCCTGGTTGATGAAAAGCTGCTGTAGCCAAAACTGACAAAAAAGCTCATGTTGGTTTGGATAGAAAAGTGTCAAAATACACAGAGCACTGCAGTTTGATGCAGTTTGATGCAGTTTGATGCAGTTTGTCTACTGCCAAAAGTGCCAGTGGGCCTGTGAGCATTAAAATGAAACCGCAGGTCAACTGGTCTGATGAATCACGTTTTCTGTTACTTGTGTTACTTCACATGGCTGACCAGGTGCATGTGTGTCACTTACCTGGCTGAATACCCAGTACTGGGATGGGTTATGGGAATCAGATAGTGTGATGCTTTGGACAATGTTTTGCTGGGTCCTGCCATCAATGAGGATGTTATTTTAACATGTACCACCTACCTAAGAAGACCAGTTACACACCAGTTACACACCAGTTACACATGATGCCACAGCACAAAAATGGCTTATAAGTAGTTTGAGGAGCACAACAGCGAGTCTGAAGTGTTAACTTGGCCTCCAAATTTTCCATATCTTTATGCAATCGAGCATTTGTGGGATGTGCTGGACAAACAAGTCCGAACTCACAGGACTAACACAGGATCTGTGGCTAACGTAGTGCCAGATACCACAGCACACTTTCAGAGGACTGTTGGAGTCCATGTCTCGAAGGATCAGGCCTGGTTTGGCAGTAAAAAAGGGCCCAAAACAATTTTAGGCATGTGGTCATAATGTTAGGCCTTCTATTGGAAATACAACGCTGTTCAAACAGCAACTCTTCCTGCCAGTTATTTCTCTTCCTCTCTCGTTCCGCCGTCCTTCTTAATTCCTCCTCTTCCTCTTCATATTCACTGGTTTTTATTCTCCTCCCTCTGATGAAGTGATTATGGTTATGTGTTCAGTTAAAGATCACTCAGGCAGACACAGTGTAGATTGGTATGCATGTCTTATTACACCGTGTCACTGTGTGTGTTTGTCTGTGTGTGCGCACACCAGCAAATGTCACAGTTCATTGGTTGTCAATGAGGGAATGTCAGTTAGTCATTGGTTAAAAGATCTGGTTAGCATTCGTAATGGTCTCTTATTACTGCCTACACCCAATGGTTGCACGCAACCCAGTGTGTGTGTGTTAAGATGACAGAGTTTGCAAATGTTCCAGGGTGTGTGTGTGTGTGTGTGTGTGTGTGTGTGTGTGTGTGTGTGTGTGTGCGGCAGGCCAAGTGAAAGAGATGCAGAGGGTGAGAGAGACAAAGTGAGGCAGGGGTGCACCGACTGAAACATGGCTTTGCCCACAAACACTCACACACCAAACAGATCAATGTTCAAAAAAAGATGATGTGAGAACAACTACGTTATTGCCAAGTGTAATTGTTGTATTCTAAAATGTAAAATGTCATTTTCTTCACTTTATTGTCCAATAAAGTGAAAAATACCACAAAAAATAAATTTTTCAAGAGAAACAAAGTCTTGCTTTATGTAATTAACAGTCACTGAATATTTAGTTTAATAATATAGATCCTAATTGTTATTAATCTAAATTTAATATGAGCTAGAAAAAAAATCAGAGAATAATTTTACAAACAGCTCAAAGGGAATTTATTTTAATTCATATGTCCAAATATCATTTTAGCACCAGAGTGCTGGTTGGTTTGATAACGTTAATTATGTAAATCTTTAAAATAACTTACTAACTAAATAAGGATAACTTAAAAGGGTGAGTTATACAAACTTGGTCATTTTGATTGTGCAGCATAAATAATATTTCAAACTTAATTTTCAGCTTTATACAAACTTAATTTTGTAAAAGAAAAAAAAACATTATTATCATTAGAGTTTTTGTTGCCAATATTTACATTATGTGTTAAGAGCCATAGATCTCAGTGTTGCATTCCTGTGCCCCATGTAGAGCACAGTCTGGGGGCAGCTATAGTTTGAGCAGATCATCTAGTCGGCAGATTGGTGGTTTGATTCCTGGCTCCAGTCTGGATGTCAAATGTCTCGTTTCACACGTTGCCCTGTGATGCTTCCACAGGAATGTGTGTGAATGTTAGCCTGAAGAAAAAGTGCTTTAATGTGAAGGAGGCATGTTGTATAAATGCGAGGTAGAGTAGGAAAGCAGTATATAAGAACCCTACCCCTAACCAGTTACCATTTATTCATTAACATGAACAACAACCCTGAGCAGGATTGTTAGTCGCTGCAGTCTCGACACTTTACTCAGTTCTTGGGTTTCCCTGCCCATGCCCCGGTAAAGGAAAATATAATAATATTAATAAATATAATAATAAATATATAATAATATAATAATAAAACATAATAATAATTTACCATTATTAATGAATGAATAATAATATAATACACACTGTATCCTCATTTTTATCCTTTAAAGTTGATCTGATGTCTGGTGTAAAATGCATACAATACAGAAGTTAAATTAGCCTCTAAAACATCAGCAGTGCCACACTCAGACTTTGTAAATGAGTTTGGACTCATTTCAAGCTAAAAAGGTGTCATCCTGACCGTATGCAGACGTGGTTTTCTGTAGCCTTCTTTTCTCCTCCTCTTACCCTCCATCGTCGTCTCCTCACACTCAGCGCTCTCTGTGGCATCACTTGCCAACCAGCGTGCCAACCAGAGTGTGAACGTTTTCAGGATGGCTCCTCTCTTCCTGTTTTCTTTTTTTTTTCCATCTTTCTTTTCCCTCTGCACCACACTCAAACCCCAACCCCCCTTCAGTTAATCACAGTTGTTCCCAGCAAAAGGAGCTGTTAACGGCTTGGTGCATCAGGAATGGTCCTGGCGCTCCCCGCCACTAATCGGACCGTTACGACTGAGAAGCTTTGCATTATGCAAATCACTGGCCGGGAACAGGTGACATTTGTAGGGGAGCGGGGCGACAGGGCGATGGAGTCTGGCTGATTTAGACATTAGTCCCTGTCACAACGCCACACACATACGCACACACATTCACACACACGCTGCACATATGTATATGTACACAGCACATATTCACTGTGTCCATATTGCAGAAAGAACAGAAGTAACACACAACAGAGAGTATAATGTACTTTTGCTGTCATTTGCAACACTGTTTCAGAAGTTACTGTCCAAATGTTGTCAGCATTTCAGTCTCACTTTTACCAGTGCATCGTTTACACGTGTAATCACTGCTACCAAATAAATGCAGCAACAACAAGAACATGATGGGAGTTTACCTTTGGACTCACTTCCTTATGGACTCCTTATAATCCCACAAAGTTAAGAAAATACTCTTAATATTGGATTTCCCTGTACACTATAGCCCCCTGCCCAGTAGTAGCTGTATGTTGGGATTATCAGACAGACCCTAAAGAATGAAGCCCTGAGTGCTTGTTTACCTCAGCTCAGTGTAAATTGATTTCTGGAGTCAACTCTGTTCAAAACTTTAAATAGGATTATTCCCCCCCGGCTTCTATTACTATGTGTTTTTACCTTATAGAGCATAGGTGTCAAACTCTGGCCCGCGGGCCAAATTTGGCCCGCAGCCTAATTACATTTGGCCCGCGAAGCCATACCAAATTACTATTAGAGCTGGCCTACTGGTATTATACAGCTAATATATATTGTTTAGTCTTAAACAATATATATTGTTTTTGGGGCGACCGTGGCTCAGGGGGTTGGGTATCTGTATCTGTAACCGGAAGGTCGCCGGTTCGATCCCTGAGCTCTCTGTCCTGGTCGTTGTGTCCTTGGGCAAGACACTTCACCTACCGCCTACTGGTGTTGGCCAGAGGGGCCGATAGCGCAATATGGCAGCCTCGCTTCTGTCAGCCCAGGGCAGCTGTGGCTACAACTGTAGCTGCCTCCACCAGTGTGTGAATGAATAGTGGCATTGTAAAGCGCTTTGGGTGCCTTGAAAATACAGTGGGGCAAAAAAGTATTTAGTCAGCCACCGATTGTGCAAGTTCCCCCACTTAAAATGATGACAGAGGTCAGTAATTTGCACCAGAGGTACACTTCAACTGTGAGAGACAGAATGTGAAAAAAAAATCCATGAATTCACATGGTAGGATTTGTAAAGAATTTATTCGTAAATCAGGGTGGAAAATAAGTATTTGGTCAATAACAAAAAATACTACTCAATACTTTGTAACATAACCTTTGTTGGCAATAACAGAGGTCAAACGTTTACTATAGGTCTTTACCAGGTTTGCACACACAGTAGCTGGTATTTTGGCCCATTCCTCCATGCAGATCTTCTCAAGAGCAGTGATGTTTTGGGGCTGTCGCCGAGCAACACGGACTTTCAACTCCCGCCACAGATTTTCTATGGGGTTGAGGTCTGGAGACTGGCTAGGCCACTCCAGGACTTTCAAATGCTTCTTACGGAGCCACTCCTTTGTTGCCCGGGTGGTGTGTTTTGGATCATTGTCATGTTGGAAGACCCAGCCTCGTTTCATCTTCAAAGTTCTCACTGATGGAAGGAGGTTTTGGCTCAAAATCTCACGATACTTGGCCCCATTCATTCTGTCCTTAACACGGATCAGTCGTCCTGTCCCCTTGGCAGAAAAACAGCCCCATAGCATGATGTTTCCACCCCCATGCTTCGCAGTAGGTATGGTGTTCTTGGGATGCAACTCAGTATTCTTCTTCCTCCAAACACGACGAGTTGAGTTTATACCAAAAAGTTCTACTTTGGTTTCATCTGACCACATGACATTCTCCCAATCCTCTGCTGTATCATCCATGTGCTCTCTGGCAAACTTCAGACGGGCCTGGACATGCACTGGCTTCAGCAGCGGAACACGTCTGGCACTGCGGGATTTGATTCCCTGCCGTTGTAGTGTGTTACTGATGGTGACCTTTGTTACTTTGGTCCCAGCTCTCTGCAGGTCATTCACCAGGTCCCCCCGTGTGGTTCTGGGATCTTTGCTCACCGTTCTCATGATCATTTTGACCCCACGGGATGAGATCTTGCGTGGAGCCCCAGATCGAGGGAGATTATCAGTGGTCTTGTATGTCTTCCATTTTCTGATGATTGCTCCCACAGTTGATTTTTTCACACCAAGCTGCTTGCCTATTGTAGATTCACTCTTCCCAGTCTGGTGCAGGTCTACAATTCTTTTCCTGGTGTCCTTCGAAAGCTCTTTGGTCTTGGCCATGGCGGAGTTTGGAGTCTGACTGGTTGAGGCTGTGGACAGGTGTCTTTTATACAGATGATGAGGTCAAACAGGTGCCATTCATACAGGTAACGAGTGGGGGACAGAAAAGCTTCTTACAGAAGACGTTACAGGTCTGTGAGAGCCAGGGATTTTCCTTGTTTGAGGTGACCAAATACTTATTTTCCACCCTGATTTACGAATAAATTCTTTACAAATCCTACCATGTGAATTCATAGATTTTTTTTTCACATTCTGTCTCTCACAGTTGAAGTGTACCTCTGGTGCAAATTACTGACCTCTGTCATCATTTTAAGTGGGGGAACTTGCACAATCGGTGGCTGACTAAATACTTTTTTGCCCCACTGTAAATCCAATCCATTATTATTATTATTAAGCTTTGCTTGTTCCATATTCAGTTTTTCAGCAAAACTTGTTTGAGTCCATTCTTATATCTGGAGGAATAAATATATTTCAATAAATATTAACGTTAGCTCACGACTTTGTTCCAGTTTTGAATTTTGGCCCACTGTGTATTTGAGTTTGACACCCCTGTTATAGAGTACTTAAACCATGTCCCCATGGTGTGATGAAAGAGGAAAAAGAGATGACAGCAAGTCATGTGGTTGTTTCTGAATATCTCTTGCTGCTAAGGACCAATATGCAGACATAATATGTGTCATATCCTGAATTACCCTGAATTACCCTGAATTACCCTTCAGTTGTCCCTTCTGAATGGCCACGATCTGAAAGCCACAACAACACCATAAAGTGACCACATGGGGATAAGATGAGTCTGAGGGGTAAGTGTAAAAGTTAGACTGTGAAGAGGATGCAGTAACCCCTTTACTCAGTCATCTCGTAAAATAAGAAGTGAGAACTGAAATGTGTGTGTTTTATATTCCACACAAACAAACAAACAAACAAATAAATCTAGAGCAATATTTTTGTGTGAACAGTGATTGCTTTGACATCTGTTCATATTACTTGTTTGCCTGTTTGCAATAGTACAGTGTTATCTCTGAAACAGAGCTTCAGCTAAACCTGCCCGAGTCTCTTCTTCTTCTTCTTCCTCAGTGTTTATTTTCTTTATGTCTCATTTTCACTTGCTGCTTCTTTTGGGCCTTCCCTCTTCCTTTTCCCCCGCTGGCCCTTGCACCCTCCACCCCTGTGTGACAGATGAGGCAGAGATGAGAGGATGAGAGGGGAGATGTGTTGCACCTCACTTCTCTTTCTAATGTTTCTGGCTGCCAGGAAGCCATGTGGAAAACTAAAGACTATTAATGCCACAAACAAATCTCTCCCAAAACGGAAGCTCTTTTACATGTTTTAGTGTACGGGTGGGCTGAGGACTTAATGACATGGAGAGAGGAGGATGATGGAGGGTAAGGCTGGTAGTGAGGATGGGGAGGAGGAGGAGAAGAGGAGGACAAGATGTGGATGGGTAAGGAGGAGAAATGGGAGGCTGGAAAAGGGTAAAAGGAGGAAAAGAAGAAGCTGATCACTGAGATGACCCAGGTTAGATAAAAATGCACATTTAGTTTTATTAGTTCTGTCTTCTGGGAGACAAAGAAGACAAAAGTTTTTTGTTGTAAAGTTGTAATTGAAATAGTTGGGCCAAGCAGTCTCAGCATGCAATGAAATCATTTCCACATTTTACCATCAAGCCTGCTGATAATTAATCTGAAGTGTTTGTTTCTTTAACCAGATTTCACAATTTTAACAATTATTGAGGAAAACTGTCATTTTGAAATGATGTCCAAAGGTCATTAGTTCAGCATTAGATGAAACATTGTTTTATGGCCTTAAACATGCTTTCTATTAGAAAAAAGGTGATGGATGTGATTGCAAATAGAGTGTCGGGTGTATGGAAGTAGTACACTGTAATTAATCTCTGTCTCTCTTCCACAGCATGTCTTTATCCTGTCTTCCTTCTCTCACCCCAACCAATCACAGCAGATGGCCCCGCCCCTCCCTGAGCCTGGTTCTGCTGGAGGTTTCTTCCTGTTAAAAGGGAGTTTTTCCTTCCCACTGTCACCAAAGTGCTGCTCATAGGGGGTCATATGATTGTTGGGTTTTTCTCTGTATGCATTATTGTAGGGTCTGCCTTACAATATAAAGCGTCTTGAGGTGACTGTCGTTGTGATTTGGCGCTGTATAAATAAAATTGAATTGAACTGAAGTAGAAAACACTTTTCTAGTGCTGCCATGATCGGGATAACTAATGTAAAGTCTTACTGAGTGAAAAAAATATGATGTAAGTGATTGTCCTTATTTAGTGTCAAGAAGGGCGATAAAGTGGGAAGACCCCAGAGATTCTCCCCTCACTGTTTCAAACACGGAGCTTGGGATGGTAAAAACCAGACATCAGAAGTTAATGGATGAGTTTACTATGACTGTCTTTTAATCAGTGCTGGGTAAGTTACTTTAAATTAGTAACTTAGTTACATTACTAGTTACTTCTATCAAAAGTAACTCAGTTGCTTCAAGTTACTCGTTACTTTCAAAGTAACTAGTTACTAGGGAAAGTAACTTTGGTTTTACTCAGAATTCTCTTATTAATGTGTTGCTTCCCTAACTGTATACTCAGCAAGGATGCCAGTCCTCTAGCTCTACATGTTAGCACTGTGCCACCTATCAACAGAAAGGAAAATATAATGTGCTTATTTCCACGAGAGAAATCCCACGCCTGGACCGTCGTTGACCGCCATGATTCTAGCCTACGTCACAGCGTCACGTCCGCTTTTTACGTCCAACACGGAAACGTCCAACCCCCCCCCCCCCCAGCAGTATATCAGCATAACTTGGTCTATATCTGACCCAGATAGACTGCAGGTCATAACTTCTTACCTGAAGTTCGGCCGCCTCGAGTCTCTCCTCCTCCTGCCTCCCCTTCCCTCATCCGCCTGCTGGCCTCCACCACTTGCTAATGTTACTGAATCTGTGAAAGCTCCGCCATAGCCACCACCAAACAATTGAGTTATTTTTACACATCTGCCAGCATCTGGCCAATCCACCACCTTTCATTGTTTATACCAGCGGTCCCAACCCCCGGGCCTCAGACCGGTACTGGTCTGTGAGTCGTTTGGTACCGGGCCGCGAGAGTTGAGGCTCAGGTGTGAAATGTCTGGTTTTCAGGGTTTTTATCGGTTTTCAGCGTTATTTTGTTATCGTTTTTATCGTTAACTCTGTTTTCCTGGGTCTTTTCACGTGTGTTATGAATAAATCTTCTTTTTTTTCAGTACCGGTACTAGTTTTATTTTATTGTATTTATCCGCGACACCTTAAGGCTGGTCCATGAAAATAATGTCGGGCATAAACCGGTCCGTGGCGCAAAAAAGGTTGGAGACCACTGGTTTATACCGTTACGGAAAAAAAAGAAAAGAAAAAACGAGCATCGGCCCACCGAGTCCAGCTATGGCTGCATATGTGTTTAGTAGTAATTTGTTTTTGTAGAGGGCTTGCAAAACAACCATTTTCGAGAGCATTGCTATATTGGAATCTCAACTTCTCTGACGAGGCTCACCAGAACGCCGTTTACTCGAGTGGGACATTATTCCCAGGTCTGTGTTCCGATTTCCGAGGTAAGCCGAACGAAACATAAGAAGTAACGAATAACGAGCCTATCTAACAATTAACGCGTTCCTGATTTTGGCATAATAACTAGTTACCGTGCTCGTTACCGCAATAATAGCGTAGTTACTGTGACGCGTTACTTAATAACATGTTACTCCCTACACTGCTTTTAATGTCTACAAAAACAGTTTGACTCATTTTTCAGTCTCAGATGCTGCTTGACAAGTCCAAGTGTTAATTGGAGCGGTCCATGTCCAGCTGATTTGTCTCTGTAATTATTTGATGACGTTGATGAGCAGGCTAGCTAACTATGGTCTAATCTGCTGAAGCAGGTGTGTACCACTCTTGTGTTTGTGTTACTTGTCGGCTCATTTGTCGACTCAGACAGTTTTCAGAGGATGGTTGAGAACACGATAGCATACACCTCTGAGTACACTTAAAAGCACAAGAGTTTCCACCAGTACCAGACAAGTTTGATTCCTTTTTAAAGGTCTCAGAAGTTAACAGCTTCCAATTATTAATCCACACCACCTCTTATAGCCCCAGCCAAGAAGTCCAAGTCTTAACCAAACCTACAGCGATAGGATCACAGTGTCGGAGTGGAAACAGAGTGCTCCCATTAGATGTCCAGCTAGATAAATAGACTATAATGGGCTGCTGGGGGTGTGTTTGGTCTTTGGCCTGACGCTCCCATCAGATGTGATCTCAGGGTCGTCGCCATGAATCAAGCAGCAGTGCGATGTCATTGGTCATCCTGACAGCTGAACAAAGCCCAGCAACTGGGGAGGGACAGACGGTGCTAATGGAGCCAGATTAGGGTGGGTATACTTTGTAACTGGTGCTGGGTCTGCTGGAGTTAGATGTTTGGGGTCAGTGACGTCTTTATGAGATACCTGAGCAAGGCACCGAGGTGCCACTGTGGCATCATCCATATTGGTTTTGCTGGGCTGCACTACTATGTTCCATGTTCTTTGTGCTTGTAGACCTTTATGGTGTCTGTGTGTGAGTGGAGAGCCTGGTGATGTGGTAGTGGTGGGATTGATAAGAGGCAGATAAAGCTTTAAGGGCTAATGGTTTCCACTAATGAGAAAACTGGCTGTGATTATGACAAATAGGTGGAGAGCACCAGGCTAAGCAGCGACACACAGCAGCTATTGTTAGGCAGCCGAGCCTCAGCATCTCATTACACCTCCTACTGATAGGCCTCCTTTTCTGCTGCAGATAGACCTCCTCTTCTTGTCCCAAGAAACTTCTTTCTTTCCTCCCAAAAGCCATTGTTTCTCTCTTCTCTCCTCCATTGTACAATCTGTTCCTATCAGTCTCTAAATTCCATTTTACAAAAGTCCATAAGTGTTCAAAACTGTAAGACAGAAGAAGTGGTCTCATAAATGGAATTTCTGCTTTACGCTAAGTAGGGGGTGACATTAGGGAAAGCAATGTAATAATGAAACTATAGACACCAACAATTATTGTCAGCAATGTAGGAGTGCAATTGCTTAAAACATTGAGAAAATGACATGCATCAAGAATACGCATTGACGATGAGACGTTAGGTTGACTTCCAACAACGAGGAAGGAGCCTTTAGTCCTTTCACAATAACTTTATTTATATAGTGCTAAGTTTAAAAAACAAAACTGAAAAAAGGTGAAATGTGTCATATTTTGAAAAGGTACAAGCTCACTCCAAAAGACTGAAAGACATGAAAGACATCTTCATGAACCAGAAGAGGCTATTGCCACAAAGCTGGAAGCATGAGATTGTTCAAAATGTCTCTATAAGAATATAATTGATCTTCAGTGCTGTGATTTATTTGAAAACCAGTTTGGAATATCTCCACCATCGCTCGTCTGCACATGGCCAGACCTCCCTAACCACTCCAACCTGAGCTGTCCCTCTGATACTCTTTTCTAGTCTTCTGGCCACTCCCACTTTAAGAACTTCAACTCTGCCAGCTCCGCCTCCTGTCTTTTTGTTAGTGCCGTCATCTCTAAATCATACATCATAGCAGGTCTTATTAACGTCTTGCGAAGCTTCCCTTTCACTCTTGCTGCTATCTTTCTGTCATACATCACCCCTCTTCACCCACTCCACCCTACCTGCACTTACTTCTTCATCTCTCTTGTGCACTGTCTATTGCTGTGGATGGTTGACCTCAGGCATTTAAACTCATCTATCTCTACTCTTGCATGTTCACCTTTCCCCCTGCCGGCCTCTCATTCACCTACATGCATTCTGTCTTGCTTCCACTGACTTTAATTGCTTGCTTCCACTGACTGTGTATCCCTCTTCCACCTTCGCCCTACTCTAACTACAGATCATGTCGCATCATGTCTTCTGCAGACATCATACTCCAGGGAGAATCTGCCTAACCTGATCTGTTAACCTGTCCATCACCGTCACCATCCTCTTTTGGTGTTATTCATACTACATTTCTGCACATCGCCCTATTCTTTAAAATCTGTACCAGTACACTTTTTCTCTTTTCCTTAGACATCCTCCCACTCTCCAGGATTGTGTTAGAAAAGGAGACCACTGCCTTCTCTCCCAAACATCCTAAAGCACTTCAAGTACGTCATCTGGACCGATTTTACACTCTTTCTTCCATTTCGCTTCATTTTTACCAAATCCGTGCACTTCCTGGTTCAGTAACTGTCCTCTGCATTCATTAGCCCCTCAAAGTAGTCCTTTCTTCTTAACACACTGGCACGTTTCCACATCTTTGGGATGCTAGGTAAAATTTGTGACGTTATGCAAAATGCAATTATTTGCATAACTCATAAACCCACATTTCATTCACAGAACAACACAGAAAACATATCAAATGTTTAAAGTGAGACATTTTAGTATTTCATGAATGTCTTGGCCTCAAAAAAGTCACGACAGCCATAAAAATCCAGCCTTTTGTTTTTTGTCACATTGCTTGTTTTTTATTTGTCCCTCTCACCACTAATTTTCGAGACATCAGTGCATTAATATACTTTAACAGTAATGGTTGGAGTATATTAATATTTGTTAACTTCTACTCCACCCTTAAAATCCTACCAGCACCTTTTAGCCTTCCCTCCCTTCATCACTCATCGCATTCACCCTTCTTTTCTTTCGGCCTCGTCCTTTCTCCAATCTTCTCTTCATCTTTCCCTCAGTCCCCTCTCTCTCTTTTTCCTCCCCCTCCTTCCTCAAACTCATTTCAGCATGAGATTATAAATGGAGCCTTGGGAAAATGTGATAAATCAATTAATCATTTGTAGCTGTGTTGCTTAATGAGTGAACTGAGGTGTCATAATTAGTTCTCCCAGTATCAATCATTAAAGTGCAAGTTTGCTGATAAACAGGCAGCTGATGAGTACAGAGACATGGCTGCGACTCTCCTGCTGTGACTGTTGGAAAATCACATGATAAGAGCACTAAACGTGCATTAATGAGCTACAGTTTACAGTATTTTAATTCAGCTGCACTTCAGTTACATCTGATTGGCTCGATCTGAGAGATTGTGAACTTCAGCCCAGAATAGAACATATTTTTGTCCCACTGTAAGAACAGAAAATATTTGCACAGGTCACTTTCATTTACGTTTTTGACGTTGCAATATGAAAATCACTGGTGGCCCCAGTGCTGCCTCTCAGCCTCCTCGTAGATATTAATTTGAAAATCCTAGGTGACTTCCTTCTTGAGTTACTGCATTCACAATATTTTCAGAAAACTGACCTCTGAGCTTGAGGTCACTGAAATGAAAGTTGTCTGAGATTTTCAGTCTGTGCACCTGTGTTGCCTTGTTCTTGAGTTATCTCATTCAAAAACTTCAGTGTCCACACGCGTGGGGTGGAGTCTGCATGCCATATATCCTTGGGTAATATACAACATCATCATCATCATCAGCCTTTCATTGTTAGGAGTGAAAATCGTGTAATGACACCACATTGGCATCTGGTGTGATCAAAAAGCTACTTGAATTAGCCCCCAAATTTTTACATATTACTTAAATACAGCTATTCTCCTTCATAACTGAATACGTAATAAATAGTTTGATGGGCAGGCTTGATGGCACCTTGTAAAAGGTGGTCGCTTAGTTCTGTGTTGACCTTCTGTTTTCTATCCTTTGCTTGTCTCTCTCTCTCTGTACTCTGTTTGTGTGCACGTGTTTGTAAATGCACTCCGCTTGTCTGTTTCAGGGATAGGATTCCTCCAGGAGGCCCTTCCTTCCTGACTTACACTCGTGGAAGCTGTCACCAATTACTCACCTGTGTGCAATTGGTCAATAGCAGGTGAGTTCCTCTCTGCATTTAAGGTTAAAGAACTCACTCGATGCCATATTGTTGCACAAACTGTGATGTTTCCTCTCCTTTGAGCTTTAGTGGTATTCTGTTTACTTGCTTCCTCCTTCCTTAGCATTGCTAAACAGCTTTATCAGCCTGTTTACTTTCAGTGCTCACAATAAACCTGTTGAACTTTTTATCCATGTCTGTCATTTGAGTCCAAGGTTGAGTCTCAGCCATGACAGCAAGAATTTGGGACTAGGAGCTCCTGCAGTTGTCAGGGATACAAACATCAGTGTTATGACACATATGAAACCTTTCTTTTTGTTTTAATTAGCTGTTTGTTAGTTTTAGGCTACAGCACTACTTCATTACATATTACATTACATAAAGTGTTAAACCCGCAGAAGTTATTCTAAAGGGTATGTGGTACATAAAGCCAAGGAGTCCTAAAAAACCTGAGGGATTGTTGCTTAAGATGCAAATTGGGTGAATTAAAAAAGTTAACTCAAACCGTCCTGGATGTTTCTGAAACATTCATCTGTGTGGTTAAAGCACAGATTTCTGCATCCATGCTTTCATGCATTGTGTTTTTTTGTTTGTTTGTTTGTTTTATCGAATTAAATAAAATCTGGATTCACATTACACCATTTAGAGTGTGAGCTCAAAGCAAGCATTTCAGCTCCTTTATGCAAAAGTCTTCTCCTCATTATAGCAGCAAAAAGGGTAAGTTTTCTCCTTTGAAGCATGTGTGAAGGACACACTCTGTGCTTTGCACATAGGCAGTGGTACTGACTACCTACGTTACAGCAACTAGAACATTGTTGATGTGTCGGGATAATTAAAACGAATGAAGGCAAACCTCTCTGTGCAGTTCTGGCAGAAGACTTCAGGTGGTTTCATTCTAATTTAATCTGATGCAACAGTGAGATAAGCCGAGTATGTATCGAAACCGTATGTGTACATTGGCATCTCTTTCTTGAGTACTTAAAGAAAGCTAGCCGGCAGAGGTTAGCTAAGTGAATTGCTTATTACTAAACCTTGCTTTGAGATGTTAAGCTAATTCATGCATATATAACACTTTTGGGGCGGGAGGCATGACTGTGTGTGTGTGTGTGTGTGTGTGTGTGTGTGTGTGTGTGTGTGTGTGTGTGTGTGTGTGTGTGTGTGTGTGTGTGTGTGTGTGTGTGAGAAAGGGTCAGGAAGGAGGTCACTGTTTATGTGTGTGAGACTTGCTAATGGTGTTTCTAGCATGGAAAATGCCCCAGTGAGCAGCCTAAATTATTGAAATCACAAGCTCAACACTGGAAGCCATTATCACACTCATTTGCATAAAGACTCTTTCAAATAGGTTCCTGAAGGCCAGGGCACGCCTCCATCTCAGTCCCAAACATAAGAGTGTGTGCGTGTCCAATATTCCTCTAAGGCTTCACTTAGGTGAAGGAAAAGTTAAACCCAGCCCCCCATGTCGCCTCCTATCAATATCCAGCTGCACAGCCCACTCAAACCGATCACAGTGATATATGTATGGGGTGTGTCTTTGTGAGATGTAACACAGGCAGGCAGACAAGACCACACACACACACACACACACACACACAAGTATATTTACACACAGTGGATAGTAACAAGCCATTAATGAAAGCTTAATTGATGAGCTCGTTAAGATCTGTTATTAGAGAAATTGATTTCAAATAGCCACTTTAATCTGTTGGCCAGAGGGAAACAGGCCACAATGCAAATTGAAGCAGCTAAAGTACATAATGGAGCAAGTAATTCATAGATTTCACTTTCACTAATTAATAAATGGAGATTAGAGGTGGTGGTAGGTGTTTGTGTGCTGGCTGACAGTGTTAATGTGGGTCTATTGTGGATCTCTTGTTATTAATTAATGAGCTTTATTCCCAGGCAACCTATTAGTCATTAACACTTTGTATATGCGTATGAGTTTGTGTGTGTTTAAATGCGTTGGGCTGGGTTTGTTTATATCATTTTTGGGGTCATCTTTCAAAAACATAACTTAGACTGACTACAGTGTTGTAATGAAACTAATGTCCAGGCCGACTGGTATCATTGCGCCATTTTTGTGGACAAATCTTTTGTGAAAGCAAAACAGTGAACTTCTATGTGCTTCTATACACACAGTATGGTTTTAAAATGTGCTCTACAATAGCACAATAAAAAACATGATGTCACATGTCATAGTTAATTATTTAACTAGTTACTTTTTGTTACTTTGGGTACTTTATGACTTCGCTTACATCCTGAAGCTGGCTGTGAGTGGAGTCCCCTGGTGGGAGGTGGGAGGGGCAACGATTTTGGGGTGTTTTGCCGCCTTGTTGAGTGAAGCTGAGATTAAAGTTGGAGTACAATGTGATGAGCTCTCGTGACATCCTTACGTACCTCCACATTGGTGACCCCTGAGGCAAACATGCTGAAGTCCGAAGAGGAAGTCGGCCCTTTCCTGGAAGCGTCTGCGGCCACCAGACTCCCACCTCCACCTGCAGCTGCGTTTGCTTTGGCGGTTAAACTACTGGACTTTTGGCTTCACGACCCTCCTTCATGGTTCGTGCACATCAAAGCTAAGTTTGCTCTTCATGGCATTTCATCTGACGACACGAAATACAATCATGTAGTGGCCTCGCTGGATCCGTTGTCCACCCGCCGTGTGATGACCCTCTGCATCCCCCCGCCCAAAGAAATACACCACTCTCAAGGTGCTGCTGCTGCCGCATTTCTCCCTCCTCCGGGCTGACAAACTCCTCTCTCTCTCTCAGGCTTGAGTGATGGTGCCACTCTCAAGCTCATGGAGAGCATGTTGTCCTTACTGGGTATGGATGATGGAGGATTCCTCTTCACACACCCTTTCCTCCAACAACTGCCGGCTTCGATGCGGGCTGGCCTCGTCAACTTCCCGCTGCTGGCAGTGAAGGTTTACCACTCATTGGCGGAGGAAACAGACCACATTCGCTTTGGCATCCAGGAGATGGTTCCTAACTCACCGGCAGCATCTCCCGCACTCGCACAATTCTCCCAGAGGCCTACGGCTCAGCGATGGTGGCTGGGATAGCAGCACAACAGCACCACAAAAAGGGGGCGTGTTTTTACCATCAACGTTTCTGCGGCGAAGTGCAGCTTTAAGGCCCAGTAAAACGAGCCGCCCAGCGCTCTGTAGCTGCCACTACCACTGGCGGCAAGGAACGGCTGCTTTTAATAGAAAGCTTACGCATGGGGAGACGTTTTCTGGTTGACTCCAGCTCCCAGAAGAGCCTCCTGCCCCCGGCTGGTTCTGACAGGCTAGCTAGCTAGCAGGCCACTGCTAATGGTGGCTATCAAAATGTTCGGTGAAAGGTTAGTAACTGTTTGTTTTCATAACCAAGACTTCCAGTGGAACTTTGTGATTGCTGCAAGCTCTGTGCTGATAATAGGAGCAGATTTTCTTTGTTCTCAAGGACTGCTGGTTGATGTTGCTAACAGACATTTGATCGATGCTGTGTCATTTTCTTCACTGCCTTGTTTTGGTGCATCCTAATCTTGTAGTTTCAGGTAAAATTTTTCAGTGTTTGCTTTCTGAGTTTTCCTCACTAACTGTCCCTACTTTCTCGAACACTGTGACGAAACACGGGGTGGAACATTATATCACTACGGTCGGGCCCCCATTGTTCGCGTGCGCCCAGCTTGACCTGCTAAGCTGTCTATTGCTTGGAAAGAGTTTTAAGCACCTGGGCATTGTGCAGCATTTGACTAGTTCCAGGGCTTCCCCATTACACACAGTGGCCAAATCTGATGGTCGATGGCAGCCTTGTGGCCATCTAAACAACGTCACGCAGAACGATCACTATCCTAGACCCCATATCCACGATTTTTCCGCCCATCTTGCAGGGACCTCTATTTTTTCTAAGATTAATCGATCTTAGAAAAAATACGGTACGGGGGTATCACCAGGTTCCCACGTATGCTGAGGATGTCCCCAAAACCGCCGTAATTACTGTGGGCAGCTCTTCGTCTCTGTATCTCTAGATGATATCCTGATGGCCAGCAGCTCGGAGTGACAGCAGACATCCCACCTGTGTCAGGTTTTTTAGCGCTTGGCAGCACATGGCCTGATCATTAACCCACCAAAACGCCAGTTTGGCTTGCCTGTTCTAGTCTTCCTGAGACACTATATTTCCGTGGTGGGTGCAGTTCCGTTGCCAGACCGGGCCGTCTCAGATTTTCCGCATCCCACATCCATTAAGGCACTGCAGGGATTTTTGGGGATGGTGAATTTTTACAACCGCTTTCTCCCCAGAGCGGCACACCTGCTGCAACCACTGTATGGCACATTGAAAGGTAAAAACGCTAATGTTGACTTGGTCCCGGAACGGCTCTGGGCATTTTGCAAGGCTAAGTCCACGTTGGCTAATGCTGCCCTGCTGGCCCACCTGTCGCCGTTGGCGCAGAATTCATTGACCACCGATGCCTCGGATGGTGCGGTTGGCACCATGCTGGAAAAGTGGATCTCTGGTGTCTGGTATCCGCTTGCCTTTTTCAGCTGTATGCTACGGGACAACGAACGTAAATACAGTGTTTTTGACAGGGAGTTACTGGCTCTCCACCGTTTCTTTCTTGAAGGTCGGAAATTTACTGCATATGTTGACCACAAACCTTTGACGTTTGCTATGTCCAAAGCTTCTGACCCTTGAAGTTCACACTAGCAGTGCCATTTGGCTGCTATTTAAAAGTTCACAACAGACATCCAGCACGTGGCTGGTAAGTCCAATCACATGGCTCACTGTTTGTCCCGCACGCTGGTTTTTCCTGTGTATGTTGGCATTGATTATTCTGCTATGGCTGCTGACCAGTGCGGTGCCTCAGACATCCTTGCTCCTTGTTTGGCCGGGCCCTCGCAAGTCTGTTACGGAATGGGCTGCGGCACGCATTCTGTGCCGCTCTGAGGTTAAGGAGGATCTTGGTGCCTTTCCAGCCAAACTGGTTCTCGGTCAGCCTCTCCATGCCCCTGGGGAATTCTTGCCCAAGAGTCCCTCCACATGCTTCCGTTCACTGGTGTTTTCTCCTCACCCTTATTTGGACTCATTTCTTGTTTCAGGTCCAGTGCACCATTGCCAACCTGACACCTTTGTGATTCACAAAGGACACCACTACATCCGCTGTATGATGGCATGTTTAGGGTCCTTGAATCTGCTTGAATCGAACCAGAAACACTTTGTTTTGGACTTCAGCAGGCGTAGGGAGACTGTGTGTGTGGAAAGACATAAACCGGCCCATGTCCTTGTGGATGATCAAGTAGTCCATTAATCCTGTGGAAGGTGGTCAGGCCCCCCGCCGCGGCCAGCCACCTTCCGCAGGATTAATGGACTCTGGTTTTTCCTCTAGCAGCACCTCTCAACCTCCAGGGCTTGAGTTTTCTTCAGCCTTTCCTGGCTGCCCACACTGGCCTCATCAGGCGTTCTGGCTGTTTGCTTAAGCCCAGAGTCCTGGACTATGAAGAGACCCTACTGGGTGTTTGGGGGGAGGTATGTGTGGCGGACCACCACGGGACTCCACTCACAACCAGCGAGAAGAGAAGTGGATCGAACCACCAACCTTCCGATCAGAAGATGACAGCCACCCTTGTTGTTATTATAACTAACGACACTTTAGTGGTGATTTTTGTTTGTTTTTTCGTTGTATCATTTTAATGTGCGGTGGCTTTCACAATACTTTGCTGAAATTCTTCTACTGCTGTTCGAAAGCACTTCTGCTGAGCTGTATGGCCATGGCCCATTGTCGCAACACAAAAACATGATCAATAGGTTTATTTACCCAAAGGTTGATGTAACCCTTTAAATTAACTGACACACACACTCTGAGTTCTGGAGCTTAGCTGGCCAAGAACCAAAGTGTTTGGTGTGTGTGCTTCAGCAAGAGAGCACTGTTTGATCAGACTTTTTTAATCTCACACACACACACATGCACGCACACACACACATGCACGCACACACACACACACGTTGTATAATTCTAGTATTAGGGGTGGTATTAGCCAGAGTGGGGCAGGTACTTAACACTGAAAGGACTGAAATCACTTCCCAAGGGACCTTTTATACAGTGTGTGTTTTGGTGTGTGTGTTGAGTGTTAGTAGATATTGTGAGTGGCCTAGCTTTCCGATTTCTGTGCGCGGCTTAAGCTGGAGGAAGTGCGTTAGTGGCTGTGTGATGGCTGCAGCGACTCGGGGCCCCCTGCGTTGATTTAATGTAGAGAATTGGCTGCTGCTGTATTGAATCAGACTGGAGCCCATATTGTTCGGCTGGAGGGGATTACACATTTAGCAGCTAGTGATCTGGTTTTGGTTATAACGCCACTCGGCGAGAGAAGCAGCTCTTATCAGCCACTGGGAGCCCAGTCTCTGCCACATTCACAAGCCTCCAATACACTTTAATTGAATTTCTTTTTAGAGACAGAGAGGCTCAGACGGCTCATGGCATTCAATTTACCACCTCCCCTGTCAACGTTTAGATTCCTAACCCCTTTTTCCTCCTCCAGAAAAAAGGAGGCGCCTTCAAGCAACAAAAGGAAACTTGCAAATACCATATTTATCTCTGTTCTCCCTCTCTCCTCTCTCTTCCTCCGCTCTCCTATCCATGTCAGTTATTATATCATTTCAATGAATACTCGCCAGGAAATGGGCTTATCTCAGTGGCAAAATATCTATTTCTTTCAGGCGTTGATTTAGTGCGTTTAAAGCCCATGGCGAGGACAGACAGACTGTCAGCTCAGGTGCAGCAGTGAAGTAACGATGCTATCGGCCAGGAGCTGAAATACAGATGAATGGAGAGTGGAGAGGGGAGGGGATGAAAAGAGGAGAAAACAGAGAAAAAAGGAATGGGACAGGATGAAGTAACAGAATGAGGAGGGAAAAGAAGAGATGGATCCAAGCAGCTTTAATGCAGCAGTGAAAGGGCGAAGATGAATGAGGAAGGAGGTTAGAGTGAGAAGTGAGTTAAGAGCAGGAACTGGATCACAGAAGAAGAAAAGTTAACGTCAGATGCCTTCTTAGCGTCTTACTTCTTCTCTCTGTTCTTTTGAAGATGACAGAACATAATCGCTGCTGATCACTGCAGCGTATTTTAAGTAGGTTTTTCTTTAGTGAAAATGCAGGTAACATTTTACATTGTGTCTTTTCCAGTCTCTGTATCCTATCGATTTTCTAAATTCCTTTACATATCTTTAGTAGGTATTAGGTTAGGTACAGCTTCTCTTATATGGAATTTGCACTTATTAGCATATTCAAATGACCTAACCCACTGTCATTACCCCGGTGCCTTTAAAGGGGACATGCTACAAATGTAAAAGCTCATTTACACCACTGAGCTTAAAAACCGACTTAGATGCAACTCTGTCTGTGAAGCTGGATTTAACAAATAAGTGCTTAAAATGTTAAAAACTGTTGAGCGCCATCTTCTGGTTGGTTGGTTGGTTGCAGCTAGTAGAATTACAATAGTTTATGCTAGCTAACTAGAATAGAGACGAGAGAATTCTGCTGAAAATAATGACAGTAAAACTAAATCAGTTTAAGGGGATCACGGCTACTGTCCACTTTCACTAGCTGTGTCCCAAAACGTCGGCTGCATCCTCCGGAGGTCGCATTTGAAGGCCGATTACGTCACAGCCAGGCGACGAAGGCTGTCCGTATTCGTCGACTCCTTCAAATGCGGCCGACAAATGCGTCCTCCTTTTCCCCGAATTTGAAGGATGGGTCAGGTGTGTCCTTCATGGCCCACCATATCCCAGAATTCATAGTGCGGCCCAGCCAAATTTCAGCTGCCAACAATGGCGGCCGCTACTGAGTTTTAAAATTACTCTTATTACTCATTCTGGGCCACAAAATAAACTTTTAACATATGTTCAGGTGAGAAAGTAGCTGTGTAAACATTAAATATCTGCTTGGTTTATCAAGATATCGCATATTTGCAAAAGTGTGCCGACGTTTTCGGAGACGTCTGTTACCCACCAGGTCGATAGCTCGCCGGGGGGTTCAATGGTCACTCGAGCCGGCGAGAGCAGCGGACTCAGGCTTCATCGTTTTCAGACCCCCGCTCTTTCGCTACTCAGGTTAAACATGATATATAAGTCACTCAGATAACTTAAAAATGTAATTTTTTACCCTTTTTTCTGTGTTTTATTTGTTCCGGAGTAAACCGGTTTGGCTGAGATCAAAGTTATTAGATTAAATAAAACTTTATTAATCCATCGGGTGGGTTCCTCCGGGATTTTAACAAAGCTGAATAAACGTCAAACAGAAAACTGATTAAACAGAAGTGTGAGACGGTCGAGAATTTACGCCAGCGTCCTGTTATATTTTAGATAGCAAGGAGCAGACGGCCGAGTTTATTAAACTCCACCGACACAGCAGTGACGCAAATCAGAAGGCGAGACCGTCACATTTCACAGCCTCGCACTTCCGGCCTTCTCGGTCTTCAAAGGACCTCCGAAGGATGCAGTCGAAGTTTTGGGACACAGTAACTGTCTCTCTCTCTAAGTGGCTGTTCGCTGTTTGGCTAGCTAGACACACAAACGTGATCACCTTAAACTGATTTTTAGTTTTATTGTCTTTATTTTCCTCCGAGCTATCTAGTTAGCAGTGTCTTACTAGTTAACTAACATTAAACTAATGTAAAGAGTAATATATATAATGTAAAAGAACTACAGTAATGAACCCATTTTAGAAATAGTTTCACCCTCAGTCCTTTTCAATTAAATGTACATAGAAATAAAAGTGAATATTAGCTTTTATGTATGTTTTATCCACTGTAGCTGCTGTCCGGAGACAAATTAATAAATTAAATGTTTCATTCCTTCTCTCACCCCAACCAATCACAGCAGATGGCCCCGCCCCTCCCTGAGCCTGGTTCTGCTGGAGGTTTCTTCCTGTTAAAAGGGAGTTTTTCCTTCCCACTGTCACCAAAGTGCTGCTCATAGGGGGTCATATGATTGTTGGGTTTTTCTCTGTATCTATGAAGCACCTTGAGACGACTTTTGTTGTGATTTGGCGCTATATAAATAAAATTGAATTGAATTGAATTAACCTGTGTTAATGTTGGATACAGAGGTCTAGCAAATCTTGATTTGTGAATTAAATTAACAACGTCAACAATGTCAGAAATGGTCAAACCATCTTACACCCACTATCATGCTAGAGTTGAAGTTGCTAACCTTGTTGAAATATTGTAGCCCCCGCCCACACACACACACACACACACACACACACACACACACACACACACACACACACACAAATTACTTGCTCCTTTTCTTTTTTCGTTTTTAAAATGAAGAATTGATGTATTACCCCAAGGAAACTACTCCTTAATTACAGGGAGTGACAAACACAGGTGTTGTTAGCACAGCTATCTTTGACATTAGATTTGAACATTAATTGAAGTTCATGTGCTAGATCTACATGGTTTGATAAACCGCCCCGGTGCCACATAAATAAGATGCCACAGGAAGTGGTCACTATATGTGTGTTTGTTACACTAGCATGTCTTTTAACCGACAGCTTTTAATGGGCGTGCTATCTAATGGTCAGCCTGGAACTTACAGGCGAGCAGCAGATACAAGCAGCAGATTTGTTCGCACACCCAGAGGTGCCTCGTGTGCATTTGTGTGTGTCAGTGACATCCCTGGCCACAGCCCCTTAAGTCTAACATGGTTTAACAATGTCACAGTGTCAGCCCATAGCACATTCACATTCACAAACATACAGGTCTGCTGGTGTTGTGTGCCAAGGGTTATAGAGTATAGCAGCTATTTTTCTTTTCCACTGACTGGCCGAGTGACCCTGAGACACAAACACACAAATATATAATACACAATGCACATACACCCACATATATGCAGCCATTTCATCTGGGCAGCGTAATTCCATTTGTCTGGTCCAGCAAGCAGTTGGCTAACTCCATGAATTATTACAATCCCACAAGGCATATGGGGAGTTGCAGCACTGAGAGGCCTGTGTGTGTGTGTGTGGCCTCCATCTACCATTTAAGTTACCATGGAAGATGAAATAGTCACACACTTGAGGACACACCCATACATACACACAGACTCTTCCTCTGTCCCTTATCAGAATGTGTGTATCTTCTATCTTCAAATAATGTTTTGTCTCTTTCTTTTGTGCTATCATGCTGCTACAAATGGAAAAACAGCGTCTCATTCCTCTCTCTGGGGTTTTTTAGCAGTTCATTTTTTTTCTGCTGGGGTCGTGTGTGTGTGTGTGTGTGTGTGTGTTCGTGCGTGTGTGTGGTAGTTGTGGGTGGCACAGTAACAGTGGCAGATAGATGGCCATTTCTCTCTCTCTCTGACCATGTTGAACATTGCCTAGAAAGATCATCGGAGCAAAAAATGGATTTCATTTCAGCCTGTATTACAGGATTTAAAGTACAGCAGGCCCTCTGTAATCTGAGAGCCCTTTGTATTATGCTGCACTGATTGAAGTGGAGTTTTTGAAGTGGAGGCAGAGCTTCTTTTTTTTTTTCTAATCTGAAGTGAAATGGAGCTTGTGCAGGAATACAGAAGGAGTTTTTCTAAGTGTGAAGCCACTTCACTGAAAGAAGGCAGAGTTTTCAAAATGAAGCAAAGTGATTGAAGAGAGTTGTGTGACAGAGTCCAGAGCTGGAGAGCTATAGTGGCGTCTTCAGACCATTGAGCCAACATTCTGTCGTTGTACTCGGGATTGATTGATCAAATGATGCATTTACAGTGTGTGTGTGTGTGTGTGTGTGTGTGTGTGTGTGTGTGTGTGTGTGTGTGTCCATGCTTCATACTCAAAACAGTCTTTGTATTTTGGCTTTTTTTAAAGTATGACTTCATATTATTATTCTAACTATTAGTATTACTACAACAGGAATTATTATTGTTAAGCAAACAGCAAGGCTCGATTACCAGCTGAGTATCGTGGTAACTGATTAATGTCAGACTGGAGAGGATCCTAACACTTTTACTTACGTGTTGTGTAGAATCTTACAGTCTCTTCTCTCACTACACTGCACTGTGTGGCCCATCAACAGATACCCAGGTACAAAAGACAGCTTTCATCTACACGAATATTTTTCTTGTCATAACTAGCCAAAAGTAGGTGATTTAAAAAAAATAAATATATATAATTATTAGGGCTGCAACGATACACAAAATTCATGGTTCGGTTCGATACTTTGGTGTCACGGTTCGATATTTTTTTGATACAAAAAAAGTGTTCATGCCTTTTTAATTTGTCATTTATTAAAATTATAAATATAATATAATAATTAATTATTATATTATAATTATAATAATAATAATTTTAACTCAAAAGTACATTTTTCAAATTTAATGTTGCTGAAACAACAAAGTAATAAAAAAATAAATATCTGATGGAGAAATCACTCATCTTTGGAAAAGAGTTTATTACAGAGAAATGTCTCTTTCCAAAATAAAAGCTATACTATACGCTTCTTCTGGGCTATATTCTCAGCAGCATATTAAACATATCAGGTCCCCATAAGGAGAATCATGTGCTAACGGCTGTCTAAATGACTCGGGTAAAGTTTGTAGCATGCGTGCTTGTTGTTTTTGTCTGCTTCCACTTGTCTTTGCACGAGGATGATGTCGGAGTAAATGTGCAGTCATATTCGTTGTGTTCCCACTAGTGCTGTCAGCGTTAATCTGAAATGACGTTAACGCCACAACACGGCAAATCTCCGTTAACGAGCTACCGCGGATCGCCCCGTGCGTGGGGCTGGACGGCCAACACGTTAACGAGCTAACTGCGCTAACGCACTAGTTCCCACCCATGTAATTGAGCATTGCGTGGCACATCCAACATACTGTTTTACTTTAGTCCATGACGCGCTTACCTTCAGGGTCATACGTCACATGAAAACCAAAATACTCAACACAGACAGCATCGTCAGAAGGAAAGTTGATAAAATAAATAAAAACATTTGTATTGTTCGATACATATGCATACCAAACCGAAAGCACTGTGTCGAACGGTTCAATATCAATACGAGTATTGTTGCACCCCTAATATATATATATATATATATATATATATATATATATATATATATATATATATATATATATATATATATATATATATATCATTCTCCCTCCAAAAGGAGGAAGTGTGTTACATTTGTGTGTTAGTCTGTTTGTTAGCAGCTTTGGTGAAAATCAGGTCAAGTCAAATGTTAAAACTAGTAAAAACTTTACGTTATTGACAGTTTTTTATGGATCGTCTTAACTTTATAACCATATACTAGACACTGGGGGACATGAGGACTTGGCTAAGCATTTCACCTTGACCCTTGTTGTCAGCACGCAAGGTCAAAGAAAAAAACATATTGGCAATATATCTTAATATCTTAAAATCTCAACTTTTCATAGATTATAGAAGCCAAAGATTTCGGCCACTCCGATGCCAGGCAGCTAACGAACAGACAGACAAACAAACCAATGGAACTGATTAACCTCTTAAGCCCCAAGCCTACCCGATCTCCTGCTTTTTGCCCCCGTATCAGGGGGCGTTGGGGCTTAAGAGGTTAAATACTCTTTCCCATCAATGGTTAAATAAAGACACTGGAAAATAACACTGCCACTCCATACACCTGGAAAAGATGCAAAATGGAAAGAGAGTTTCTTTGAAGTGGCCACACTCATCCCTGAACTGTTATCTGCTCCCAATTTTATCTTTACCTCAGACATTTAGGGTTTTAGAGGGAGGTGTAGATGAACAGCAGCTTGATGCTCATCTTTAAACTCAATTTTAAAAGCAAGTGTCGAGTGGCTCTTGGGTGCCTGGGGCCCTTTGTTTTGGTTTGTGCCAGGATGACCTCTGGAAGGGTAGACTGTTTGTTGCCTCTTGTGAATAATAATAGAAATGAATAAGTAAATAGATAAAAGAAAAGAAAAACACAAACAAGGAAGCCTATAGTGACTTTTTTATTTCATAAACAGTGCATTCGGATCATGATTCTGATTGAAAAAAGCTCCCAGACAAGAAGACAAGACATGCTATAAAAACAGGGAAGAGATTTCCTTCTACACTGAAGATCTGAAATTCATACAAACCCTCCCTTTATTGTACAAATTCAACACCAGAGCAAGAAGGCCAAAGAACAAACGTGTAGCCTGTCACATCAGTGTAGGTACAGCCATCCTACTCAAGCCACCTTTAGGTAGATATCAATATGTTCAATCAATATGTTTTTTTCCATGTGCTACTGGAAAGCACAGAAAGCATCCATGAAACGCATGTAAAATTATTATTTGAAAAATTAATGTTGTTTTTCTATCTAACTTCACTGTCTGCTCATTTTCTCACCTCATTCAAACTCTCATCTCTATCTTTCCATCCTCCTCAGTCCTTTTTTTGCTTCAACATTCGCACAAAAATGACAAAAATAGCATAAAAATAAGAGTAGATTGTATTATAAGAGCAGGTTGTGGATCCACATTTGACTGATTATCATCCCCAACTGGTCACAGCTAATGGCTGCCAGCTCTCAACTGGAACTGGAGCTAAACTGCAAACACAAAACGAAGCTGAATTTGACCAAAACAGGAATTAAAAGTTTTAATAAACTAAACTAATAAGCTGGATCAATTCCTTGCCTGGCAGCTATTGATACAGCTGCAGCCTGGTAGCATAGAAGGTTAAAATGAGCTAATAATCTCTAATGATCTAGCCTACCTATTGGATTTTCCCGTTTTAATCACATGATGTTAGAATGGAAAGTATTCATTCCCATAATTGTTACTGTTTCTACAAGGTGCAATCATACTAAGCTGCATTATAATAGACTGGAATATCACTTTAATGTAGATTTATGTTTCTACATCCCTATAATAATTCAAAATGTCCAGCTCTTCCCCAGTGCTGATTGCCTCACTCGCATGTACTAGCAGTTGTTGCTTTTTCAACGTTTTTACATTTTTGCCCAGGCTCCCATCTTCTTTATTAGTGTTTGATCTTTGTAAGTAATTATCTTTGTATCATTAAACGTTGGGGATCTTCTGAGCTCTTGACTTCTTGATGTATTTAAGGGAAAACTGTAGCATCTTGTGTTGATTTAAATCTTCCAAAACCTTAACAATAGATATTCCCTTCTGTGGCAGAGTGTTTCCTCCAGGTTTATTATCACTGATTCTGTGAGTGTTACTGCTCCTCCTGCACACATTCTTCATAGAGGGTAATCTTAAATTGGATCTGTTGGCTGGTTTCTTTAATTATGCTATGATCCATGGGTGAACAGCTGGAAGGTGAAGAGGAGAGAGAGAGTGTGTGAGTGGGTGGGTATAAGATGCATTTTGACGAATGTCATATCTAATAGAAGTGATCAATAATGGTGGTTTGTTGGACAGTACTAACCTTTGCTGAAGCTTTGTCAATTTTACCTGGATTCAAACTCCATCTACAACTCTTTAGTAATTCTAAGTGTTCCTTTAGACTTGAAATTCAATTTCAATATTTCTGTTTCCCTTTTTTCATAAAACAAATCCATAATAAATAAATAAATATCTAGATAGCTAGATCGCTAGATAGCTAGATCTAGATAGCTAGATCGCTAGATAGCTAGATCGCTAGATAGCTAGATCGCTAGATAGCTAGATCTAGATAGCTAGATCTAGATAGCTAGATCTAGATAGCTAGATCTAGATAGCTAGATCTAGATCTAGATAGCTAGAGCTAGATAGCTAGAGCTAGAGCTAGATAGCTAGAGCTAGAGCTAGATAGCTAGAGCTAGATCTAGATAGCTAGAGCTAGATCTAGATAGCTAGAGCTAGATAGCTAGAGCTAGAGCTAGATAGCTAGATCTAGATAGCTAGATCTAGCTATCTAGCTATCTAGATCTAGCTATCTAGATCTAGATAGCTAGATGGCTAGATCTAGATGGCTAGATCGCTAGAGCTAGATCGCTAGATCTCTAGATCGCTAGATTGCTAGAGCTAGATAGCTAGATAGCTAGAGCTAGATAGCTAGAGCTAGATAGCTAGATGGCTAGATAGCTAGATAGCTAGATAGCTAGATCGCTAGATCTAGATAGCTAGATCGCTAGATCGCTAGATAGCTAGATCGCTAGATCGCTAGATCTAGATAGCTAGATCGCTAGATCTAGATAGCTAGATCGCTAGATCTAGATAGCTAGATCTAGATAGCTAGATAGCTAGATCTAGATAGCTAGATAGCTAGATCTAGATAGCTAGATCGCTAGAGCTAGATAGCTAGATCGCTAGAGCTAGATAGCTAGATAGCTAGATCGCTAGAGCTAGATAGCTAGATCGCTAGAGCTAGATAGCTAGATCGCTAGAGCTAGATAGCTAGATCGCTAGAGCTAGATCGCTAGATCTAGATAGCTAGATCGCTAGATCGCTAGATCTAGATAGCTAGATCGCTAGATCTAGATAGCTAGATAGCTAGATCTAGATAGCTAGATCTAGATAGATGTAAATTCCCGTCTTGCCGGTCTTTATCCTTTAAGTGTCTTAGCTGTTCCTAGGACTGCACTCTTCTGGACAGAGATCTCAGATGTTGTTCCTGGGATCTGCTGGAGCCACTCGCCTAGCTTGGGGGTTACTGCACCGGGCGCTCTGATTACTACTGAAACCACTGTTACCATCACCCTCCACATCTTCTTTTTCAAGCCAGGTACATTTTGGTCACTGGAGGATTTTCACTTCAATTCAGTTTTATTTATAAGGAGCCAAATTACAACCATGGTCATCTCAAGGCACTTTTTATGTAAAGTAAAGACCCTATAATATTATAAAGAAATCCCAACAATCACATGACCCCTTATGAGCCTAACCCTATTGCAGTACAACTCAATGGTTCAGGGCCACCTCAACCAACCCTAACTTAAAACTTTTTGCAGAGAGTGCAGCATGTGAGTAAGCCTGGAGTCTGAGAGTGAATTGCTCTGTTAGGATAAGGTAGCATCAGGTTTTTAAGGCATGACTGACTATTTAGGATTTTGTAAAATAAGGAGAAGGACTCCAAATGTGTTTTTGGATTTAACAGGAAGCTACAGAAGAAAAGATCAAAGGTCATCCAGGCCTTTATGTTTTTAAGATGTGTCTATAGTTTATGTAGTTGATTTTAATTAAAGGAAAAAGTTCATCCAAGCTGACAGAGTTGTCCAACCTGATTTTCACTCCACTGCTTAAATCAATATGGTAAAGGTTAAAATGGTTTATTATCTTTTTCATTTTATCACTTCCTGGTTTAAATCAATTAATTCATCACTGTCAAAAATTTATTGGAAAAATAAAAGTCCCCACATAAAATTTACTAAAATCCACATCTCAAGGACCTATACTGTTTCACCTTCTCTTCTTTCCCTAATTTGGAGTAATCTCGACTTTACAATCACAAATAAAACATTAAACTTCACGTCTGGAAAATCAAACTAATTACACATGTTAATGGAGATATAGTTTCTCTACCTCCCTCCCCAGCCCTGCTCTATCTACTCTATTTATGGTAGCTCAGGTTTTATGATGTTCAGTACGGATGACTTACAAACATTTTAAAGAGGGCTCAGGTCATGCCACCACCACCACCACTTTGAGCCACACAAATGTGGACCAATGACCCACTTACAAACAAGCTATATACGATAGGAAAAGGGGCAAAACAGAAGTGCAACATCAGATGTAGTCCAAGACAGTGAAATTTGACTATGCCCAACAAAATTGCTGCTTAAAACACAGAGTTTATCAGGTGATAATTATTTTTAGAAGTAATGGAAAGGATCCTTGGGGAAGTTGTGGTGTCATAATGTCCCCACATACACATATAATCAATAATTTATTGGTTCAGCAACAGATGCATAGATTACCAAACCTCTGTATCAGTTGGAGCCTAAATGTAGCTGATCATTCTGGCTAATGATGTCTTTGCTATGATCAAGCACTGCTGAACATATCAGACCTTTAAATGGTAATATCCTCTGAATGGAGCATTAACTGTTAAGTGAACTTAATAAGTCTACCTAAGGACAGTGTTAATGGGCAACTCTTTAACGAGTGAGAGCGAGGGGAAGGGAGTGTAGACTGGGACATCAAATAAATTACAGAGAGAAATGAAAAGGCAGAGAATGGAAAGAGCTGGATATTAGCGATCGTTAAATTTTTATACCATTAGATGGTGGTTGATCATTTTGACCATACAGCAGCTCTTATTACAATCATCCGACTTACTGCTATGAACTCAATTAAGGCCAAAACTTAAAGAGACTATTAGATCCTGAGGACTGTTTAAGTTAAAGCTGGCGGTGTTTAGCTGATAACCATTAATGGTGTGTTGGATTTAGTGAAAATACTGACTTCATCCGGGTTTGTGTGTTTATGTGTGGGTACCTGGATCCTCCATGGCCGATTACCAAGACTACGTGACATAACCTCCAAAACTTAAGATGTGAATGCAGCATAACAGACTATCCCTATTGCGACCTTCACTGAAACCAACCACAGCAGCAGTGATCATTGACATGCTTGGCTACAAGATGAACAACAGCCACAGGGAGCCCTCCATGAAGAAGAAGATTAGAGGCCAAGATCAAGGCAGTATGGAGGAACGTTTCAACTTACAGAGTTGCAGAAAGGCACAATGAAGGTGGCTGCAGCTCAGGTGGTAGAGCAGGTCATCTGCTAATTGGAAAGTTGGCGGTTCAATCCCTCCGGTCTGCATGCCAAATGTCCTTGGGCAAGATACTAACAACAAGTTGCTCTCTGATTGGAGTAGTGTGTGTATGTTGGATAGAAAGCACTTGCATAGAACAGTGCTTGTGTGAAGAGCTTTGAGCACTCTGTGTAGAAAATTGCTATATAAGAAGCTGCCGATACCTGGGCCAACCAAAGAATCACTAGACCAGCTGCTTGACAAGGTATAACCGGAGAATAAACCAAATAAATACTCTCAGGGGCAGGGAAACAATATGAGAACTGCCCTATCAAGGCTGGAGACAGAGCAATACTGGGAGAAGGCAGTTTAAGGGGTGGCTGTGGCTCAGCTGGTAGAGCAGATCAGCTTCTGACTGGAAGGTTGGTGGTTCGATCCTTGGCTTCCCCAGTCTGCATGCCAAGTATCCTTGGGCAAGTATAGAGCAGAAGGGCAAGATACTTGCTGTCCGATGCGTCCATCGGAGTGTGAATGCTTAGATTGCACTTAAGTACAGAAGGAAGTGCTTGTATGAATGGGTGAATGAGGCATGTTGCATACAGCGCTTTGAGTACTCCGGGAGAGTAGATAAGCGCTATATAAGAATGAGTCCATTTACCATTTAATACATAAATACAGTGGCTAGTGGAGCTAAGAGCACAATACAGCAACAATCAGAATGGCAGATATCCAAGAAAGAGTCACTGTTGTGTGTCACCTTGGGCCCTTCCTCATTTACTTTGACTGTCTGGGCTTAGAGGACCGAGGCATTTGCACACGGTTACTGTCCTTATTCACATTTCATAAATCCTTTAATGTGAAAAACGGAACTCATCTGAGCGTGGCTCAAAGAGTTGGCAGATCGTCTTGTAACCGGAAGGTTGCCGGTTCGAGCCCCGGCTCGGACAGTCTTGGTCCTTGTGTCGTTGGGCAACTCACCTGCCGCCTACTGGCCGCCTAGAGGGGCCGATGGCGCGATATGGCAGCCTCGCTTCTGTCAGTCTGCCCCAGGGCAGCTGTGGTTACAACTGTAGCTGCCTCCACCAGTGTATGAATGTGAGAGTGAATGAATAGTGGAATTGTAAAGCGCTTTGAGGGCCCGAAAAGCACTATATAAATGCAATCCATTATTATTATTATTACTTTGTTATGGATGTTTTAAGTTTTGGTGAAACTCCTAAACAGCATGCAAGAGGTTTTCTTTGCTTTTCTTGTTATCACTTGGACCACGATTTATTTAAAGAAGTTCCCTTGTAACTAGCTTGTTATTTGCATATGAGTTTGAGAGACAGTGGCAAGATGAGCTAAGCTGCACTAGCTAGTTGACTTTTGCTCTTAGGCTAGTTGGAGGCTAGTGGTACTGTTGCTGTCAGCCAAACATCACCAAACAGGCCAGCCGAGAGATATAATTTCTCCAGCATGTCCTGCCCTGGGCCCTCCTCCTGGTGGGACGTGCACAGAACACCTCACCCAGGAGGCATCCTTGTCAGATCCCTAAACCACCTCAACTGGCTCCTTTAAATGTGGAGGAGCAGTGGCTCTACTCCGTGCCCCTCTCAGATGAAGCTCATTTCTGCCCCTTGTATCTGTGATCTCATTTTTTTTTGTCACAGCTCATGACCATAGGTGAGAAAATCCCCTACTGAAGAACCAACTCCGACCTGCCATGATCTGCACCAGCACAAGGGTTAGTAGTAATAATAGTAGAACATTTGGCATTAGCCATTATACAACTTTAACAACTGCACATGAATTATACCTTGTATTCGGGCCCTTAAGCTGTTGAGTTAAAATGTTAATATATAATTCACCATTTTGGAAACTCTTCTTCCTAAAGAGTTATGATACAACTGATATGAGACTAAAATTGGTGTCAGAAAGTATCAAGTTATAATGACATGTATGTCAATCATATATCATAAGTTTTGTGACCAAAAAGTTTTTTACATATTGCAAATGTTTTATCAGCGATAAGCAGAATGTTGACATGAGAATCAGTTTTTTCAGTACTACCTAAAAGTTTTTTGTTTGTTTGTTTATTTTAATTTACATTTTTATGTCCATTGAGAATGGAAAGTCTCTTTTACAAGGATGCTCTGGCCAGGATGGTACAGAGGTGAAATAAAGTCATGTTTAGCTTAGTAATATTATCAAAGTCTAAATGGAGGATCCAAATGCATCACTGAAAGCAAGCTCAATAAATAAATATGCAAAGTACAAAAGGTGGCATACACAAATCAGGAGTCTAAGAAAAACAAAGGAACACAAAGTAAACAGACTGACAGAGATCAGATATTCAAAGACATTAAGTCAAACAGATATTACCAAAATAAAGCAGGAAGTGACAACAAGGAAAGATAAGATTAGTGTTACTGCCAAAAAACTGATGTTACTCAGCCACAGACACAGAGTTCAACGCCCTCTGCTCTTTCTTACAATCGAATTCTGACTGAAATACAACACATTTGTTGAGGAGAAGTTACTTTGACCATAAAATCCTAGCCTTCTGCTAATGCATCTTTCATAGCAACTAGACATAAGAAGCATTTCACGTGTGCATATCTGATTGTGGTGCGAGACAGTAACTGCTCTCATTCATACTTTGCCCTTCCATCTTTTTTTTCCAGATTTTAGTCTCCACGTCACTTCTTTATTGACTCTTTTGCTTTTGTTTGATCATTTTAATTTCTTCACCCCAAAACTGGGAAGAAGAAAATAGTGCATCTCCACACTTCCTTTCCATTTCCTTCTGTCGACCCACTTCCATTTAACATCCAGCCTTTTCCTACATCTCTTCCACTTAACTTCAATCCCCCATTCCTTACATTTTTCTCTTATCAATTTTTCTGCATAGCTCTATCTTCTTCTACCGATCCTTGTGCATCCTTCATTTCAAACTCCATTTACCCTTCCATCCTCCCATTATTCCACTTCATCTTCTTCTTTCCTCCTATTTCTTCCTTGTCATCTCCCTTGCAACTCTTGCTCTCTAATCTGTTCCTGCTTGTGTCTTTTCTCATCCCTCCTCTCTCATTGCCATTCACCAATTTCTTCTCTTCTGATTTATCTCGCCCTTTCTCTTTATCTGTCTCCTTCCTCGCTACACTTGCATCTCTTCTCACCTGCCATTTTGCTGTTTTGCTCACTTCTTCTCTGTTGTTTATTCTCTATCCCAAACTCTTTCCCTCATCCCCAACTCTCTCCATCTCCTTCCTCCTTTCTTTTTGTCTCATTCCTTTTATAGCCAAAACTACTTTTTCTTCTTACCTTGTCCCTTTTCATACATTTTCCTCCTCTTCACCCCTTCCACCTATCTTTCACTCTGCTGTTCGCTTTAAGTCTTTACCACATCCCATTCTCTCTCTATCTCTTCCCCTCCTCTCTTCTTCATTTTCACCTCCCACTATTTAACCTCCACTTGCCCTCTCGCCTCTCTCCTCCATTTCTCCTTCTTCTTTTCTTTGTCCTCCCACTTTCCATCTGTCACTGATGTTTTCTTCTTTACCTGTTTTATTCCACATCCTTCCTGCTTTTATTTACCATTAACCACACCCTTACCCACTCCCTCAACCTCCATTCCTCTACAAATCTATCCTTCTCATTCCTCTCTTTTCACCTCTCACTTCTTGTGCATTGTCTCCATCCCTTGCGCCCTGTCCTGCCACCTCTGTCCCTTACGTCTGCATCCTCTCAGCCATTTCCCTCTGCTGTGGCCCCTGTTCTCTGACATATCCCCTAATTTGGCCTTTGTCCCGTCCCCTCTTACACCTCTGCTATCCCTTTTTACACTCCTGCCTTTCTGTTTGTCTCTCTCCCTTCTCTCTCTCCCTCCCTCTGTCCTAATAGCGCAGTGACAGCGGCAGTGTTTCTAATCAGAGGTGAGGAGAGCGAATGAGCAGCCGTCCGATCCTCTCTGCTCTCTCATCAATCGGCTCTAACTGAATGGGAGCAAATCTCAGCCGGGACAAAATTAATATGTAGCAGATCTGCGGTGTGCTCGCCTGCCCTGGAATTGGAAATAGCTTCTGTGCTGCCTGACCCGTATCCGTCCTCATGTGTGTGTCTGCGGGTGCATGTGTGTTAGAGGGTTGTGGCGGCAGATTATTGGAGAGACAATTGGCTGTACGGCAGTAATCAGGAGAACACTGAGGTGTGTCTACCTTATGACTGTTCACTGACAACCCCTTACACTCACATATACACACACACATGCATGCACCAGGATACCCACCCACCCCTATCCAATTCAATCAGACAGTCCATCCGCCCTGCAGAGCAATGTGGCACTGCCCCCGTGCATGACAGTATCAATTCAATTACCCAGGAAATGGATCCATATTCAACCCATATAAACTCATACACAGAGCCAGGAGGGGCTGCTGCTGCTGCCGAGACAAAGAAATGCACATTTACCCTGTAATAACTTTCATTTGGACTGGCTTTGAAAACCATTCTCAGCCAGGCATTTGTCGCTGTCACATCACGTTATCCACAAATCAGGTTTACAAAATATCAATTCAATTTCTGGCGTAGCACGAAACGCTGCGCGAGGACGAGAGAAAGAGAGCGAGACACACACATACACCCAGAGAGAGAAAGAGGGCTGGAGAGAGAGAAGGCAGGCTGAGGGGCCCCTTGTGGTTCGGGCAGATTTCCAGTCAGAACTAATCAAAAGCAGAGCAGACCATGCTAATCTCTTCAATTTCATCCTTTAGGCTGCTTCTCTCTCTCGCTCTTCTCTCTCTCTCTCACACACGCACACACACACACACACGCACACACACACACACACACACACACACACAGATATATGTTGCAGGTCAGTAAAAAAGAAAAAGATTGACACACAAGCAAAAACATACATAACACAGACATACCCCATTCTTAATACACAATTCACAATTTACCTCACACATGCAGATTGCGTCATGCGCACACACACACATCCTCCAGACTAGATGCTGGAGTAAACACAGCGAGGGAATGAACGTCTGTTAACACTTTCAACTTTTCTGGGTTTTTCTGAACGATGAGTCCAGTGAAGCTGTGACCAGTCTGAGCTTGTCTCCACAGTTAGGAGGGAAGAGTCCACTGACACGCCCCACCTCCCCACCTCAAGTGCACATAAATAGGATCTTAATTTGTTTCAAAGCTGCTTGGGATCAGTTTCTTAGCTGAGTGGACATTTCAGGACCGTGGACATGTTATTGTAGCAGCCATATCCATGCATGATGTCCTGTAAACAAATTGGACAGTCACACACACAAGTGGAAATTTAAGTTTGTGTAAAAATGTTCAGGCTCTTGTCAATACGTTTTTTAAATTAACTTCTTATAATGTTTAACATTTAAGTGATTGTCATGTCATTGTTGAGTCACATCAAAGCTCAGGTGGAACATGCTGTTTGACTTTGAAATTAATTCCACAATACGCTAAAATTCACAAAGTTGTTTTGCCTTTGGTAAACGGACTGGTTCTTATATAGCGCTTTTCTACTCTGTCCGAGCACTCAAAGCGCTTTATACAGCTAATTCATTCACCCAATCACACAAGCACTTCTAAGCTTAAGTATCTAACATTCATACACATGGGCAACATGGGGTTAGTATCTTGCCCAGCCTGGGATCGAACCACCGACCTTCTGGTTAGTGGCTGATCCGCTCTGCCACCTGAGCTACAGCGTGGTTGGTTTTACTTTAAATTTGAAACTTTGATTTGGAATATTTTTAATGTTTTTAATGAGATTTTTACAACTGGTGATATTGATTATTCACTATAGATGCATGAAGATCCAAAGTTGGAAAATTAAAGCCATTGCAGAAGTGCCTTAAGTCAGCGGTCTCCAACCCCCGGGCCTCGGACCGGTACCGGTCCGTGAGTCGTTTGGTACCGGGCCGCGAGAGTTGAGGCTCAGGTGTGAAATGTATAGTTTTCAGGGTTTTTATTGGTTTTCAGCGTTATTTTGTTATCGTTTTTATCGTTAACTCGGTTTTCCTGGGTCTTTTCATGTGTGTTATAAATAAATCTTCTTTTTTTCGGTACCGGTACTAATTTTATTTTGTTGTATTTATCCGCGACACCTTAAAGGCCGGTCCATGAAAATATTGTCGGGCATAAACCGGTCCGTGGCGCAAAAAAGGTTGGAGACCGCTGACATAAGTGAAACACAACTAAGCGTCCATGGGGAGCTGGTATTTAAAATCATTGTATGCAATTCAAAAGAAGAAGAAAAAGATGTGTGATTATTTACTCTCTCAGAAAACTGAAAAACAATTATCATTAAATAGATCTACAAAGACAAGGATGTTTCTCCAGTCAGCTTTCAGCTCCTTCTAACTACATATATATATACATGAAAAACAAACACAGCCTACGCCAAATAAAATCACCACCATCAGAACAATCTAGAAAAATAATGCTGGCAGTTTGATGTTCATCTACCAGGAAAGCAGCAGTCAGGAAGAATAACCTGCAACACACTTATTTCATGGTCAGTATGCAGGTTATGAAGGAAAAGGTGATGACTAGGACCTCGACAGCAGCTGAAGAAGCTCCTTCAAATTAGTAAAAATGATTCGAATCTTGCTCTGAGAAGGCTTGAAGGCTTTTACAAGCGTGGCAGATAAGAAATCCATGGTTGGGATGGTTTCACAGTGTACCACTGTTAAGCTGGACACATGTCCAGACTGAAACTGCTTCTTTTGACTGCTAAAAAAAAGAGTTTTTCCTAAATGGTGTGTAAACCTGAAAACTTTTTTTTTTTTGCAGAGTAAAAGTTTTTACAAGACCATGTCCTGGCTGGTTGGTAAATCATGAGCTGCTTCCTTCATAGGCATGAGATCACAACACACTTTGATGTTTTCCCCAGTTGTATGTGTTGTTAGGCAAAGATGGCACCTGTTGGGCAGGTTAGGCACCACCAGGTGACGTGAAATGGAAAGTGAGTACTCAGAAAACACTTCAAATACACACCAGTCACCTTCGCTTACAAATGCGTCTCTGCCTGCTGTGTTTTTCTTGAATGTGCTTATTCAGAAGAGTTATAAGCGTACATACTCTACGTGGCTCTTTGACATAAGAGAGAAGTGGAGTGAGGCTATGAGTGGAGGAGAGAGAAGTGCTGCCAGCTGTAATAAACTCCTAATGAAACTCTCTCTTATTCAGTAATTAGACACATGGAGCTTCCTTCATCTGGAAACTGTTAGAAACACAAACGCACGGCGCTTCATGAAATTATCCACAGACACAGTCTGATGCAGACACACACGTAGCCCTGAGGCATACACACACAGATACAGTGTCAGCTCTCACAGTAATTACACAGTTGCAGGGAGCACCAGGGCTCAAAACGCTGTTTAACAAATCAATTTAAGAATGCTTACCTTGTAAAGCTGTATCTATTTTTGTGTATTTGTATGTGTATGTGCATGCGGACACTTCCCTGAGCTGATCCATTAAGGTGTTAAGAGCTGTGCTCGGCCGCACTGCTGGAAATGTGTAATTGGAAGAATAGCTAAGGGCCGACACACACAATACACTTTATTGATCCGCAGCATCTCGCATATAGTGCCTCCAGCTAACATGCACTCATAGCCTCAGCAAGGGCTTCTACGGACTACAGTCCTATTCTGTTGCCATCAGTGGCAGTTTATCAACCAATCAATAGTCTTTTATTTTCTCATATCTTTAAATGGACGAATATCCTGAATATGATTTTTACAACAGCAGGGAGGAATGTGATGGAAAAGAAGGGTGGGAGGGGAGAGGAGAGGAGAGGAGATGGAAGGGAAGACGGAAAAAAGCATAAAGAAAGGAGGCTGACGGACGAGAGCACAGACAGGGGAAAAGAGAAAGAAAGGTGGTAAAAAGAGAGTTAAGCTGTAGATTTTGGACCTCTTCCAGCAGGCGGGAAGCTGCTGGTTGACCTGAGCGCCATTTGCATGTTAAGTGGTGTCAATCTGCATTGATTCCCAGGCAAATGAAATGCAGTGGGCTTCAATAGAGCCTGTGCTTTACAAGGGCTTCCTAGCTGCTACATCCAGCCTATTGGATTCAGCTTAACAGGCTCAGTATGACCACACACTGAGCAACTTATCTTTAATTAAAATCACTTCCTCCTTTAAGACCCACTGGACTTGCCTGGAATGGACTGAATCTGGACTGGACTCACCTTGGTTGTGCTGGACTCATCTCTTAGAACTGGACTGGACTTAAATTATTTGTACTCATCTGGACTGGTTTGAGTTAGACAGAATTTTCTGGGCATATACTGAAATGTTTTTGTAATTCTGAAAAGCATAAGCCTGCATAATATAGGCTGCATGAATGAACTGTAAACAAGAACTATTAACACAAGGGCATGAGCCACACAGTTGTAAAGCACAAGTCCTCTAGGAAAGAGGAGAGTCACAAAAAGACCCCAAAAATCTCCCAACTTTAAACAAGAATATGCAGCGTATGTCAGGTTCCTTCTCTCACCCCAACCAATCAAACCAGCCGCAGCAGATGGCCCGCCCCTCCCTGAGCCTGGTTCTGCCGGAGGTTTCTTCCTGTTAAAAGGGAGTTTTTCCTTCCCACTGTTGCCAAAGTGCTCATAGAGGGTCATATGATTGTTGTTTTTTTCTCTCTGTATGATCTACTGTACAATATAAAGCACCTTGAGGCGACTGTTGTTGTAATTTGGTGCTATATAAATAAATAAATTGATTAAATTGAATTGACCTTTAAAATTAATAATACTTACCAAACTGTCTAAATACTACTACTAGTAGTAGTAATAGTACTAATAATACTGTTGTTGTAATAATGATAGTAATAATAATTATAATAATAATAATTATAATTATAATAATTATTATTATTATTATTAGTAGTAGTAGTAGTAGTAGTACTTTTTACAGTAATTTAAATTTGGCTGTTCTACGACCTCCCCCCACCCACTCTTCCATGCTGACGCATGGACTGCATACGGTCGGGAGAGCAGCAGAGAACAGAGCAGCAACAGTGGCAACATACACATGACATTGATCAAGTCTTGTAGTGGGATTGCAGCAACTATGCACAGGCTAAAGCCAAAGCAATCATATACACAATACTGATTTATACTGAAGTTTAATGAATACTGTATGTATGCAGCACCCTGCTAGTGTTGTTTTATACAAGTGTAGTTGAGTCCACCAAAGAGTCCAGGTACTTCTGAAGTTATGAAGTAACTAATTATTGATTACTTCCCCCAAAAAGTAATCCCGTTACTTTACTGATTACTTATTTTCAAAAGTAATTAATTACTTAGTTACTTAGTTACTTTTTAACAACACGATTTACAACCTGAATAGGTGATAAAGTGATAGATCTTTCAGCCCAATTCTACTTTTTCTGCATAATCCATCATACAAAATGTAATCAAATGGAAAAGTCTCTTTTTAAAACTTGTTTTATTAGTTTTAATCTTTTAACTTTATGCATCAAGTAAAAATTTAATTATATGCAACATTCTCTGTCTGAAAGAAATTAGTTTAACATTTAAACCTATTTTCTGCACATTCCAGCACATAAAATAAAATATTTTTTGTGTTTACACTCAGTCTTTCAAATAGATGCAAGTAAAACACAGCAGAAAATAAATAAAGTCAAAGACTAGCGGTCCTGTTGCTCTATTTTCACCTGTAAAGCAGGAGTGAGGTAGGCGGAGGGTTACCCTGGTGCAGGTGTGCAGCGGTCAGTGGAAGAATCCGCGAGTTTCTCTGTGAGTTTCACATCACGTCGTAGCTACTCGGTGCTTGCTCGGAAGTTTAGGTAAAATGCTGTAAAAAGAAGTTTTCTTCCCACGCACAACGGACACTAATGTTTTTGTCACTTTTTATGGACTCAAACTCACAGTAAGGTCAGTACTTCCACGCTTTAAACGCTGCACGCTCATACTCTCTCTGCACTCGATATATGATCCATTGTTGATCTGCACACAGCTGTTGTCACGAACGTCGCACTCGCTTACGTCACTGTCATGAGACATTCTCGCAAAAAAATCACAGTTTTAGTAACGCAGCGTTCCTACGGGAAAGTAACGGTAATCTAATTACCGTTTTTGCAATAGTAATCCCTTACTTTACTCGTTACTTGAAAAAAGTAATCGGATTACAGTAACGCGTTACAAGTAACAAGTAACGCGTTACTGCCCATCTCTGGTAGTGACTAACCATTATTTCACCGAACCAAAGCCAAACATATTATTGAATACTGCTAAATGTTCTTACCATGTACAGTCAGATTAATGAGTAAAACTGAATAAGAGTCTGTGTTTAAAGAAAACAACTGCTTGTACTTGCAGCCATGTTTTTGGAGCGCAGTAATCCAGGAGTGATGTCATTCCCATGTTCCACCTATCCACTTTTCAGGTAAGTGGGACACAGCAGTTCAGTATTTGCCGTTCAGCTTAGACAAGTCATATTGCAATAAAGTCATATTATAGTAAAGAACAGCACAAATTGTATGCCCATCCATAGTGTTGACTTTGTGGTGTTGATTATCATGTGCTTGAAATAATCAGTTTGTAGTGATTATCTTTGTTCATTCCAATTCATCAAGCATAAATAATAAATATATAATAACAAACTGATTAATTAATAAAAAGATCATTACTACTTGCACTGAATGGATTGTCAGCGATGGACTGTGTGTTGCTTTATTGTGAATAAACGAATAACCACAAAGATTGGATTTCACAAAACCACACTTAATTTCACTTGACCTGAGTTTAAATAGACAACATACCTCATAAATAAATAAGTGTTTGTAATGTCTGTCTGAAAGGAAATTCTAAGTTTACAGTGTTTGAGAAAAACAAATTTAAAATTTACAGATAAACAAGAAAAAGTAATCACTGATAGTGATTTGAGAAAACGTGCTTATTCACAGTTTGATGATATTACTATTGCTTTGTTGTGGTTACAGACAGAAACCACGGCACATGCTGTGCTAAATCATTAGCTAATGCTAGCTAGTTTCGATATAAAGATATAGTCAAAACTCTATGGGTACAATGCAGTAGATAATCGATAAAAAGTGCAGACAAGTCAAATACTAGAATTCCACTCACCAAAACTGAAGCACGAGCTTCTTGGGTGGTTGGTACCATACCAATGTATAATTCCATATAATCATAGACAGCAGTCGACTGCACCTCATCTCTCAAAGCAGTCATGCCGCTAACTCCAGTACCAGTACCATGAGTTAAGAAAAAAAATTGTGTACTATGCTGTAAATATGCTTATTTGTGGTGTAACAATAGCCAAGATCAAAGCAGCATGGAGGGAGGTTAGCCAACTATCGAAGCTGCAGAAAGGTGCAATGAAGAAGGTGCCTACGAAGCACAGCAAGCTGTCCATACTTGAGGTCCTGGAAACTGCCAAGCAAAGACTCACAGCCGCTTAAAGAGGTACACCAGAGAGATAGAAGGCAGGAGAATAAACCAGCTGTTCTCCACAGAACCAGCCAAGTTGTTCTCTCAGTGGCAGGGGAACAATATGAGAACAGCACCACCAAGGCTGGAAAAGGAGTAATACTGGAAGAGCATATGGGAGAAGGACGCAACCCATAATGGCAATGATCAGTGGCTAGTGGATCTAAAAGCAGACTAAAAGCTGACTGCACTCCATGAGCATCTGGCAGTACAAATGAACCAGCTGCTAGTTGATGAGAGACACCCAGAATTGCTAGAATAGACACATGGTTCAATACGTGAGCGGGGCAAAGAAAAGGATTAGCAAGAATACCAGAGGAGCGAAACATCAGTTACTGGAAAACAGAGCAGTCACCCTGGATTTCAAGACTAGGCTGACCAACCTGTGCACTGCCTGGATTGATTACAAGAAGGCCTATGACTCGATGCCCCACAGCTGGATCCTGAAATGCCTAGAACTGTACAAGATCAGGAACTCAATGAGGATGTGGCGTACAACACTGGAGGCCAACTTCAAGCCCATAGCACAAGTCAGCATCAAGTGTGGGATCTGCCAAGGAGATGCTCTGTCCCCACTGCTGTTCTGCATAGGCCTGAATCCCCTCAGTGAGATCATTAAGACTGGCTACGGATACCGACTATGGAACGGAGCAGTTGTCAGCCACCTCCTGTACATGGATGACATCAAGCTGCATGCCAAGAGTGAACGAGACAGCGATTCACTGATCCACACTACCAGGATATACAGCAATGACATCGGGATGTCGTTTGGACTGGAGAAGTGTAGTCGGATGATAACAAAGAGAGGGAAGGTAGTCAGAACTGAGGGGATCGAGCTACCAGAAGACAACATTGCAGACATAGAGGACAGCTACAGGTACCTGGGGATCCTACAGGCAAATGGAAACCATGAAGAGGCTGCTAGGAAAGCTGCAACCACCAAGTACCTGCAGAGGGTCAGGGAAGTCCTGAGGAGTCAGCTGAATGGTAAGAACAAGATCTGGGCTATCAACACGTACGCCCTGCCTGTGATCAGGTACCCTGCTGGGGTAATAAGATGGCCAAAGGAGGAGATAGAAGCCACTGACATCAAGAACAGGAAGCTCCTGACCATGCATGGAGGGTTTCACCCCAAGTCCAGCACCCTGAGGCTGTACGCTAAGAGGAAGGAAGGAGACCAGGAACTGGTGAGTATCAGTAAAAGAGTCCAGGATGAGGCAATGAAAATCCAGGAGTAAATCAGGAAGATGGCCCCAACTGACAACATGCTCAGTGAATACCTCAGGCAGCCGAAACCAAAGAAAGAGGAGGAGTCATCATGGCAGGATAGGCCCCTGCACGGTATGTACCACCAGCATCCAGAAATCAGCATGACTGACATCCAGAAATCCTACCAGTGGCTGGACAAAGCTGGACTGAAAGACAGCACAGAGGCACTAATCATGGCAGCACAGGAACAAGCTCTGAGCACAAGATCCATAGAGGCTCACACCAGGCAAGACCCCAGGGGCAGGCTGTGTAAAGATGAGACAATCCAGCACATAACAGCAGGGTGCAAGATGCTAACAGGCAGGGCATTCATGGAACGCCATAACCAAGTGCCCGGCATAGTGTACAGAAACATCTGTGAAGTCCCGAGGATCAAATGGGAGACGCCCCCAAAGATGGTGGAGAATGACCGAGCTAAGATCCTGTGGGACCTCCAGATACAAACGGACAAAATGCTGATGGCTAACCAACCGGACATAGTGGTGGGAGATAAACAGAAGAAAACGGCCCTAGTAATAGACGTAACAATACCAAATGAGAGCAACATCAGGAAGAAGGAACACGAGAAGCTGGAGAAGTGCCAAGAGCTCAGAGCTCAAGAGGAATATTAGTAGAGAAATGACAGAAAGCCTGCTTGAAAGCCCAAACACAATCTATTAACACCCAGTTTAAACTAATCCAGTATAAATGGCTAATGAGAATATATGTCACTCCAACATTGTGAAACAAATTTGATTCTAATATCCCAGACATGTGTGTTAAATGCAGGGCTGAGGCCACACTGATGCATTACCTATGGGAATGTTTAGAAATCCAAAGGTTTTGGAAATACATTTTAGATGTAAGTACACACATTGCAAGTGTTAAGTTGAATCCATGTCCTAAACTCTGTATCTTAGGGATTTTCCCCACTGAAAGGCAATTGAGCAAAGGTCACAAAAAAACACAATCTACTGCTTGTTACAGTAGACTGGAAATCACGGAAATCCATTAGTAGACCACATTTGAAAACCTGGCACCTACATTGTCCAAATCCCTAGCTTTGGAGGAACTTACTTTTATGATTAAGATTAAAAGCTGTAGGGAACATTTTTGTTGTTTTTAAAATATAAAGAAACGACTGACGATGAACAAATATAATTGTACTCATTTAATTTAAAAAGCCTAAGGAACCTACATATACAAGGCTGTTCAATAAAAGGGTAAGAATGGAGATGCAGATGTCAAACTACCTAAGACTGAGGAGGACACAGCTCAGCCATATTATCTGATGATAACTGACTTGTATTTGAAATCTTTGGACTAAACTCCAGCCTGCAGCCCTGATGTAACAAACTTCAAACGTACTGTCTCACTGCATTGTACCTTTTTGTTCAGCACTCTGTTCCTTTATTTTATACATGGGGTGTGTGTTAGTGTGTATATATGCATGCCTACTATACATTGTGGGCATGCATTGTTTATTTTTGTTTACTTAGTTTAAAAAATTGGAAAATAAATACATAAATAAAGGATTAAGATCAATCAAGTGGACCAATATGATCCACTTGGAAACATAAAATCAGCTGGGTATTTTATTGGCCTTCAGACAATAATTTTGATTGCTACAGTGCAAAAGAAAATTTTTAAAAAGATTTTAAAAATCCCATAAAAACACTCCTAAACCTTGTGGAAAGCTTTCCCTGAAGATTTGAAAATGTTAAAGCTGCAAAGGGTGGGCGGACATCAACATCAAATTAAACCCCATGTATTAAGAATGGGAGGTCGTTTATACGCATGTGAAGGCAGATAAGCAAATACTTTTGGCAAATGTATTGTGCGCGTGCGTGTGTGTGTGTGTGTGTGTGTGTGATGTGTGGTATTTTAGCCAATGTCAATGTCCTCAGGAAAAGTAACCTTGTCTGTAAACAGGGCTGAAGTCCATGTGTTTATAAGCTTGAGTGTATTTACATGTGTATGTTTCCTCTAGTATGTGTAAAGATGCGTGTGTGCCTGTCCTCTCTATAATAGCAACACTGCTATCAGCCATAGTCTCTCACAGCTACTATGGGACAACCAATTCCCTTTATCAGGCTACTGATAACAGGCTTTAGTTCTGCTCTGTCATCCTACATACACACCATCACACACAAAGCTACTAAATAACTAATTAGCTTCTCTCTGGGGCAAGGGTGGTAAGGTTGGCGGTGGTAGGGGTGGTGGATTACCCACCACTCTGACAAAGGTATGCAGCATTTAAAAAAAATGAAATCAATAAAAGCATGGGGCGTTGGGCAACTAGCAACCAGCCCTCTCTTAACATTAACAATTATGGTGATTAACAGTGATACCCAGAGCTCATTATTCACAGGCAGCAGAGAGAGAGAGAGAGAGGGGGGATAGAGATAAGCTTGTTTATTGGAGAGGGTCCTTTTCACAAGGTGCAGTCGTTCATCATTTGGGCAAAGGGGGGTGGGGTTGTTAGTGGAATGCGGTGGTGGGGGTGGGGATTGGGGCATGAGGGGCACCACAATTAAAACACAGTATGACCTTGTGGCTGGAAGGACCTACAGAGGTGGAAAATGTAACCAAGGAGGAGAAACATCATGATGGAGAGTCAGCCGCAATCAGGCCTCTCGTCCAATGGCGACATCATCCATGTGATAAAGTGAGGAGGGTTATTTATGAACACTGCTGTAATTTTGGCTTTGGGAACATCAATTTAAAATATCAATTTACATATTGTTTAACGAGTTAACTTGCCTACTCAATGTTTTCTTTCAGATATGCAGTAGCAGTGATGGACTCCCATATTAAATATGACTAAGGGCATTTTCACACCCATTTAGTCCAAATCAGTTGATGATTTTTTAACCCTCTCCAGGCAGGCGTTGCCGATTTGCAACAGTTAAAAACTAACAACCTGATTACCCCACATACATATTTTATGAGTTTTTTTTTTTTTACTCAGTAGTACCACTGCAGGACTTGGTTGTGCATTAGCAACAAAAAGGTTTAATTTGAGCCTGAGAGGGTTAAAACTTGTAGTTTTTCCCTGTGCTTTAGTTTATTTAACCAGAAAAATCAGAGTGAGATTGTTCTCAGTGCTCTTATTATCCAGAGTTGTCTGAAGTGGGAGCTACAAATTTGAATACAGGGAGCACCTTGAGGCAATTGTTGTTGTTATTTGGCGCTATATAAATAAAATACAATTGAACTGAACTAAAGAAGGTTCAATTCAATTCAATGTTATTTATATAGCGCCAAATCACAACAAAAGTCGTCTCAAGGCGCTTCATAGATACAGAGAAAAACCCAACAATCATATGAGCCCCTATGAGCTGCACTTTGGCAACAGTGGGAAGGAAAAACTCCCTTTTAACAGGAAGAAACCTCCGGCAGAACCAGGCTCAGGGAGGGGCGGGGCCATCTGCTGCGACCGGTTGGGGCGAGAGAAGGAAGACAGGATAAAGACATGCTGTGGAAGAGAGACAGAGATTAATAACATATGATTCAATGCAGAGAGGTCTGTTAACACATAGTGAGTGAGAAAGGTGACTGGAAAGGAAAAACTCAATGCATCATGGGAATCCCCGGCAGCCTACGTCTATTGCAGCATAACTAAGGGAGGATTCAGGGTCACCTGGTCCAGCCAAGGTGCTGTGTTCTGGACCTTTGAAGAGCATGAAGAATTTCTGTTCATTTTATGGTTAGTTGCTAGCCCGCACAGACCCTTTGCACATCTAAAGTACATTTCCGCATTGAGAATGCAAAGCATATGTTGCTATGGGATGTTTTTTAGCTCAAATTTGTAACGTACACCTAGTAGTTGGTTTGGATCAGGGATTTCTTTAAAAATCACTTAAATAGAACCTGTCTGACAAAGTGAAGTGGGCAAAAAGATCTCAAAAAGCAACACTTCATGCCACAATATAAAGAACAGCACAGAAACAAATTCCTTGACATCTATGAGTCTGGAAAGAGTTGAAAAAGCCATTTCTAAGGCTTTTGGACTGCAGAGAACGACAGAGTGAACCACTGTCCATAAACTGAGAAAACTTTAAACAGTGGTGAACCTTCCGAGGAGTGTCCAGCTATTCAAAATGACTCCAAGAGCAGCATATCAATGACTCATCTAGGAGGTTACAAAGGATCCTTGAACAACATCAAAGGCACTGTAGGCCTCATTTGTCTCATTTAAGGTCAGACTTACAATATAAATGGGAGAGCGCCAAAGTAAAAACCATTGCTGGCCAAAAAGAACACACAGGCATATATTTAAAACACAAACATTTCGATTTTGATTCCCAATACTAGAGAATACCCACATGCTGATGAGACAAATGTTGAACCTTTTAGTCGGCTTGTCCCACATAAAACTAACACAGTATTTCATAAATAGAACATCATACCTAGAGTCAAACATGGTGGTGACCGTGTGATGATCTGGGTCTGCTTTGCTGGATAACTTGCCATAATTGACTCTGGAATAAAAGCACTAAAATACAGGTCTATACAAGGCAGTAATATTATCGTATTCATGACAGATACAGACAACATTGGACACCAGGTCTGTTACAGATATTTTTGAGATATCATTGTTGTCTAAACTGACAAGAATAGACCTGGAAAAATGTCAACTCTGCATACCTGCCTACAAACATCTCGGACGTATCGTGCATTATTTTTGTGTATTAGTCTTTACAAGTCCTGCCAACATAAAGGCAAGTTGAGATATTTATCTGCATATACTGAATGGAAAATACTTCAAAAACAGACCACATAACTGGTTTGAAATGGATTCATATGCAAAATATTGCTATTCTATAGTAATACAACAATGTCAACAATTAATAGTTAATCAGAAAGTATTTAGAACAATTTAGAACAATTATCACTCCGTTTGTCTCGACACCACCGAGCAGAGGCAGCAATATAACATAGCTAACATTAACAGTGGATCCTGCTTGTGCCGTGATATTCAGGACTGCAAACCGAGCAGCATCACTGACTTTCAGCTTGTTGTGTTTGTGGATATATCACTGACTTTAATTATCCACAAAATCCTCACATTCTCTGTAAGATTAAGGTCGACTATCGAACGGCGTATAAAGTAAAGGCTTTAAAACAAAGTAAACACTGAAAGTACAAACGTCGCTAATGTCACATAACTTTGCCGACATGTGGCCAACAGTAATGTTTTAATGTTCTTCATTATTAAACATTCGCACATAAATAAGTGACATAATATTCAGTACTTACTTTTTAAAGTTTACTCTTCGGCTGCGCCACTTCCACCGTTTTTTTTTTTCGGCAAAATTATCCACACCCACCGCCGCGCTATGAAGTCTGGGATATGTTGAGCCATGAAGTCTACACTTCAGGGAAATGAGGGCCGCATTTCGAGCAGCCTTTGAATTGGAACAGCCTTTGTAGCGTCGCTGTGACGTAATCGGCCTTAAAATGTGGCCTTTAAGGCTGCAGACCCTGATGAACCCTGCAGACCCATACAGCCCTGGTCTAATGGTAAATGGCCTATATTTGTATAGCGCTTTCCTAGTCCCTAAGGACCCCAAAGCGCTTTACATATCCAGTCATCCACCCGTTCACACACACATTCACACACTGGTGATGGCAGCTACATTGTAGCCACAGCCACACACTGACAGAGGCGAGGCTGCCGGACACTGGCGCCACCGGGCCCTCTGACCACCACCTGTAGGCAACGGGTAAAGTGTCTTGCCCAAGGACACAACGACCGAGACTGTCCAAGCCGGGGCTCGAACCGGCAACCTTCCGATTACAAGGCGAACGCCCAACTCTTGAGCCACCATCATCTAGATGGTCATCATTTGGTATGGTCTCCATTATTCCTGTCAGTTATTCATCCAACTGCTCCGTGTCCTTATTTGCAGATCCTCCTCTCTTTTCTTTTCACCACCTTTTTTACATTTATTAATTTTCTTCCACAAAAGCTGTAATACATAAAACATGTAAGGAGAACCCATTAACATCACATAAGAGTAATAGAAGTAGGACCACTAATAAAGCTATATAAAGTTAACTATTGTTACCTGATGTTGGTGAATTGTCCTTGTAGAAGTTTGTTCATTTGCATTGAACTCGTTACAGATTGATTTCCATGCAGTCATTTTCTTGATTTGTGTCATTTCTTCTTCAGTGATGGGTATCTGGAGACTACTGTCTTCAAAAGAGTTTCCTCGTGCTCAGTGAAGTTGTTGGACCACCGTCTCTTTTCTGCTGCCATTGGTATAGTTGGATTTTTCTGTCCAGTTTCATAGACATGTAAGCTATTTTGATTCCACTCCATGTTTTATAAGCAAACACAGTTTGGTTAAATCACACTAGCACTCTTGTTTTTAAAATAATCCCAATTGCTTTAGTTCAAGACTCCATAGTCCAGGTGTTAGTAATCTCTGAGGAGTCTGTGTTTCAGAAAGTGGATTATTAGGAACTGATTAACAATTCTAGATTAAGGCCTACTCTTGGCATAAATTGCAAACTGCCTCATAGTGAATAGATGGTAAGTGAAAACAACAAAATGCATTTATATGACAATATACAGTCCAAATGAATATACACAAACTGGATTTGAAATCTTTATGACATCCATTGGAAGCAAATACTTGTGCTTTCTGTCTCTATGAAGGGCCTTGTGCAGACTGTTTAAAGCAGGGGTGTCAAACTCAAATGCACAGTGGGCCAAAATTCAAAACTGGAACAAGGTCGCGGGCTAACGTTAATATTTACTGAAAAAAAAATCTTCCTCCAGATTTAAGAATGAATCTTTTCTTATGGACTCAAACAAGTTTTGCTGAAAAGCTGAATATGGAACAAGCAAAGCTTAATACTAAACAATATATATATTAGCTGTATAATGCCAGTAGGCCAGCTCTAAGAATAATTTAGTTTGACACCTATGGGTTAAAGGCTCTTCACCACATTATTCTGGTCTAAAAAAGGTAAATGGCCTGTATTTGTATAGCGCTTTACTTGGTCCTAAGGACCCCAAAGTGCTTTACACAACCAGTCATCCACACATTCACACACTGGTGATGGCAGCTACATTGTAGCCACAGCTACCCTGGGGCGCACTGACAGAGGCGAGGCTGCCGGACACTGGCGCCACCGGGCCCTCTGACCACCACCAGTAGGCAACGGGTGAAGAAGGACACAACGACCGAGACTGTTGGAGCCAGGGCTCGAACCGGCAGCCTTCCGATTGCAAGACGAACGCCCAACTCTAGAGGCACGATCGCTCCCTACTTCTACTGTCAGAAGACGTAAAGTCAACAGGTAACTGAATAAAACCTTCTTGATGTATTAAATTTCCCTGACTGTCTGATATATGCAACACAATGAGTGTGTTTAGGGATTAATAATCCAACTGGTTCCAGTTCTGAGATGATGCTGACTTTGCGTATCTGGTGATACCAGTATGATACTAGCGGTAAATTAATAAGCTGTCTTCCTCACTGCAGAAAAAGTCTAGCAGTCATTTTTTTATGTTTAAGGCAACATTAGACTCAACTGCTTTTCTACATTTGCTCCACCTGTGTCTAGATTGCATGGGTGCATCCACACTGGTGAGCTGCTATTTAAAACAAAAAAAAAACTCAACTCTAAATGTTTTTTTTGAAAAACTGATTCTTTTTTCTTTGTTGCTGTGTTGACAAGCACTATTGGATGTGTCAATTATTATATTAAATGTGCACTATATGACATGTGTATGCCCTTAATTGGTGCTAATTAAAAACATCTTTTTGTTTAAGTGAGTACTTTGTATATTTTCAGGGAAAGGCTTTTCATCTTCTGGTCTCATTGTCAGTATCTCGCCTTTCTTTTCATCAATCCTTCCTCCATTCCTCTGCTTTTGTCTCCACGTTGGACCAATATAGATGCTTAATGAGCCATAAAATATAATTCAGAAATGATAGTCGTCTGAAAGAGATGGAGAACAAGAGCGAGGGAAAGAGAGATGGAGCGATGGGAAGACAAAGATAGTTTACTGTCAACAGTGATCACGTTTCAGTAAAATCTTCTCTTTTCAAAGTGGTGCGTAGCATCTGAACTATTCCAAAAGATGGGATCAGGATCACAAAAAAGTACAGAAACAACAGAGCAGGGCAATATGTCATGTCGTCTTTACCTAACCCTTTGCTGAAGGAGAACGTTGAGATACTACTACTGAGCTTCCCACATAGGTGCAAATAGCCTGAACCTCAGAACAATTATTTTCTGTTGAACAATAAGAAAACCAGCCGAAAACCGATGGCTGATTCTAAATTTCATGGTATTTTGAATCAAGTGCAAACTGCTTTTGATTGCACTAAACTGGGACTTTTATTTTTTATTTATCTATTTTTGGACAGTGAAGAGATGGACAGGAAAGCGGGAGACATACAGCAAAGGGCCTCGGTCAGACTCAAACCCGGGCCGCTGCTCTCTGGTCACTTGCTCGCCCACTGAGCTAAAGAAGCACTTCAAGCTTTGATTTTTAAACTGAATTCAAATAACTGATTGAACAACCCTCACATCTTCACAGCCCTTCAGCTTGGTTCTGTTGAAAGACTCTTCCTGTTAAAAGTGAGGTCTTTCTTCTCACTGTCACCAGCTGCTTGCACACAGTCTGATCGTTGATATTTTCTCTTTGAATGATTTTTCTAGTTTTATGATCTTCAGCTCATTTGTAACATTCACGATTGCGAAATACAGAGCTACATGCTTTTATAATATAATTATATTATAAACTGTCCCAGGTGTGCACACAGGTGTTCACAGACGCGGACTACACCTTTCCTGGCTGCTGCCTCAAAGCACATTGTGCGCTGTCTATCTTGCGTGCTGCACAATAGCGTTTAATATTTAGTATCTACTGTTATCTACTGCTAGCTAGTTTATTGTGATGGTGCTGTTTTTCTCTTCTGTTTTTTTTTCTCCATACAGGTGATCCAGGTGTTTTGTTTGTTTTTCTTTTTTTTTCCTCCCCCCTTTCTCACCATCTCTTCTCCCCTCTGGTTTTCTTTCTCTCCCTCTCTTACTTTCATTCTTTCTCCCTGTCCTATCCCCCAGTCATGTCTGTCCCGTTTGTAGCAACTGAAAATAAAATAAATTCATAATTATAATAAAGGTCAATCAAATGGACCAATATGGCAAGGCCATGATGATCCACTTGGTAAAATAAAGCCGCTTGGCATCTTTCTTGGCCTTAAGACAACAATTCTGATGCTAAAGATCCAAACGGGACACAAAAAATAAAATAAAATAAAATAAAATAAAATCTCCCAAGATATTTAGTCCCAACAGTCATCTAATCTGACTATTGAGACATAAAAGTTTTAAGAATAACTAAGCATTCAAAAAAATGACCCAGTTTCTTTTTACTGATCTTTTACGGCCCATTTTCATCAACAGTTTATGCTACTTTGCTATAAAGAAAGAAAGAAAAAAGAAAGACTGACAGAATAAAATATTAAATGTGCACAGTGGTTTTCAGCAGGCTACATTATGAAGCTTAGTCCACCAATGTAATCTGTAGTGTGACAATAGACAGCCTTTCAGATCCAGTAAAAACCTACAGCTCATATTGAAAGCTGGCCTTTATGTACCATTCAGTGATGGGTGAAAGAGGGCTTTTTTGATCCAGTGAGTCATGCTTTAAATGTACTAGCTGGACTGGTCTGTCTATTGTGTCCTCTCTCCTATTATTGGGCATATCCAGTGTTGGGGAGTAATGGAATACATGCGTTACTTATTTAAAATACAAAATATGAGTAACTGTATTCCGTTAGAGTTACTGCTTAAATAGGTGATAATTAGAATACAGTTACTTTAATAAATAAATGGATTACATTGTGGTCTTTTCCTGTTTCTTATGTTAGGCTATCCCCTCTCTAATGTTGGTAATTCCACAAATTGCCGGAAACCCAAACAAAATACGCAATGAGAGGGTCTCACCAGGAACCTGACCATGCAATGCAAACTCTGTTTGCCAGCAACCAAGCTGCTCAGTGTCAGAAAACTCCACCTCCAACCTAAAGAAACATCTGGAAGTAAGCTCTTTAAAAAGAAAAAATTGACATTAGCCTACTGCAACTACCTTATTTTGGTTGTGGTAGCTACCTGGGTTATGTGCCACTTCAGTATCTTGGATGTACTACTGCTGTGTGATTTATTACTATTAATGAACGCTGCATTACAACCTGCTAGCTGCAAATAATCATGTGCAGTTCTGAAAGCAGACAGAAAGAAAACATATTACTGATACAGAAACAGTTTTCTATACGAGATCGCTGCAAAAAGTGCAGCCTTACCTAATGTCCACCTACTGTTACTCCATCAAGTCTAACAGTCTGCAGTCGATGAACTAACCTCAGCTAACAATGTTAGCTTGGTGGTGAGTAGCCTTAACAATCCGGTTGTTAAGTCTGACGTCACTAGCCGTGTCTGGGCCTAAACTCCGCTGCAGGTCCATATATCAAACGATCACTATGGCATTACTGAGAGTTGAAAAACTGTCTAAAGTCTTTCATCTTTAATAAAATGATCAGCGTTCTGCTCTACCAGGTGTAACAACTGAGTTTAACATCCAGGCATCCATGAAAACGGAATTTATGACATTTAATGGAGTTAGAAGTTAGCAGGAAGTTAGCTCGCTAGCTTCTATCTAAATACAATATAGCATGTCCTGACTGCGGGGTTTTGGAAACAAATTCAAACGTACAGCTCTGTTATCACTTCCAACATAAATGAAGACAGAAAACTAAACAGCAGTGACGTTTGTAGGGTTACTGAAGTTTGGCTAGCTGGTATATAATGATGTGCTACGTGACCGCTAGCAACAGAGCTATGTTAGCATAATATAAACAAGCTAACTTTTTTTCCACTGGATAAAAGTTAACGTGAGTGTTCTCGGTGGTCAGGAACAAATGTAATCGCATGGCAGGATGCTGTAAAAGGACCAAACTTCAGCCAGGAGAACAACTGAGATAATCCATCCACAATACGAGGTTAGTCATTCATATACTGCTGCATGGGCTGGGCTGTAGTTACATCCTAAGGTTTTAAAAACTGAGCTTAAATGAATGATTAGCGGTAATAAAAGCTGAGGGAGGTCAACAGTGATCACTGACTGTTTTAGGAGCTTTTTGAGATTAAATAGAAGAAAATACAAAACATTAAACATGTTAACAACACAAAAGCCATATTAAACGCAGACTACTTCAGGCCCGGAAGTAGGATTCGTCACATCATCACTTAACAACCAGATAGTAATCACACATCAATAGTACATTCATGTAGTTGTAAAAAGCATGACAATATATGAAGTAATCCAAAGTATTCAGAGTACGTTACTCACTCATTAAGTAACTTAATGGAATATGTTACAAACTACATTGACCATGTATTCTGTAATTTGTAGTGGAATACATTTTCAAAGTAACCTTCCCAACACTGAGCATATCAAGACAATTAAACAACAGGAAGATAATTGAGTCTCAACAGACTCTAGTTACTTTGAAACATGTGAATTAATTAAATTAATCATTTCCATTACTTGGAAAACTTGAAAATGATTTCATACATGTTATGTTCTGTTAAAACTGCATTAAATAAACACTCATTGCTCATTACATTATTGTAGTTTCATATCATATCATAACACTGAATTAGGCTACAGTCACACCAGAGCAGGGGCCGGCAACCCGTGGCGTGGGAAAATACATTATAACTATTTAACTGAAGTGCATTTTACTTGTGTTAGTTCTTTTTATAACTTGTAGTTCTAAATTGGAAGATTATTATGATCTTGAAATATTAAAATTATATTTTATTATTTTAAGTGTTTTATTAAATAAGCGTCACTCTCGTGGAAGCTGGTATACCCGCCAAAAGGCCATGCATTTATCGAGACTTTCAACCCCAGGTGGCCAAGTATGGAGAATTGTAAGAAAAGAAAAATATGTGAAGAAAATAGAGCATTTAATGATGCTCGGGCTGATTTATTTGGATTTGGCCTTGTCAATCTTTGGATCCACATACGTATGTGAGCAGCTACTCTACACCATGAACTATGGTAAAAACAAACACCGCTCACGCCTCACAGACGACAGCTTACAGTCCTGTTTAAAGATGAAAGCGACTTCATACAGCACCGATTTACAGACGCTGTGGGCAGAGGTTCAGGAGCAGAAGTCCCATTGTAAGCATACCTGTCAGGGACCTGGCTCTGAGCCACCCAGGGTCCCTGAGCAGTTATGGACTTATTATATTATTATATTATATCTGTTCTTGGTGTCCCTCGTTCTTCCTGCTTGCAGGTGTGTGTGTGTGTGTGTGTGTGTGTGTGTGTGTGTGTGTGTGTGTGTGGGAGCACCTGTTTACAAGCACCTTCAGGCCTGGTAGGTGGTTGGCCAGACCTGAAGACAATCACGCAGCTGATGAAGCCCTGTCGGAGGAGCTACGTAAGAGTGTGGTGGAGCTCTCTCCGATCATTGCGTGACTTCATGTTAGTCTCTCGTCCAGTCAGTACGGTTAGTCTGCCGCATTGCGTGCGTCTTACGGCTGCCTGTTTGTTTCTCCCCAGGAGAAGCGTGGAGACGAGAGGTCAGCGAGCACGGGGTGCTCAGACACTGAGGAGTGGGGACAAGGAACACTGACATGTCACGGGAGTCGGGAACGCACTGAGCAGTGATTGTTATTTTCACTGTAAATAAACGCACGGTTTGCATTCGGAGTTCCTCCTACCTCACATCCCCACAGCTGACCTTACTACTGCAGACCCGACGATGTTTGCATGAACATGCTTTTCAGCATCTCTTTCTTGACCACTTTTCACACACGGTTGCTGTACAAGGGAAACACTAGTTGGAGACCAGCGTGGGTGATTGTTGCAATCACGTGCAATCAACTTGCACTTTCCTTTGAAATGGTCGCTTCAGAGACGAGGACCAAGTCTAAGACCACCACCAAGAGACTGCGCAGGAATACAGGGCGCAGATTTCAATGGGCTATATTTTTAACTTGCAAATTTAGAAACAAACAGAAACAGGTAGTTGATTTTCATTAATGGCAAGCATTTGAATAGTATTCTGTCGGTCTGTGTGTGCACACGTTTTCACTCCATACTGATCTCTGTGTAGAAATATGATTCAAAGCCTAAAACACTGGAACGTGCTCTGCTCACTATAGAAAGGAAAGTAAGATGTATCCACACTTGTTAGAGAAAAGAACTGGAGTGGAAGATTTGCATAGCCGAAGAAGTAGAACAAAGATTACAAGTTTGCGTCATCATTCACATCATTGCAGATCACCTCTTCTTTTCTACTACCGCAACCAACTGAAAGACACAGACCTATATGCTCATCCTCCTCTCCTTTGCTCGTCTGCTCTTCCTTCTCCTCTCTCCTATCTGTCTGTCTTGGTGAAAGGCCAGTGTGAGCACAAAGGCCTGCTGTAGTAGGTAGTTATAGAGCTCCATTGTCAGACAGCCTTTCTCTATCTGCTCCATCTTAATAAGAGCAGTCGTCATTTAGAGTCTAAGTCGCTCTCAGCCTCCTGGCTTTAATTATGACGTATCGATTGTCTCGTTAAGTCTAGTTTGGCTTAATGAAATCTATTGTTACCTCTAATTCTTCCTTCCATTGTCCCGCCCTGCAGCGCTCGGTGTGTGATGTGGACCTGAGTTCTTTTTGTGTTGTCTAATCTGACTGTGTGTGTGCGTGCAGGCACGTTGTCATGTTTGTTTCTATTCGTTTGCGTCTTAGTTTATCTACGTTTGTGTCTGTAGGTGTGTTCTTTTATTTGCAGTGCGTATATCTTTGCTCCAGAGCCTAAACCTGTGTGTGTTTTCGTACTCCTCGTGTGTGTGTGTGTCTTTGTGTTGATGGGTCCCTGCTCTAAAAGGCACTGCTGTCACCGTTTATCTGCTGCTTCCTGATTCCCTTCCATCGACTCTCAGCCAATCAATTCACTAAATGATGCAATTATACGCCCTCTCTCTCCTCCCCCAACATTTAAAGTTGAGAGGTTTATTTTGGATCAATCCAGACCACTTTGTGTGCAAATTACACAATTGCATTGCCTTCAGATTCCTTAGGCAGCCCAATTGGAGCAAGTCCTGGGTGTGAATGCCTAATGAGAGACCCTGTCCTTCAAAAATGCTCTGTCGAACACAGCCAATTAGAGAGGTGGCAGCAGAAAAAAAAACATCACCCGTTCCTGCTGTTTCTTTAAAGCTGCTTCACACCAAATCCCATTCACCACAATCCATTGGTTTAAATAGTGCTTTAGCATTGACACCTTGTGTATTTTAAGATTTTTGCTTTCATGTTGGTGTCTGTCAAGGGAAGAGTATTTTATCAAGGATCTCATCAAGAACAGAAATTCAAAAGCATAACACATAACACCAAATTCAACTTCAGCAAAGGATGACATTCTTGTGTGTATATATATATATATATATATACATATACAGTGGGGCAAAAAAGTATTTAGTCAGCCACCGATTGTGCAAGTTCCCCCACTTAAAATGATGACAGAGGTCAGTAATTTGCACCAGAGGTACACTTCAACTGTGAGAGACAGAATGTGAAAAAAAAATCCATGAATTCACATGGTAGGATTTGTAAAGAATTTATTCGTAAATCAGGGTGGAAAATAAGTATTTGGTCACCTCAAACAAGGAAAATCCCTGGCTCTCACAGACCTGTAACGTCTTCTGTAAGAAGCTTTTCTGTCCCCCACTCGTTACCTGTATGAATGGCACCTGTTTGACCTCATCATCTGTATAAAAGACACCTGTCCACAGCCTCAACCAGTCAGACTCCAAACTCCGCCATGGCCAAGACCAAAGAGCTTTCGAAGGACACCAGGAAAAGAATTGTAGACCTGCACCAGACTGGGAAGAGTGAATCTACAATAGGCAAGCAGCTTGGTGTGAAAAAATCAACTGTGGGAGCAATCATCAGAAAATGGAAGACATACAAGACCACTGATAATCTCCCTCGATCTGGGGCTCCACGCAAGATCTCATCCCGTGGGGTCAAAATGATCATGAGAACGGTGAGCAAAGATCCCAGAACCACACGGGGGGACCTGGTGAATGACCTGCAGAGAGCTGGGACCAAAGTAACAAAGGTCACCATCAGTAACACACTACAACGGCAGGGAATCAAATCCCGCAGTGCCAGACGTGTTCCGCTGCTGAAGCCAGTGCATGTCCAGGCCCGTCTGAAGTTTGCCAGAGAGCACATGGATGATACAGCAGAGGATTGGGAGAATGTCATGTGGTCAGATGAAACCAAAGTAGAACTTTTTGGTATAAACTCAACTCGTCGTGTTTGGAGGAAGAAGAATACTGAGTTGCATCCCAAGAACACCATACCTACTGTGAAGCATGGGGGTGGAAACATCATGCTATGGGGCTGTTTTTCTGCCAAGGGGACAGGACGACTGATCCGTGTTAAGGACAGAATGAATGAGGCCAAGTATCGTGAGATTTTGAGCCAAAACCTCCTTCCATCAGTGAGAACTTTGAAGATGAAACGAGGCTGGGTCTTCCAACATGACAATGATCCAAAACACACCGCCCGGGCAACAAAGGAGTGGCTCCGTAAGAAGCATTTGAAAGTCCTGGAGTGGCCTAGCCAGTCTCCAGACCTCAACCCCATAGAAAATCTGTGGCGGGAGTTGAAAGTCCGTGTTGCTCGGCGACAGCCCCAAAACATCACTGCTCTTGAGAAGATCTGCATGGAGGAATGGGCCAAAATACCAGCTACTGTGTGTGCAAACCTGGTAAAGACCTATAGTAAACGTTTGACCTCTGTTATTGCCAACAAAGGTTATGTTACAAAGTATTGAGTTGTATTTTTGTTATTGACCAAATACTTATTTTCCACCCTGATTTACGAATAAATTCTTTACAAATCCTACCATGTGAATTCATGGATTTTTTTTTTCACATTCTGTCTCTCACAGTTGAAGTGTACCTCTGGTGCAAATTACTGACCTCTGTCATCATTTTAAGTGGGGGAACTTGCACAATCGGTGGCTGACTAAATACTTTTTTGCCCCACTGTATATATGAGCAACAACATCAGAATATCATTCAAACTGGAGAACTGTAGTGGGGGCAAATGGGAACCACCAAGGCCGCTAGCCACAACCACCAAATGCATGATGCATGCAGAGGGACAGGCAAGTCCGAAGGGGTCAGCTAAATGGGAGAAAGAAGATCGGGGCTATCGACACCTACGCCCTGCCCATGATCAGGTATCCTACTGGGATAATAAGCTGGCCAAATATATATATATATATATTAGGGGTGCAACAATACTCGTATAGATATTGAACCGTTCGATACAGTGCTTTTGGTTCGGTACGCATATGTATCGAACAATACAAAATTTTTAATTTATTTTATCAACTTTCCTTCTGACGATGCTGTCTGTGTTGAGCGCTCAGTGGATCTGCGCTCGACAGTGCAGCCTAGGCGGAGTAGTCGAACGCAGATTCACTGAGCGCAGCGCAAGCTAGCGGTGTCTTGGTAGGTTTACAGTTGTGCCATACTCCTTCCATTTCTGAATGATGACTTGAACAGTGCTCCGTGGGATGTTCGAGGCTTGGGAAATCTTTTTGTAGCCTAAGCCTGCTTTAAATTTCTCAATAACTTTATCCCTGACCTGTCTGCTGTGTTCTTTGGACTTCATGGTGTTGTTGCTCCCAATATTCTCTTAGACAACCTCTGAGGCGTCACAGAGCAGCTGTATTTGTACTGACATTAGATTACACACAGGTGCACTCTATTTAGTCATTAGCACTCATCAGGCAACGTCTATGTGCAACTGACTGCACTCAGACCAAAGGGGGCTGAATAATTACGCACACCCCACTTTGCAGTTATTTATTTGTAAAAAATGTTTGGGATCATGTCTGATTTTCGTTCCACTTCTCACGTGTGCACCACTTTGTGTTGGTCTTTCACGTGGAATTCCAATAAAATTGATTCATGTTTGTGGCTGTAATGTGACAAAATGTGGGAAAGTTCAAAGGGGCCGAATACTTTTGGAAGCGTGTGTGTGTGTGTGTGTGTGTGTGTGTGTGTGTGTGTGTGTGTGTTTGTGTTAACTAATTCACAGAATGTGAATCTGTTAAATCCAGATTCACATTTAAAATCCTCCTCCTCACATACAAGCTCTTTAATAATTAATCTTAATGACCGTATGGTAGGCTTAAAACGTTCCTCTTTGATAAAGCATCTAGTCAGGGGTTAGGGCTGGACCAGGTGACCCTGAATCCTCCCTTAGCTACACTGCAATAGGTGAAGGCTGCTGGGGGATTCCCATGACGCATTGAGTATTTCTTCTTCAGTCACCTTTCTCACTCACTATGTATTAACAGACCTCTCTGTATTGAATCATATCTGTTATTAATCTCTGTCTCTCTTCCACAGCATGTCTTTATCCTGTCTTCCTTCTCTCACCCCAACCAATCACAGCAGATGGCCCCGCCCCTCCCTGAGCCTGGTTCTGCCGGAGGTTTCTTCCTGTTAAAAGGGAGTTTTTCCTTCCCACTGTCGCCAAAGCGATTGCTCATAGGGGGTCATATGATTGTTGGGTGTATTATTGTAGGGGCTACCTTACAATATAAAGCACCTTGAGGCAACTGTTGTGATTTGGCGCTGTATAAATAAAATTGAATTCAATTTTTGGCGAATGGCGAAAGTAATAGTGGAGGAATTACATCTTTAAACTTACATACAGCATTTTCAGAAAAACATCTAGTGTACTGAAATGTATTCCCACATAAATTTGCGAGTATTTCAGGGATTAAAACCTGCAACCTGTCGTTTCATCAGGTTCTCCTACTCTCTCTAAACTCACTGACTGACAGCTCTGCTACAGCTTAAAGGAGCCATTCACCCAAATCCCTGTCTGACCCATGGCCTTTGCTCTCCCTTCTATCTCGGCTGTGCTTAGTTCAGGTTCTAACATCAGTCAGCTAGAAAACACTCTGATCCCTGGCTATGACTAGTCCCCTGTGTGTGCGTGTGAGCTGGGCAAATCTACCAATCTATTCCCAGCAGCAGGCCTGACCAGTCAAACATGGCTGGCAGTGCCGGAGGGATGATGGATGGAGGTTTAGTTAGCTCTGCAGCATGAATCGGAACATAAAGACCGCACATGGCACCCTGATACAGGCCTGTAGTTACAACATCACAGCTTAAAATTCAGAAGTCACCAAGAAAACCACACAACCCCCTCTCCCACAGAAAAAGACATTCATGCAAAGAGCAAAGAAAGAAAGGTTAGCTCCCAATGGGCAGATATACAGACTGGACTTGTACTGGCCAAATCCCATTATGCTGAGGTTTAACCTAGCGTTGCTCTGTTTTAAACAGGCAACTCCAAGCAGAGAGCGGGATACTAGGCTGTAAGGGACAAAACTCTTCATGCAAAACAGTCCTGATGGAGGTTATCATGTTCTATTTACAAAGGTGAAACAAAACATTAATTACTTAGCATTTTGAGCTAACTGTAAGACAAGTAAAGCAAAGTTTTCCAATCAGAGGGTAAGTCTCTAAGTAAGGAAATGCTCATTATATACAGAAATATCAAGCTAACATCAACCCTGATGGCTCTATATAAAATATAATAAAATTGACTTGACTTCCTGTAGGTCACACTCAAAGCGCTTTATAGAACTTTCCTCATTCATCCGTTCACACATGCACTTTCTATCTAACATTTACACACTCTAACTTGGGGTTAGTATCTTCACCAAGGAAACTTTGCATGCAAACCTGAGAAGAGACTGAACCACCATCCTTACAATTAGTAGATAATCTGATAAACAACTCGACCCCGTTACACCAGAAACATATTAGCTAGCAAATTACAGCCAGAGGAGCCGATTCCATTCTCACGAAAATCATCAAGAAGTATCCCACCATAAACACTGTTACTGTAACCAGGTACTGAGGATAAGTGTAATAATTTTAAAAAGTTAATATGAAAATAGTGTTTACAATTATTCTTCATGTATGCTTCTTTAGAGTTATTATGTCACCACCTCCAGGTATTGTTATTTAAATTTTAATTAATCTGACAAAAGAGACAATATATGATAAACTAACTTAATTCAGCTAATGCTTATGAATTTTACTGAACACCATGAGTGTGACATTAAAATCTGAGCCCTAATTTGTAGCTTGTTGGCTGCACTGGCCTTGCTGAATATAACAGTTTACATCTACATGAGCAGGGAGTGAGGAAAAAGACATATTAATGAACATTTTAACAAATGTAAATATGACAGATTATAGCCTTGGGCTAATTAATTTACAGATTATATTTTCTACTTCATTTTCTGTAATTTTCTAAATATTGAACTTTGAATCTTGAGAAGAAACACCCTCTTTGGTGTCGGTATTCCCAGAGAGGGACAACAATTTATATTAGCAACTAAACCCATAAAGTAATCAGGAAAGTGTTTACTAAGGTCACAGATCCAGAGATCTGAAGGCTATTGTTGCATATGTGTCCATGTAAGTAGACTTGCTTTTGCAACCACAGGAGTCACTTTTTACTGGTCATTAGACAGGCTCTATGCTGACGGTGCTTTTACCTTAGCTTCAGCTTTTAGACCCAGAGTCTATATATTTTATATCCAGTGTATGATGCAAAGTCAAACTTTTTATTTTCTGATTCAGAGAATAGAGGCACAAAACTTCTGCACAAAGTTTGAACTTGAACTTCACAGTGAACAAAACTTGTCTGAATGCAGAAGTTCGAGCAATCTGGTGCAATAATGTTCAAGCGGTTTAAGAACATCGGGACAGTTTTCTGTCGGCTGTTTCCTTGTATCTTCTGCTCTTTCCATGGAAGTCCAACAAATTCCATATGATGCAAGATTCCAAGATGTCCTGGAATATAAAGAGTGAAGTAGAGGTGCCGGAAACATATTGAGAGTAGGGATGTAAGATGAGGGGAAAAGACAGAGCTTGAATTTACTAAGAAAGACAGAAGATACGGACGGGATAGGAAAAGGAGTAGCGCATGCAAACCCGAAAGCCTGTGCTGAGAGAGGAGGGGAAGGGTGTGTGTGTTGGGGGTGGGGTAGAGTGTGTGTGTGTAGGGGGGGGCAGTAAATCAGCCAGCCTCTTGTCAACACCTCCCACCAGCTCCCCCTCAGGGGCTTCTGAAGCCACTGAGCTGAGAATAACAAATGGCCGTCATTGGCCAGGCAAAAAGCTGTGATTATAATTATCACATCCCACACTGACCTTGCATAAACCTTAATCCTTCTCCAATGGAGCATTTAAATAGGCTGCCAACAGCGACAGAGATGAGGACCAGGGGAGGAAGGGGAGATGTGGGAAGGCAGGAGAAGGAGGGATGTGGGGAAGAGTGGAAAAAGGGAGCTGAGACAAATGTAAAGACAAGGAAGTGGAAAGGCAAAGAGGTTGAGAGTGGAAGAAGGAGGAGAAGGAGGAGATGAAACAGAGGAGGGACAAGGAAGAACAAGGGAGATGAAGCAGAGAGCGTGTGAGTGGTGTGGTTCGCCAGCACATCTGGAGGTTCAGCAGTTCAACACGAAGAGTAATGAGGAGGTGAGACTGGAAGTCAGTGAGCACAGGGAGAGAAAGCAGCGGGAGAACAGTCACAAGGCTCACATGTGGAGTGTCAAGTGATTCTGTACAACTTTGTTAACCACGGACAAATTACAGGATAACATAAGCAGAAGAAACAAACCCATTTAAATTGGAGCAATTTCTTACTCGTTCCACACTGGATGTTTCTAAATCATAAAAGAAATGTACACAAACTACACTTGCTAGAAAGTCAAAGAGGAACTGCTAAATTTTCTGTGAAGTTGTCTCAGCACAACATCGGATACAAAGCCCAGTATCACAAATTAAAATACATTTGAAGCTGTGTGGCACCACATTCTGAATAATTCTATATGCTGAACAAGAGGAACAAAGCATAAGAATGGATGCTATTAAAATTCAGATTTATAAAATGTAACCAAATTCATGTGTGAGGTGACAAACACAAACATTACTGGAATATGGTCACATTTCAGTGATATGTTGCTCGTAAACGAACCTTAAGAACAGATTCTTTGTAGCAAATGATCTTCAGCTGCTCCTCCTCAGCCCTGCTGAAAATCCAGTCAGGCAATAGCAAGACTTTGCTTTGATGGCCGCACCATGAAGACACACTAGAGTCATACCGTTATATGAGAGAAGGAATAGCTACAGAACCTCTAAAACAATAGTGAGTGTAGGCAACGAGCCTTCAGCACAATATTCTGCATTAGACAGCCCTTCATTAACTAAATATGTAGGATTGCCTCACATTAAACTCTGTTTATGCTGCAAGTTGTAATATACTACTACGGGTATACAATTTAAATCGATGGTTAACAAGTTGTACCAGATATGTATGTGCGAGAGATAGTGCAAGATGAGAGTGACAGTGTAGTTTCACTCAACAGTGTTTTGGTAAACACAAGCGACAGGATGGTGACGGCTTTTCTCGTAACAACACTGGGTGTCATTAATTACCAGTTTTCAGACGTTTTCTACAAGTTTTAAACCCACATTTTATTGGGAAGGTTGTCGGCCATGAATCCCCATCTTACCGTGGTGGTCTGTGCACCCACTGATTTCAGAGGCTTTGTTATCAGAGGGGACCACAGGGCTGAGGACTGTGTATAGGTTAAGTCAGCGGTCCCCAACCCCCTGGCCTCGGACCGGTACCGGTCCGTGAGTTGTTTGGTACCGGCCCGCGAGAGTAGAGGCTCAGGTGTGAAATGTATAGTTTTCAGGGTTTTTATCGGTTTTCAGTGTTATTTTGTTATCGTTTTTATCCTTAACTCGGTTTTCCTGGGTCTTTTCACGTGTGTTATGAATAAATCTTCTTTTTTTCGGTACCGGTACTAGTTTTATTTTGTTGTATTTATCCGCGACACCTTAAAGGCCGGTCTATGAAAATATTGTCGGGCATAAACCGGACCGTGGCGCAAAAAAGGTTGGAGACCGCTGAGTTAAGTGATGGATGGATGGAAATGTTAAGGATGATTGCTAATCAGAGCAAAGAGTGAAGCTTAAGCTAGTATCAGGATGCTTGATATTTGAATAATTACAGATCACACATCTATTGTCCAATCAGTGTCAGGCATTAAGCATGTGTCGTTATTAATGCAGTTTTTGACTCAGTGTAATTTGTAAAACAAATAAAAGGGATCGTTTAATGAGTAAAAAACAGAATGAAGGACAAGCATCCTTCCTGCAGACCTCTTATTCACTCTCTTTCTCTCTGGGTGGATGCGTGTGAGAAGGCGAGCCTCAGGGAGGTCAGAGGTCAAGTGGTTTGACCCTGAGGTCAATTGACTAGTGCTGGCCTCACTCCTACAACATTTTACACGTACTTTTTCATGACATAGAGACACACAAATGCACACAGGCACACATCACATTTGTATGAAGAGCTGAAAATGTGTTTAAAATGTAACAATAACAATGTTTTAAGGCCAGTCTGGGTTATAGACAGCAGACTGAAAAAATGATCATCTAATAAGAAGATTGCCTAAACGAAACCATGTAAACATGTTTTTGAATGTTTCAGATTGAGTGGTGATATAATGGAACACAGTCCTAATGAAATAACTGCAAGCTTGTGTAAAAGTGTCACCTAACATAACCTGTTCAATGTTTGTGTGGTTTCACAGTATGATGGCTCATGCATTTACTTACAAATTTACCTTTGAGGCTATTTTAAGAATGTTATTCAGTGTAAAACTCTGTGGCGCTGCCTGCTGTGGTGACCCCGTGTGACAAGGGAGCAGCTGGAAGTAGCTTCTTCTGATTTTTGAAAACATTTATGACACATTTTTTCCCACTTGTTAAATGATAACTGTAGAATTTACGCAACATGATTAATGATGAGCGCAACTTAACAGTCATTTACTAACTGTTTACACCGGCAATATGAATGATTTGAAAATGCTATGAAAGACCCAGACTGCTTTGAGCTGATAGGAGGACAACAGCAACTCAAATGAGCTCTCGTTAGAACCAAGATTGAAGTAGAGCAACTATGAATGCACAACATGTGGATCCTTGCAGCAGAAGACCACAGCAGAGTTTAAAAACAGGAAACTGAAAATGATAGTGGCTCGTCAAAATTAGGTGCCTTAATCGTGAAATAAGCTCCCAGTTTGGATTTGGAAGAACTATCGTTTCCCTTTTATGAAAATTATTGTTAGAACTGGATCAGACAACACTGAGCCTTAGCTTAGTTATGCTGCCATGAGCATTTCTGCTCGACTCCCATCTGTTCACACACCACTACGCATGTCAGTCTATTCCATTCACTCCAATTTTGTCTGCTTTGTCATGTCTCCCTGTGCTCTCCTTACCATTTCCCTTCCACCTGGTCGCGGCGGATAGTTGCCCCTCCCTGAGCCTGGTTTTGCCAGAGGCCTCTTCCTCTGGCAAAAAAGGGAGTTTTTCCTTCCCACTGTCGCCAAGTCCTTTTTTTCATAGGGAGTCATCTGATTGTTGCCGGATCTTTACTTCCCAAAATACAGTACCTTCTGTTAAATTGATACCATATAGATAAAACTGAATTGATATTGACATAAATGCATAAATAAAACACCAAATAAAATGACCTGTATGAAAGTATGGGCTTCAGTTTTTTTGTATTTTATTTCAAGTTAATCTAGTTAGTATCTCAGTAAAACTAATTTGAACTGTACTATAAAACATATTCTCTCCCACAGCGACGCTGTGCCTGGAGACCACTTTCACTTGCGTGAGTCGCTTTGTTACGAGACCGAGATCTTTGCCGTGATCAGCAGAACAATTATAATTTGGAAGTCTTATTATCGCAAAAAGAGTGAAGTGTTTGCTTCCCACGAGCCTTTATTAAAACCTGTATTTCATTCCTTTTTGTTTATTGTTGTGGTTATTACAGCAGCAGTAGCACAGTTAGTCATCCCACTTTCCACTGAATATCTATCTTTATGGAATTGATTCAGCAGAATAAACTAAACTGGATTTATTATTGTGATTCTGTGCAAGTGAGGAATTATAATAATACACAGATAGTGTAAAGCAGGCCTCGATTAAATTAACTAAGTGCTTTATATTACACTTACCCTCGCATACACGCACACTACAATCTGTTAGCACAAACACACCTCCACACAAAACTTGCACATAAACACACATGCACTCACAGATAGGATTTTCTCATGGACAGAGTGTAGGCCACCGGCGCTGTGCTCCCAATCCATAAATCATAATATTTCAGCAAAAGCAGAATTTCATTTCCCTGCAGGCGTCTTATCAGGCTGAGGAGGGATATACAACCCATCACAATGCTCGTTTATTATCTCCATGAATAGGCTGTGGCAGGGTTACGGCTATAACCCACTGAGAGCAACCGGAGACTGGATTAGACTATTAACTGGAATAGCATATCAGGGCTAAGTCTTTTTCCTAAAGCATCAGTATCATGCTCCCCTCAAGATATTCACTATCCAGATGCAGCCATGGCCACAGTGGGAAGTCTCTTTCATTGGTCTATCATTATCTATTCTCTATTGACTTGCACAGCTGAGTGAATTGGGGTCCCTGCAAACCCACTCTGGCCCCAACCTGAAACCTCGCCTTGTTGAAACACTACAGCACTGCTTTAGAGCTTCATCACACCCATTCCAGGGCATATTATTATAGTACAACCTGCTGCAAAAGGCCAAATTAAACTTATAAACACTGATGGACTGGGTGCATCACTCATAGGCAGCCTTCTGTTTGATTAACTCATCGTTATGCTGTTAAGTTAAGTAGAAAAGACTTAAACTTTGCTTCCTTTGCTGGATTGAAACATGAATATAAAATAATATACTTGAATATAATTTGATATATTATTTTGGGCTCTAAAGGTGAGTCGTTTCACACAAACTGCCATGTTAAAATGCAAAATTAACCGTATGAAAAGGCAGTTTTGATTTTTATGTATATGTGGTCATGGTAGCGCAGTCAGGAGAGAATTAGAAGAATGAAGATTGAAAATGCCACCTGGGGAATTGCACCACAGGAAATGTTGTTCTAATGAAGCGTAATTATATTACCAGTTAATCACAAAAGCACACGGGCTCATTATTGACAAGGCAGAGGCATGGCAAGTTAATCCAATAATGTATTAAACAAATTGTGTCAAAAACAAGACGGGAGCTGCAACAAAAAGAGACGTTGGAGGGGGAAAAAGTGTACTTTTGCAGGATCCTGAGAAAAACTTTTTGACCTGCATTTATCATACTGCCATCATTACCTGTGAAGCTGTCCAGAGTATTGCAGCTGTTCATGAATTTATCCAAGATCACCAGGTCAGAGGATACCTTGCAAAGAGTGTTTTCCCTGCCACAAACAAATATGTCTCTCACAAAGCACTGAGTTAATGCCTTTTTAGTTTAGGCCAAGTTTAAAGTTTAAACTAATCTCTCCTGTGGGTGTTTGACGTCCATTGCTATGGTTATTTTCCAGGTGACTTGAAAGTACATGGACTTAAATGAAAAACCTTTGAGAAACCTATGGCCTAAGAGGTTTATTCAGGATGTTTCAGTGCTTAAAATTCTAGTATCTTAAAAGCCTAATAGATATCTGTGGACCTCATGAAGACATCAGCCCTCGGTTTATAAAGCGTTGTTCTGAAGCCTGAGGTTAGCAATTTCCCTGTTGCTGTGTTAACAACATGTGATCAAGGTTTGTCTTGTCTAACCATGAAACCTTTCTCCAAATAGCATCCAGAACACAAAACATCATTTTTGTTTACCTATTACATCAGAGAGTAATACAGATATTTCAATTAATTACATGTGTAATTAATTAACACCATGAAATTGTTTTGAAATAAATAAATGAATCATCTTAATGTGTTAGTAACACTCCTAAAATCAGAGTGTGAGGTCCTGCCAGACCTCGGTGCAGTGTTCAATACCGCTGACCATAATGTTTTATTACAGGGATTTCAGCACTCTGTGGGTACTGAAGGTACTGCGCTGCAGTGGTTTGTATCATAGCTATCTAAAAGATTTGTTCATGTAAATGGAGAGTCCTCTTCACACACTGAGGTTAATTATGGAGTTCCACAGGGTTCAGTGCTAGGACCAATTCTGTTTACATTATACATGCTTCCTTTTTGTAGTTTCATTAGAAAGAATAGCATACATTTTCACTGGTATGCAGCTGTACTTTCTTGGAGTCATTTTTTACCAGAATATGTGATTTAATGCAGCGGTCCCCAACCCCCGGGCCTCGGACCGGTCCGTGAGTCGTTTGGTACCGGGCCGCGAGAGTTGAGGCTCAGGTGTGAAATGTATAGTTTTCAGGGTTTTTATCAGTTTTCAGCGTTATTTTGTTATCGTTTTTATCGTTTACTCGGTTTTCCTGGGTCTTTTCATGTTTTCACCGGTACTAGTTTTATTTTGTTGTATTTATCCGCGACACCTTAAAAGCCGGTCCATGAAAATATTGTCGGGCATAAACCGGTCCGTGGCGCAAAAAAGGTTGGAGACCGCTGATTTAATGAATGTGTATATTAAACATATATGTAGGATTCTTTTCTTCGATTTGTGCAACATGTCTAAAATTAGAAACATCCTGTCTCAGAGTGATGCTGAAGGAATAGTTCACACATTTATTACTTCTAGGCTGGACGACTGCGATTCATTATTATCAGGATGTCCTAAAAATCCAAAATGCTGCAGCAGGAGTCCTGACAGGGAGTAGAGAGAGTTGTCTTCTTGGCCATATTGATTTCTCTTTTCAGTTAAATCCAAAATGAAACTTAAAATATTTCTCCTCACAAACTAGGTACTGAATAATCATGCCCTATCTCAGCGGTCCCCAACCCCCGGGCCTCGGACCGGTACCGGTCCGTGAGTCGTTTGGTACCGGGCCGCGAGAGTTGAGGCTCAGGTGTGAAATGTATAGTTTTCAGGGTTTTTATCGGTTTTCAACGTTTTGTTATCGTTTTTATCGTTTACTCGGTTTTCCTGGGTCTTTTCAGTGTGTTATGAATAAATCTTCTTTTTTTTCAGTACCGGTACTAGTTTTATTTTGTTGTATTTATCCGCGACACCTTAAAGGCCGGTCCATGAAAATATTGTCGGGCATAAACCGGTCCGTGGCGCAAAAAAGGTTGGGGACCGCTGCCCTATCTTACCTTAAAGACCTCACAGTCCTGTATTATCACACCAGAGCATGTTGCTCTCAGACTGCTTTTTCACTAAGTAGTAAAATGGTATCCAGATCCCTATAATCAATAAAAAGCTATTCTATTCTATTCTATTCTATTCTATCCTAGACTGCTGCTTCTTGTGTCATTTTGAGGCTTTGTGGCAAAGGCATGATGATAGACTGTTTCCCAGAAGGGCACCACTGATCCACTGATCCGACTTCGGCCCAGGTCGTCCCAGCAGCAGCAGCTGTACCAGGCTTAGAAGCTAAGCTACACAAGAAGCAGGAGTTGGACTTTTCTGTGAAGCCACACCATTGAAAGCATTTCACAGATACTGTGAGCTTATCCTTCTTATCACCCTCTGCTTGACAGCCTTAGGAGTCAGCAGACATGTAAAATCCACAAATCATTTCATTAAATGTTTTGAAGATGCACTCCACTCCACCAAGATGATATTATACGGTAAGAATGAATTAGCATCACAAGAATTTGTTAATCTTTTCCAGATTTCACCTCCTGCTGATTTTAACATTAGTTAGACATCAGTATGCTGAGATGGAAGTCAGCGGGCTGCTAATGGGCCATTTTCACAGAGCAGGACACACTTTTATCTTTTATTAATTAGATTCTTTTTATTTGACCTTTTTTTTTTTCATTAAAGCACACACGTCTCTGTCTAGCTTCATGTGCATCTCTTCAAAGTGTATGTATAAGCTACGTTCTTATTTCATCTCATCTAACATATTATATTCTATGATCTTGAATCCGTAACATGCTTTAGGAGTATCAGCAACTTATTCTTCAACATATTATTTATCCAGCCTCACCTCATATTGGTGTGTGACATCCTGCGTTTGTTTTTGAACCAGATGTTACCTCCCGACCCTCTGAAAAAATACAGAGCTAAGGCACCTCTATAGTAGTCTATGGACCAGGCATGGTTACCCCAGTGAGTGCAGGAGTTATAGTTAGATAATGAATGAGTCTTCTGTAGTTACCAAAATGCTAAATAACAGCTTGAGTGTATGTTTTATACCAAGTCATACTTAATATTTGGTAGACAATAACAGGTCTGCTTTTTGCGAGAGGTTCCCAGTTTTGGTACGTGTGCTCACAAACTCAGCAAATGATTAAATTATATTTTAAGCTTTGAGAATCTGCTGGTGGAAAAACACGTGTTTCATGCTACACTAACACTGACTTTAAAGGTTTAAAGGACTGCTCTCATGTCTTCAAACTACCAAATTTAAATGTGTCAAAGCACCAACATCAAGAAGTTGGGGGACTAACAGAGGCATCTGAGAAAACATTACATTGTGCCTCAGACTAAGAATACACACTGAATAAGAAAGTAAAAAGTAAAATTATCTGGTACTTTTTACTACGTGCCACATTCACCCTTATAAACAGACTCATACACAGATTCATACAGTGCTTTATTATACGTCTTTAGCCACATTTTAACCACCACACACTCACTCCAGCGGCTATATTGTGGGCAATTAGAAGTTCACTATCTTGCCTGAGCACACGTCAGTACACAGACTGGAGGAAGCTGGGATCAAACCACCGACCTTCAAATTGATGAATGACCTAAGCTGCCAGTTCTTTGTTTCTTGTATATGTAGTGTGTTTCCTGCAGAGTGGCAAAAGTACATTCAGATATTTGTGTTGAAAAATACTGCAGTAAAATTCAATGTACTCATTTAAATTATTTACCAAAGTAAAAGTAAAAAGAGTACATGCTGTGAAATTTAGGAAGTAAAAGTAGCTCCTCTACCTGCTAAACACTGTGTTATATTAATATAACAATAAAATAATGTTAATGGACGGGAATACAAAACAGTTTTTTGACTTTGCTTCCACACCTAAACAAATAGAGTGTAATCAGAGGTTAGAGTGAGATTCACCAGGTGGAGAAAACCCTGTTCACTCTGCTGTAGTGGCTCAACAAAGGGAAATGTACCAGAATTCACAGTCATTTCTAATAAGAGCTCTAGTAGAGTTTCTTTGATAAGCTGATATGTGTTACTGCTGCTGCTGCTCTGAGGTTTGCTGCTCTTTCATGTAAGCAGGTGTTTCAGCTACTTTGGATAATTTCCATTCTCTGACCCGGCATTATACTGTTTATACTCGGTTTATACTAAATAGTTGAGTTGGAATTATGCAAAATTCAGTGAATGAATATAATCACCTAAATCTGATCATGATCACAGCCACTGTGCACCAGGCCAAAACAGTGCTTTACTGTAAGTTCACCAAAATACAACAAGATAACCTGTTTATCCTGCATTAAACTGTATTTTCATGCAAACTTTAATTACCACACAGTTAGTACACCTCTGTTTATTTGCAGTATAGTTGCAGGACATACGGATCCAGTATCTAATTTTAAAATAGAGGACATGTAAGCATTAGATTTCCAGTTTTTGAAAAGCAAATAAAGCCTCCCGTTTTCCTCTGCTGTCCTGCCTTTTTTATATCCTTCTGAGTGAAGTTATCTCACGCTCTTTTCTCACCCTGGGAAATTCACCAGCTGTAACTTTAGCAGCAGATACACCGTGCAACAAACTGCACACAAACTATTTGTGTGTTTCCTGATCTTTGTTTAGCAAACATTGGCTTTGAAATTAACTACCACTTAAAAAAATGTTACTCCCTTTATGCTACCTCCTCTTCTGTAATGCCAGTTAGATGCTGAAGTACCACGACCACAACCTAATGCCATCTGCACCAAAACACATTTCTAGATCCTTCTGGCCCATTTTAACCCCTGAGTGTGTCCCTACAAAGGATGTGTTTTTGCCTCTTTCATGTGATATGCTCTGGTGATGGATACACTAATAGGATTCTGTCTTATGTTGGTTATTGGTCCCTAATGTGTAGGCACCAGAGATGGGCAGTAAAGCGTTACTGTAATCCGATTACTTTTTTCAAGTAACGAGTAAAGTAAGGGATTACTATTTCAAAAACGGTAATTAGATTAGCGTTACTTTCCTGTAGGAACGCTGCGTTACTGCGTTACTAAAACCGTGATTTTTTTGCGAGAATGTCTCATGACAGTGACATAAGCGAGTGCGACGTTCGTGACAACAGCTGTGTGCAGATCAACAATGGATCATATATCGAGTGCAGAGAGAGTATGAGCGTGCAGCGTTTAAAGCGTGGAAGTACTGACCTTACTTTGAGTTTGATTCCATAAAAAGTGACAAAAACATTAGTGTCCGTTGTGCGTGGGAAGAAAACTTCTTTTTACAGCGAAAAAAACCCCTAAACTTCCAAACAAGCACCGAGTAGCTACGACGTAATGGGAAACTCACAGAGAAACTCGCGGATTCTTCCACTGACCGCGGCACACCTGCACCAGGGTAACCCTCCGCCTACCTCACTCCTGCTTTACAGGTGAAAATAGAGCAACAGGACCGCTAGTCTTTGACTTTATTTATTTTCTGCTGTGTTTTACTTGCATCTATTTGAAAGAGTGAGTGTAAACACAAAAAAATATTTTATTTTATGTGCTGGAATGTGCAGAAAATAGGTTTAAATGTTAAACTAATTTCTTCCAGTCAGAGAATGTTGCAGATAATTAAATGTTTGCTTGATGCATAAAGTTAAAAGATTAAAACTAATAAAACAAGTTTTAAAAAGAGACTTTTCCATTTGATTACATTTTGTATGATGGATTATGTAGAAAAAGTAGAACTGGGCTGAAAGATCTATCACTTTATCACCTATTCAGGTTGTAAATCGTATTTTTAAAAAGTAACTAAGTAACTAAGTAATTAATTACTTTTGAAAATAAGTAATCAGTAAAGTAACGGGATTACTTTTGGGGGGAAGTAATCAGTAATTAGTTACTAATTGACCAACACTGGTAGGCACACAGTTAAATGAAATTAAAACATGTTAAATCTACAGTAACAAGCTTGTTTTGAAACTGTAAGGAGTAGAACAGATGTTTGTGTTAAAATGTAGGCAGTAAAACATCGTTAAATACTTAAGGAAAGTATAGATACCTGAAAAAGTATTTGTACTTTGCCCCACTTCTGGTTTCGTCTAACAAAAATACTGTTCCAGCATTGAGCATTGTTTAAAAACATTCTGTTGAAGATGAACATGTGTGAACTTTGATGGAGATGAAATCTCCCATTGGCCTGTGCTGAGCTAACGTACTGACTGGCTGTTCGTCAGCCTAAGAGGAGGAGACATTTGTGACTCTGACAGCTGATTGGCTGTCTGAAAGTCATCAGAATGCAGCCATGCGTTGGATTGGCTGCACACCTCTCAGCCAAGCTGACATGCTAATGTCAGTGGAATAGACAGTGATAATGTCATTCCAGGTAGATAATGTATTTTGACTAGCTGAGATAGTGGGATTATTAGCATGATAATGAATCCAGACAATGAAAGCACAGTTAAAGAAGATGATCAACACTGACAAGTCAGCGATGAATAACTTTATTATTTTCTATTTTAATTTAACATTTTCCTCTAATTTGTCTTCTTTAATCTAACCTTAAGCAGGCAGGTATTAAAGAATGAATTCTGATTCAGAATGACAGCTATGCTGTTACATTACAGCTGCTGGAATGACACATTGTTATACTATGTAAAGGAAACCTAAATGAAATGTTTAAAACTGTATCTCTCTGTAAGATGAGCCGTCGAGAAACAGCTTTTTTTTCACTGTTTGAAGTCTCAAAAAAAAAAAAGCGTCACAAATAAAACATCTGGGAAAATAGCCGTGTTTTAATTCAACTCATCCAAGGACCCACAAAAGAAGTAAATCTCGAGCAGGCATGTTTATCAGGCATTTGAACCATAAACATAAAGATAGACGATAGAAGAGCTGATTTCTGTGTCTGAACAATCATGAATATGCATTATCTCTAATGGCCAGCAGGGGGTAGATACTCTGGAAGTAGAAAATAAATAAACTACAAGAAAATGATATCAACTCCTGACATCTATGACCTCAGTGAACACCTTCCTGATAAGTTCATAGTTTTAAGTCCCCGTTGAATACATGATGTTCATAAAGGATAACATGTTTTGTGCTTTTGCATCCAGACTTTGTTTCATTTCTGTCTGTACTGGTCTCACTGGTTTCATCTGTTCCCTGAACATTTATATCCAGTCATCAGTTTATATAGACTGTACACAAAAGATGGACACAGCCACACGGAGACACACATGCCTAATAAAACACTACAAATACACTCACCAAGACTGAAGGACAAACTTCATGAACAGTCTTTTTGCACTCAGCCGTGAAGATGTTTGTTTCTGCTGCGATACCATCGACCAGTTTAACATGGGAGTCTACGGGAACTCATCAGCTGACGTTTTTCTTAGTTGCTACTTGCTTTTGTCACCTATCATTTGGTGTTTAATATTGTAATGGTTTAATGTTTTAGTGTTGTTGTCCAGTGTTGATTTAGTTATAATATAAAACATAAAATAGCGTAGAGTTAGAATAACGATCATCACCACTGATGACTTCAAAGGGCTGAAAAAAAAATCACATAATTGTTTTCTTTGTTTTAACGATCACAACAAATCACATTATTTTAAAACAAAAACCATTTAGGGATACAAACATAATTATAGGGGTGCAACGATACACAAAATTCACGGTTCGGTTTGATACTTTGGTGTCACGGTTCGATATTTTTTCGATACAAAAAAATGTTCATGCTTTTTTAATTTGTCATTTATTAAAATTATAAATATATATTTTAACTCAAAAGTACAGTTTTTAAATTTAATGTTGCTGAAACAACAAAGTAATAAAAAAAAAAAAAAATCTATGTGATGGAGAAATCACTCATCTTTGGAAAAGAGAGTTTATTACAGAGAAATGTCTCTTTCCAAAATAAAAGCTCTACTATACGCTTCTTCTGGGCTATATTCTCAGCAGCATATTAAACATATCAGGTCCCCATGAGGAGAATCATGTGCTATCGGCTGTCTAAATGACTCGGGTAAAGTTTGTAGCATGCGTGCTTGTTGTTTTTGTCTGCTTCCACTTGTCTTTGCACGAGGATGATGTCGGAGTAAATGTGCAGTCATATTTGTTGTGTTCCCACTAGTGCTGTCAGCGTTAATCTGAAATGACGTTAACGCCACAACACGGCAAATCTCCGTTAACGAGCTACCGCGGATCGCCCCGTGCGTGGGGCTGGACGGCGTCAACACGTTAACGAGCTAAGTGTGCTAACACACTAGTTCCCACCAATGAGCATTGCGTGGCACATCCAACATACTGTTTTACTTTAGTCCATGACGCGCTTACCTTCAGGGTCATACTCACATGAAAACCAAAATAGTTCCAAACGCCAGATCTGAATGAGGGTGGGGGAGGTTCAATTTGCCATGTTGCAAGGAGAGCTTAACTTCTGTCTGCTAGCTTGCCCTGCGCTCAGTGAATCTGCGCTCGACTACTCTGCCTAGGCTGCACTGTCGAGCGCAGATCCACTGAGCGCTCAACACAGACAGCATCGTCAGAAGGAAAGTTGATAAAATAAATTAAACATTTTGTATTGTTTGATACATATGCGTACCAAACCGAAAGCACTGTATCGAACGGTTCAATATCGATACGAGTATCATTGCACCCCTAATAATTACTGTCCAAAGATAGTAACTCATAATGAATAATGTGCTACTGATGTTAATATAAAGTTTACAAACACGTCATTGCACAACTCCAAAGGATATGCGGCCAATAAATGAAAAGCAAAGTTGCACAGAGTGAAAGCTGCTTCCTTAATAGATTTTTTATACAATTTTATACACCTGTCCCGTGGAAAGCTTTCACCTTCACAGTGTTATATGTTTCTTTTACATGCTGATTCAGTCCATTCAGTTCACATTTCGAGCCGTTACAGTGTTGTAATGTGACGTCTGCGTTTGTGACGCTGGTCCGGATATGCTGCAGTGTTCGGCTGCTTGCATTCAGATGCAGATCTGCACTAATTAATTCTCATGTTAAAGGGAATTAAACATTATACTGAAGAAAAGAGCATGCCGGTGTGAGTCACTTTAATATGTAGGCCAGATGAAACCAGAACTGTTTTTCTGTGATAGACATGCATTTATTCACATTTCCCCTAGCCAATTTCATTTCAATGTGAAATGAGGAGATGAGGTTAGGGGACGCAGAGAGGAGAGTTGGCTAATAGAAAACAATGATCGCTGTTTTATTCTCTGGAGGCTATTCTGCTGTTGTCAGTGCTCTCTCTTGCAAGCCGCACAATGCTTAGAGACAAAGAGAGAGATCAGTGGGGCCAAGTGCCTCTTCTAAAACACACGGCAGCTTATTAACCCCAACATGCACACACACACACAGACACACGGAGCATCACAGCGGGCTGCAAACCATATCAGGGAGTAATATATTGAGGTTATATTCAGGTTGTAATGGTGTTATTAAAGCAACAAGCTCAGGCTGAATAGAGAGAAAATCCTATTAAAATAATTATAGAGTCCTGGGATAGTAGTGGGTGTGTGTGTGTGTGTGTGTGTGTGTGCGTGTGTGCGTGTGTGTGTGTGTGTGTGTTTAAGTTAAGAAAAGGAGAAAGCGAAACAGCTTGGCTGCATATGTTCAAATATAATAGTGTGTGTGTGTGTGTGTGTGTGTGTGTGTGTGCGTTTGCGTCCTTGGCTAATGTCTAGTAATTGACTCTGCTAATAGTGATTGCCAGCTAATTTTATTTTCGTCAGCTTTTAGCTTAATTAGAATGCATTGCTGCTATATTCACTCAACCTGGACCTCTTAGAAATAATTATTTCTACCTCTAATTATAGAGTTATATTGTTACAAAAATTATAGTCCACTAGGTAGCATTAAAATCTAATTCAAAAATCTAGGTTTCTCGTTCTCTCCATTTCTCCTGTCAGTAGCTTTAGGCAGAGTTTAAATATCAACACAGAACACTGAGTGTTTGTATCGACAGAGTGGAAAAATACAACATTATTCTATTAATTAATACAAGTTATTTAATTTATGTGGGGCCTTTTCACCATAGACGTTCTTTCAAGGTGCTTTGTATGAAGACTCTATAATAGAAGAAAGAGAGACCCACCAATCAGATTATCCCATATGAGCTCACATTTGCTGACAGTAAGGAAAAAGAACTCCCTTTGAACAGGAAGAAACCATGCCAGGCAAGAGTATACACTTGGAGAGAGTGTTTGAGGGATATTGGGAAAAACTGTTTTTGTAATTCAAAACCAGAATTTTTTTTGATACTTTTGATGTTTTATTTTTTTTTTGTTGTTGTTGTTAAAAAGTCGATGTCTCATTCATTCTTGGCATACTGATTGAAGTCATCCATGTACAGGAGGTGGCTGACGATTGCTCCGTTCCATAGTCGGTATCTGTAGCCAGTCTTGTCAATGACCTTTTCTCTGCCCCACTCATGTATTGAGCTGTGTGCCTATTCATCTTAGCTGCTATGGTGCCTGATAGGAGGTTCCATGTGATACTGAGGCAGGTTATTGGCTGGTATTTGGATAGGACCGGTCCCTTGTCCGGCCTTCACTTAGCCATTCTGGGTGACTGTCATCGTGTCTCTCATTGACTAGCAGCTGGTTCATTTGTACTGCCAGACACTCATGGAGTGCAGACAGCAGACGTGTGTTGGCAGCTGGATCACCTAGTGGTAAGACTACGCTTATAGACATGCATATATACAGTATATAAGACCAGTTTACAATCACCTCCCAGAGAGCAAAGTTCCTCATGATTAACCTGTACCCCAACTTGCTAGTTGTAATTACAAAAAAAAATCATTTCAGTTCAGTTTTGTTCATACAGCGCCAAAACAGTTTATATTAAGGTAAGGTGAAGTAAAGACTGTACAATAACACAGAGAAAACAGAGAAAACCCCAACAATCAAATGACCCTCTGTGACCAAGTGCTTTGTGAAAGTGAAAAACTCCCTTTTAACAGCAAGAAACTTCCAGCAGAACCAGGCTCAGAGAGGAGCGGCCATCTGGGGTGATGGGAGGAAGACAAAAAAAGAAACTGTTGTTTAAGAGAGCCAGAAATAACTAATGCTTAAATGCAGAGAGGTGTTTAAATACATAGTGAGCGGAAAAGGTACCTAAAGCAGAAATACCCAGTACATCATGGAAAGCCCCCTGTGGCCTAGACCTATTGCAACATAATAAAAGGGACGATTCAGGGTCACCTGCTCCAGCTCTAACCATATAGTTAGAGCTTATCAAAAAAGAAAGTTTGAGGCCTAATCTTTAAAGTACGGAGGATGTCTGTCTCCAGAATCAAAACGTGCAGCTGTTTCCCAGTAAGAAAGCTGAAGGCTCTGCCTCCCATTCTACCATGAAATATCCCAGCACCACAAGTAAGCCAGCAGTGTGAAAACAAAGTGCTCTATTGGGGTGATACGGTACTATGAGGTCTTATTCAAGATCTTGTATGTGAGGACCAGGGTTTTAAATTTGAGTTAGGATTCAACAGGGAGCCAGTATAGGAGAAATCTGCTCTCTCTTTCTAGTCCCTGTCAGTACATCTTGATAATAACAAATTGCAGAAGTCCAGCCTGAGAGTAATAAATGGAAGATCACTCTGGCACAGGATGTTTCTAATTTTGAAAGCATTGCACAAATGGAAGAAACCAGCTCCTTAATATGTGCATTGAAGGACATATCCAAAAACGACTCCTCATAGTGTTACAGGAGGCAAAGGTAAAGCATCTGGTTAGATACCGTATTTCTAAGATTTTTAGTGCAGTGACCTCAGTTTTTCTGGATTTAGAGGGAGGAAATTAGAGGTCATCCAGTCTTTAAGACATTCCTGCAGTTTGACTAAATGGTGTGTGTTATCTGGCTTCATACATAGATAGAGCTGGGTGTCATCTGCATAGCAGTGTAAATGTATGCTATGTCTTCTGATGATGCTGCCTAAGGGAAGCATGTATGATGTAAACAGAACTGGTCCCAGCACTGAACCCTGTGGAACTCCATAATTAACCTCAGTGTGTGAAGAGGACTCTCCATTTACATTAACAAATTGAAGTCTATTAGATAGATATGATTCAAGTACCTTTAAAACCTACAGCATGTTCTAATCGCTCTAATAGGATATTATGGTCGACAGTATCGAACGCTGCACTGAGGTCTAGCAGGACAGAGATGAGTCCACTGTCAGAGGCCATGAGAAGATCATTTGTAACCTTCACTAAAGCTGTTTCTGTGCTGTGATGAACTCTGAAACCTGACTGAAACTCTTCAAATAAACCATTCCTCTGCAGATGATCTGTTAGCTGTTTGACAACTACTCTTTCAAGGATGTTTGATATGAAAGGAAGGTTGGAGATGGTCTATAATTAGCTAAGACAGTTGGGGCAAGTGATGGCTACTGCCAGCTGTGGTATGTAGTTGATTAATAGAGATATGTTGATCATATTTAAGATTAAAGCATTAATTAATGCTTTAACTTCTTTGTGCAGTCTTTCAGGGATCAGGTCTAAATGACACATTGATAGTTTGACATAATTAAGTCAATTGGAAATAAAGAGTCTAAATAAATATCAGTGGGATTGAAAGTAGCTGTAAATAATGTTACGCCTATGAGATGGTTATGAGTAATTGTTTTATTTTTAAAATTTTTATTTCAGAAGAAATTTATAAAGTCCTCACTAATTAAGGTTAAAGTGCTCTGACCTCAGTGTGGCTACAGCGCTGAAGAGAAACCTACAATTGTACTTTAATCAGTGATGAATAGTAAGATGTTCTAGTTTTACGGACTGCTTTCTCATAGACCAGCAAATTATTTCTCTAGCCTAAATGATGATCTTCTAAATTAGTGAGACCCCATTTCCTCTTATCTGTTTTAAGGTGGGGAGTTGGGAGTTACACCAGGGAGTCAAGCACAAGTGATCTGAGGCTTTGTTTTTCAGAGAAGGTATAGTTTCCAGAGTCATATGCAGTGAAGATGAAAAATAATAACAAGATTATCAATCTCTGTGGGAGTAGAGTTCAGGTTGCTGCTCTGCTTTGTGTTAGGATATGGCATTAAAGTAGATAACAGTGGAGGAATTATACCCTTAAACTTAGTTACAGCACTTTTCACAAAGTCCAGTCTGTAGTGGTCAAGATTTATCAAAAGTGGTCCAAGGAAAGAAGAGCAGTAAACCAGTGATGGGGTTTCCAAGGATCACTGACCCACATGGAGAGCGAAGGTCTCCAAAAGACGAGCTTCTGCACCACAAAAAGCCGAAAAAGGCAATGCTAGTTCTGAAAATAATACAGTGTTTACTGTGTATGGGGCTGCATCGCTGCAGACCAGTCAGGATGCCTGTGTCTTTTTTGGCAAATTTGAGAAGTTTTTTCCATTTGTGGATAATGGGTTTGACTGTGGTTGGCCTTAGAAATGGCTTTGTAACCCTTTCCATACAGGATGATGCCAGTTACTTTATTTCTCAGCTGTTCTTGAGGGTTTTTTAGAAGGCGCCACAATGTGTTGTTTTGTGGACTTATTCACTTTGTCACACAGGTTCTATATAAGTGGTTTCTTGATTTAACAGGTTTGGCAGTAATCAGGCTAAAACTGAACTCAGGTTTCCAAAAACATGTAGGTAATCACAGTTAATGTACCGAGATGTGAAAGACTCACTGCCAGTTGTTGCAAACGATTGCAGTTTTTGCCGCCAAGGGTCAGGAAACTAGTTACTAGGTTTAGCGGTCACTTAATTTTTCACATACGTCCAGGTAGCTTTGGATGACTATGCAATTATAATTTCAAAACTGTATATTATATATTTACTCTGATTATCTTTGTCTAATATTAAAATTGGTTTGATTATCTGAAACACATAAGTGCGACAAGTATGGAGAAAAACTGAATCAGGAAGGGGTGGAGTAGTTTCACAGCACTGTAACTGCCTTGAGAAGAATTATCAGAATCAGAATACTTTATTAATCCCAGAGGAAATTTTTGAATCCCTTTCCTACAAGAGGTAGATCCATATAGAGAAATGGACTTTAAATTTACTGCTATAGTTAGAGTCAGTAGTGGCATATAAACAGTGTTGGGGAGTAACGGAATACATGTACCGCCGTTACGCATTTAAAATACAAAATATGAGTAACTGTATTCCGTTACAGTTACCGTTTAAAAGGTGGTATTTAGAATACAGTTACTTTGTTGAAATAAATGGATTACATGGCGGTACTTCCCTGTTTCATATTGTGGCGGGTCAGGACTGTTTGGGTTTTGTTTGACAGCTACGTTCTGTTGTTCCAGGCGGCAGCGTTACTGTTGCCATAGTTACAGGGTGACGCTATCTCTTTGCGTGTTTCCTGGGTGAGAGAGGCCTTGTTGTTGTTGTTGTTGTTGTTGTTGTGCTAAGCTAATAGGCAGAATGCTACAGGTATAGCTCTAAAGAATGTAGCATCATGGGCAGTGTAGTCCGTGCTGCAGGGAGAATGGACTGCCATACCCGTTATGTGTCTGTGAGCGAGGGAGGGAGAAAAAGGAAAAGTACGAGCTGTCATCGAGCAGAAACGGGAGCTGGAAGCATGTAAATATAATAATAACCACTGCAGCCAAGAAGAGAGCCTGACGAGCCCAGTTGTAAGTAAGCTATTAAGACTCGACTGTACACCGTGTTCGTGTTTTCCTCTGAAACAATAAGTTCTGTTGGAGCAGCCTTTCAACGCCTCTCTCTGTCTCTGCTAGCAAAGTTGACCCAGACAACAAAGTAAAGCTAGTTTTCAGCTACGAGCCGACACAGAACCCACCGTATTAGCCAGAGGTCCCTTTACTACGGTTCGGAGCCGCGGACCTTCAGTAACAGTAATAAATCACAGCAATAGTACATTCATGTAGTTGTAAACAGCATGATAATATATTAAGTAATCCAAAGTATTCAGAATACGTTACTGTCATTGAGTAACGTAACGGAATACGTTACAGAATACATTTTCGGGCATGTAATCTGTAATCTGTAACGGAATACATTTTAAAAGTAACCTTCCCAACACTGCATATAAAACAGTGAAAAGAGAGGGGTGAAGGAGGGAAGTGACCAGTGCATTATGGGAAGGCTCCAGTAGCCTGAGCTTAACATATCTCAGATAACTTGATTCAGTCCTAATAGACTTTTTTTATACATTTATTCGATGGAACCACTGGTGGAATAGTATGAAAGCTTTTAAGAACATAGTCATGTGAAAAAATGCAACACTGCCCTTTTAGGTGCAGCAGGTGGGACGGCGAAGGCGAAGACTTGCTGCTGGTGGCATTTGTGCACATGTGGTTTGCACTATAACCGCTATTTAGACACTCAGATGCAAATATATCCAAGATATGACATTTTGTGCACAATAAATGGTCTGATTCTTATATAGCGCTTTTCTACTCTCCCGGGGTACTCGAAGCGCTGTATACAACATGCCTCATTCACAGACTCTGAGTGCTTTTTTCTAACAACATTCACACTCTGATGGACGCATCGCAGAGCAACTTGAGGTTAGTATCTTGCCCAAGGATACTTGACATGCAGACTGGAGGAGCCAGGGATCGAACCACCTTCCGATCAGTAGGTGACCTGCTCTACCTCCTGAGCTACAGCCACCCCAGATACAAAACAGGCTGATCGTTACCTGGATACTCGGTGCATGTGTACACGCTCATAGTAGCAGTTTAAGCCACATCAACACCCTGAAACAGGAGCAGCCAAACCAGTCGTGACAGCTCAATTTTGATCATTTCCATATTTTTCCTGCTGTCAAGGAAAATTAATTTTCCATTTTCTGACACTTATTGTCAGCAGTTACACAATAACTGCAAAACTAAGAATTTTCTCTGCATTTTTGCTATTATCACACTTACACTGTGAGCTATTAGATGAGAATTCATAAAAAGTATTTTATTTATATTTTAGGTGCCTGCAATACAAGCAAATGTAAATAGAGAAGCGCAGACGTGTGCTCTCTGTGAGCTGTGAAAAGGATCTGATGCAAATAGTCACAGCCTTGCCACTGAGCCTGTGATCACAATTTTAAATCCCTGACATGATTTTTTTTTTTCCCCAGAGCAGATTAAAATATTGTGTTATCTTAATTTGGTAGCATGAACCAAATCATTTACAACACACTATAATCACTTTAAAACTGCTTTAATGAGCTCCACTGGGGAAATTAGGAGCGCTGATACGTATTATCTTGAAAGAAAATGTAAGCTCGTTGACACGGTGCTTTTGGAGGCTTTGAGCGCGCATTTACTTCCTGTTCAGGTCCCTGTTTTAATCCTGGTACATCTTCACATCTCTCACTTAGCCTGATCGGGTTTTCAGCGTACACTTTATATTTCTTTGGCTCAAAAGAAATTGATGGACACAAACCTACTCTATGCTATTTTTAATTTTCAAGACCACATTTTATTAGCAGTGGATATGCTTTCACATGCACGTGAAATTAGTGAATTAACTCGATAGTAATATATACATAATGTATAACTCGAGAATATCAATTTCTGCCCCAAGCCTGAGATGTACAATACAAAACCTCTGAAATTTACATTTAAAATGAACAAGGTAATCCTGTGGAATTAATAAGACGATACACTTGGACATTTTATACAATACATACAATAAATAACCATCATGACATGCTTGAAATATCTGTACTAATGCACTAATATGAAAGTGAAGGCATACTTTCTTTAGATTCAAAGGTTTTATGCTATAATACACAAAACCTCTAATTTGCCTGTCTGTCCACAAACTTCTACACAGCAGCAACCAAATCTGAAACACCTGTGCCTCTTAGGCTACTGAAATTTCTTATCTTTATCACATATTATTCCAAGCAGCTACTTTCAGCTGTAGAAATTGTAGAGTTTATGAAATTGTTGTTCAAGCAACAGGTTTTATTTTTTTCTAAATTGCAGAAACACTGTGTGAAAAACATACATGCAGCCCATTATTCAACAGCTTGTAGAAACACCTTTAGCAGCAATAACTTGAAGTAAACATCCTCTGTCTCTGTCTCTCACATCATAGAGAACTTTGTCCAACTCTTGGCAAAGTTGTCTCAGTTAACTGAGGTTTGCAGGAATTAATTTGTGCACAGCTCTCTTTAGGACCCCGGCAGAGCATTTTAGTTACAGGGGACACGAAACGCTACAAATATGAAGGCTAACTTACATCATGGAAACCTAGGGTTGCCAACTGTCCTGTTTTAGCCATGACAACCCGTATAATGAGCAAAATTGGTTTGTCCCTTATTCTAACTTAAATGTGGCCTGCATTGACCATTACGTGCAATATCACTTTTGACCAACGGGTGGCACTCTTAGAAATCCCGAATCTGATTTGACCTATTAGACAAGTCACTCCTGTCGCTAGTTAGCTAACACAAACTAATGTAAGTCTGCTAGCTGCAACCAACCAACCACATGACGTCATGTTCAGTACTGACAGAAAATGGCGCTAAACATGTTTTTAAAACTTAAATCCAGCTTCACAGACAGTGTTACAGCGAGGCTCAGTGGTGTAAATGAGCCTTTATATGTCTTGCAACTCATGTCCCCTTTAACCTGGTGCTTTGCAACGACTGCAAAATAAGCCCAAGTCATCACCCTTCTTGTGTGTGACTTTTTCTTTCGTGTCCTTTGACTGAGCGTCTGTTTGTTTTCCTTTCCTGTTTCCTTTATGTGTTCCTGTGTTTCCCCCCCATACTACTTTGGATTCATAAAGATCAGGTGTTTTGTTCTCTTACCTGAGTTTCAGTCCTGCATTTCCTGTTCTTGATCTTTCCCATTTTATCATAGTTTTCCGATTCGCACTACAACCTGCTTTGCCTCTTATCTGTAGTTATTTTTATTTAATTTAATAACTGTACAGTACTCTCTGTACATAGTAACCACTGTCCTTGATGTAAATATGTAAAAATTGTGTATGTTTCTGTTCCGTGTCCTCTGTACTGTTTGTTTGTATATGTGTCTTTTTGGCTGCTGTTACAACCAAATTTCCCCTTGTGGGACAATTAAAGGATTATTCTATTTGTTCATTAATGACACAGTGTAATATGTAATGTGTTGTTGTTCATTTAATTGTATTTATCTCACTTCAAGACCTTGTAACCACTATTTTTATTTATATATTTATATATTTTTATTTATAATTTTTTATTGTGTCCTGATATGTCAAACTTTAGAATTCAGCAAGCTTTTACTTTCTTTTTCACATAACTATCTATACCCCAGTCTCTCTGTGTGAGCTTTATTGTTGACTTTGCATTGGTATTTGGCTTTTTTATTTATTTATGCAGCTGTTCACCTCATCCAGAAACAATAAGACAGGTTTGATCATAATATAGCTCTGTCTTCCTAAAAACAAAATGTGTAAAAATATATATATATTATTTGTAATTCTGAATGATACTTTTCCGACTGCTTTCAGGAGCTGTTGGCTCTCCGTCTGGTCTTCTTACCCTGATCAAGTTTATTGTGTTCAGTCAGCTCTGTTATAATGAAGAGATTTCTGCATGGATTTTTTAATGCTTTAGCAGAGCATTTCAGCACTTCCTAATTTACAAGAAATTTGACAAAATTGATCCATTCCATTATTCTGACTTGTTGGTGGGAAATGTGTTTGGTCTCAGTGTGCAGACGGTGTAGCAAAGAGGAGACAAATGTGTGTATTTAAGCTGCTGAGATTCTGTGTATAGGCACATGCACATGCAACAGTTTCTGTGTGTGGGTGCACTCTGATAGACATCAGGGAGCCAGATAGCTGAAGGCATTAGGAGAGGAGAGGAGGACATTAATCTAAAGAAAATTAAAATCTGGAGCGGTGCATTTAGGATGGAAAGCGACCGCTACTTCTGATAAGAAGTGGTTAAGGAGAGCACAGATTTAGATAAATAGGCAGGAGAGAGAAAAGAAGAAAGGAGGGAAAGCCAGAGAGAAGAAGAACAGGAGGTATAGAAGTGAGGAAAACTAGATTATGTGGAGTGTGCAGAAAAGGCTGGAGGTGTGGAAGGAAGGAACAACCCAGAAATGAAAGGAGGGATGGAGTCAGAGAGGAATGAGAGGAGGTGAAAGCAAAAGAGAAAGAGGAAATAGAGCGGAGTGTCCAACAAAATCACCAGGACCTGAGCAGGCTGCTGAAATGGCCTCAGTGTGTGTGTGTGTGTGTGTGTGTGTGTGACCAGACCATACTCCAGATAACCTGATGTTATTGATGCTCAGGACCACAGAGCCACTGCTATCTACATGTGCTGCATAACACAGGCACACACACGCACGCACACACACACACACACAGTGAGTGATAGCAGTGCCACAGAGGTGGCTGTCTGAGGTTAGCAAAGCTGTGCTCAACAGAATGTTGTAGATTTAAGAGTGCGGCAAGTCGACAAGATGTGGAACAGATTTAAGTGCAGCCTGCAGCTTCTGCTGTCCACTGACACACTACACGACATTTTACATGAAGACGGGCAAAGATATGGCTCTGGCTTTTATAGACCCTTTATTTCATGTTATTTACTGACTAGATATATTGTTTTTATTTGCAACCAGAAGAAAAAGACGAGAAGATGCTAATTTAGCCACAAATGTGAAAATTCTTTTTCATGTGTATCATGGCTCTCATAATACTGTAAACCAGCCGTCCCCAACCCCCAGGCCTCGGACCGGTACCGGTCCGTGAGTCGTTTGGTACCGTTTCACACCTGAGTTGAGGCTCAGGTGTGAAATGTATAGTTTTCAGGGTTTTTATCGGTTTTCAGCATTATTTTGTTTTCGTTTTTATCGTTAACTCGGTTTTCCTGGGTCTTTTCACGTGTGTTATGAATAAATCTTCTTTTTTTCAGTACCGGTACTAGTTTTATTTTGTTGTATTTATCCACGACACCTTAAAGGCCGGTCCATGAAAATATTGTCGGGCATAAACCGGTCCGTGGCGCAAAAAAGGTTGGAGAAGTTCATTAAATATAATTACTGGGGCTTTTTTATACTATATATTGACACTGAAATTAAAAAAAAAGATGAAAGATCAGTAGGAATAAGATCCAAGCCAACCATGCATCAGATACCCAGGAATAATGAGTTGTGTAGGGGATCGATGCCACAGATTTCAAAACACAAAAACTCCTCACAATACCACAGACATCTCCGAGTCAATACCATAGACGTGAACATGAAGCATTTGCAAATACTTTAGGAAGATGGTCCCATGTCACGAGCTCCTCCAAGAATGCCTCAGACAGTTGAAGACAGATGAGGAAACATAACAGGGGGAATGATGGACGACCAAGCTCCTGCATGGACTGTACCATCAACGGATAGAGGAAGTAGGCGGCATCACAAAATCCTACCTGTGACTAGTAGAGAGCTAAAAGAACATCACAGGGGTCTGAGCATGACAGCACAAAAACAGGCCCTAAGCACCAGCTCAATACAGGCAGGAGTCTACTCTGTGGGGTTGCAGACTGTGCGTGGGTCCCCCCCGATGATTATCCAACGCATAGTAGCAGGATGCAAACTGGGACCATGTACACTGAGAGGCACAGACAAGCGGCTGGTATAGTGTACAGGAACATCTGTGCTGAATATGGACTAGTACGGATGGACTACTCTCACAGCTCAACACACTCAAAGATTAAATTCACTGAGCAATTACAGCCTTGCTAACTTCAATGGTATTTGTTAACTAGCTCTCTCCCACTTTGCAGATTCTCCTTGAATATCGCTATTAAAGTTAGCAATTGTCAAATTAGCCACCTGTGCTTTATTCATCTTAATTCAGTTACAAATAAACCTTTCAAACTTTTCATTACTTGTATGTCTGCTCTTTGGATCCAGTCTCTGCAAAGCCACGATAGTATCGCTTTTTAGAAGCGGTCATGCCGATAAAGTACCTTTGGGTTGAATTTTAAGATAATATTATGATGCAGGAAGTAGTATTCTGATGCTGCTTTCAGAATAGTAAGGAAATAGACAGTCCCACAGTAAACTCAGTTTACAGCATCAGTCCTCTTTCAGTTATGTTATCTTTTTGTGTTCTATGCAGTGGTTTAACTGACCCAGCTGGACAGCTTAGTGTCCTCTGTGGTTTTAGAGGAAGCGATCATTGATTCATGTCCTAATTAGGCAGATTTTACCAGAGTTGGGAAAAGTACAGACATTCCCTACTTAAGTAAAAGTACAGATACTTGTGTTAAAAATACTCAAGTAAAAGTAAAAAGTGTTCTTTGATCAATGGTCATGAGAATTTGCATAATTATGATGAACTGACCTCCCAGCCCATTGTTCCTTCAGTGGGCTGGTTTCAGTCATTGTGCAAATGTCCTGTTTATAAGATTGAAACCTGCAGTCAGCTGAGACTGAAGACGTCACCTGATGATGACGAAACGTTTCTCCCACAAAACTCTACGTCCAGATGAACAGAATCAACTTTTGGAGATTTACTCCTCTGGATGATTGAGCATCAAGACGTTTTTCTGACAAGAACCAGAAGAAAAAAGGAAAATGAAAAATATTTCTGTTTCCTGTCGCCCACATGGTAGAGGATGTCTTTGTCTCTAAACAGTAAAATGTGTACAGTCAGTGGTTACAGTGGATTCAGCAGGTGGGGGAACCCTAAAATTGGTTGTAATGGTTAGGTGTGAGTAAAACAAACACATCTCACAATAATTACAATAATTTCACACAAAGCTTGGTTTTTTTTGCTGATGTTTGTCGAGCTGATAGAAACGTTACATGCAAAATTATCTGCCACTTCAAAATATCGCTCCCTTTATGTTCACTCATCTTCTGCAGTTAGCCAGATGCTGAAGTAGCAGGACTGCAACTTATGGACAACTGCAGAAAGAAAGAAAGAAAGCGCTGGCCCCTGACTATGGCACACGTCATCTCATTGTATGTGACATCCCCTCCGGTGATCAGTACAGCAACAGGACTGCCTCTGATATCGTACTGTTTACGCTCACATTGGTTTGATGTTTGAAGACCTGCAGTGACGTGAAATAATAACACCGCTCTAATCTGTTAAACCAAAAATAACGAGCTCATTTTGAAAATGTAAGGAGTAGAAAGTATAGAACATAGATAGTACAATAACAACGTACTTCGTTACTTCCCATCTCTGGGTTTTGCATACAACTTTGGGGTGCCAAAATGTGCGATATTAATATCCTGTGTGAGTTAGCCTGCGCGTTGGCAGTCTGCATATTGAGTTGGGCATTTTGTTGCCTCCAGCAGCAGACCTGAGCATCCTCGCTGCAGCTGTCTGACACCTATTTAACACCACAGTCAGTCTCCTGACCTTTTTATTCAGTAAGAAAAACCCTCCATTATGGTTTGTGGAATCACTCAGGTACTCTAAATGTCTGTCTGTCAGGTGGCCTGACAACTTTAGGCCACACACACACAAACACATACAAAGACTAGCAGCCGCTGGCCAGTCAATCACTCAGAACAAAGCTTGGAAGCCCAGAGTCAAACCTAGTAGACCATGTGAAAGAGTGATAGTCTGTGAGGCTGTGTGTGCATTTCAGTGTGTCAGAGTGATGACTGCAGCTGTAGCAAAAGAATGGCCATCAATAGGGCTGAAATGAGCCAAACATCCATGAGTTAAATTGTATTATGTGGATCATCCATAGTGTCCACAGGCCAGAAAACGTGTGAGTTTGTCATTTGTACAATAGAGTGGGTCTTGGTCACCTCACATCATAAAATATCAAGCACGATAGAGCGGGAAGCAATAACACATCTGTGATGTCTCTCAGTTACAAAAGGCAAGATTTTTAAGATCATAACTCCCTAAAAATGTGGCCACAAAAACTCATGTTGTGCAGTTTGTGCCTGATGTTAGACTAACCAGCATGCTGTGCACATAAACCATTATCAATCAATCAATCAATCATAGCTTTATTCGCCACATGCAGGTTGCCCTGCAGTTCCCCCCCCCCCCCCCCCCCCCCCGACCTTACACACACAACACAGACATTACATGGGGATACAAGTCGGAGATCGGTAGCGTTACAGAAAAACACTGAAATATACACTACAATGGGAAAGTACAAGAGGAAAAGAAGAGACCTCTACTCATGCTGTGCTTCCATGGGAGGACAGCATGAGGACAGGAAACAAAAAAACTCCTCTGCACAAAAAAGCACATAAATGTCCACAGCACAACTTTGTGAAAGACATGACAAGCCACATGATTGGGTGGGGGGTGAGGAGTAATCCGAAGCGAACACAGCAGCCGCCCTGCACAGCGCTACCATACCAGCGCGGCACACAGACCCACCGTGTTCCCCCGCAGGAAACAAGCATCGAAGGCTACAATACATAAACTAGCAATGGAAACTGCAGTGCATCATGTGTCTTGGACACTTTGTTTGTTTGTCAAAAATGTAAATTTCCTCCAATGAAAACACTGCTCTAAATTTTGACAAAATATATTTCACAGCAAGTCAGCCATGAAGAGGTGGGCCACCTAAAATCACACAGCAAGGTCAACAGATGCTGAGGTGCATGGTGCACATGTTCTCTGAAGTGACACAACACACTTCATCCAGCTGATGGAAGTCAGAACAACTGAGGTACAAGAAGTAGGAATGCTAGCTTTACTATCTCGATGATACAAGTTCAGTCCCGCTCTTCAGCTCCACTTGCACTTCGTGTGCCAGAGGAGGAAAATAGCAGCGTGGACTTTTTATTCTTATTATTCTTTTATGCTTATTCCAATAAAAAGGATAAGAGTTCACTGGTAAAGTGCAAACTGTGTCCAGAACACATCTGCATTATACTGCTAACACAACTTCAGCTCTTTGCAAGGATCTGAATGCTAATGCTAAGCTGTCCAAGAACCCAAAGTGATGTTAAAGTTGAGCGACCCGAGCCAACAGCCAAATCCTGAACTTCACCAGGCAACAAACTGAGCTGCAGCCTGTTAGTGCTTCTCAAGTAGAATCACTGTTGGGATAACTTTAAGCTCTCTTTGTGCTGGTTTTCCTCTTTGCTTCCTGTTCATCCCTAAATACTAAGTCCCCATTAGGATAGGAATTTGTGTTGGTATATGGGACTGTGGATGATAGAGCTCCAATGTGAAAATTATCCGTGTAATATGTGTAATACATTAGCTTTTTTGAGTAAGGACCTCGACACTGTGGATTTGACCATTTGACCACACAGCATGCACAAATGTCTTTGATATGCTGCATAGCCACGGTGGACAAAGTGGACAAAGCAAGGTCCATAAAGACATGGAAGAATGAGTTTGATTGAATAGAAGTTGACTGGCCTACACAGAGTCCTGACCTTTACCCGGCAGAACACCTTTGGATTGAAATTGAATAAGAGACTTCAAGTCAGACGTCAGTGTCTGACCTCACAAATGTGCACACTCATTTTCCCAGAAGTCAAAGCTGTTATAGCTGCAAAGGATGGGCTAGCATCATATTAAACCCTGTGGATTAAGAATGGGGTTTCACTCAAGTTCATATATGTGTGACAATAGAGTGTATCTGCGTTCTTGTGTTCAGCCCAGGTCACCGTGCTGATCTGAAAGCTCGCTTATTATGAGCTGTGAGTGAGTGAAGCAACAGGAAGCTAAACGTGGAGGAGCTGCAGGACAGGATGAAATATGTGTGTGTGTGTGTGTGTGTGTGTGTGTGTGTGTGTGTGTGTGTGTGTGTGTGTGTGCGTGTGTGTGTGTGTGTGTGTGTGTGTGTGTGAGATGAAGTGTGTTTAGCAGATAATTTGTGGTGTGCAGGTGATTTCCAGTGATAGGGTTAAGGTTGGCTAGCTTTCCATTAGCCTGGACATCATTCAGTCACCTTCACTTTCACCCTTCCTCAGGCCATACATTAACATTCACTCCATCTGTGTGTGTGTGTGTGTGTGTGTGTGTGTGTGTGTGTGTGTGTGTGTGTGAGAGAGAGAGAGAGAGAGAGAGAGAGAGAGAGAGAAAGAGAGAGAGAGAGAGAGATAGAAAAAGACAGAGAGAGAGAAAGTGTAAGTATTAATCTCCTCAATATTGTCTCCATGAAATTGACATTTGACAGTAATTGTGTAGCGACAGCAATCCGGTCCTCCCTGTGCTGTGATTGGATGAGGATATTACACACACATACTATGATCAGTCACACTTCCTGCCAGTTAACAGCACAAATATAACAGCAAAACAAATTCACACAGTCTTAAACTGGATGGAGAGATGGGTAGATTTGGATTATCTCAACACCATGAAACAGACAGAACAAGACATTTATTAGACCTGAATTAGACCTTTATTAGAGGTCTTTTATTAGAGAAAGCTTTTTATACTGAAACCTTTGCAGCGCTGTTCTGCTTCTATCAGTTCTTCTCACACAAGTCTGACAGTAAAACTATTTAATAGAATTGTAAATGAGATTTTAATTTGCTTTATTGCCAAGTGTAACAGAATATCTACATCCTAAATATGAAGCAGCACTTAGCTTAATGGCTGAATGCAACAGAAACAGAGAGCCTGGCTCTGCCCGAAGGTAAATCTTCTACTTCTGTGACACATCGAAATGTTGTTTTTTTCATCCAAGCATCTGATCAGGAACTCACGCTGACATAAATTACTGATATTTCTCTTGTATTCACGTAGCCAACAATTCATGTACAGATTTCTGTAATATGAACAGTAACATACTATAATAGCAACGGTAAGAAACCGTAATAGAAAATATGGGCTCACTACTGCTATTCTTCTTCACTGTAATTCCATTTCACAGCATTAAAACCCGACCCTGAAAAAAAAAAAACAAAGCCAGAGATTTCTTTTAAAATTCAAATTTTAGCAGAGCAATTGAAGTGGCAGCAAAAAGACAATCGATACATATATCATAATTATTATACACATATCATTATTATTATTGATTTATGTGTATGTGAGACATTTTTAAATGCATTTTTTCTGGCTTGACCACTGCCTTTCAGCTCTATATTGGTATATGTCTATCTATTTAAATAGATAGGCTGTTAGTGGAGCTGGTCTATCGTAATAGAGTCAGTTCAGCTGGTGAATGATCCATGATCCCAAAGTAAGAACAGTAAAATAAAGATTAGCTCATTAGACAAACAAATGTGTGTAAAATGTATATTTTCCTCTGCCTCTTCTGATATCATTTGTAATTAGAGCTCCCATTTCTCCATGTTAGCAGCGATCTAACATGAGTGTAGAGTTTTGTGCTGTAGATGCAGTCCTTCACCGAACCATTTTTTTTCTGAAGCTAGCCAGATGGTCAAATTTGGGTCATAAAGGTGAAAAGTGGTGAGTAACTAAATATCAACCAGATGAAAGATGACCACATAAAACATTAGATGTTTACCGTCATTGATTGGTTGGATAATTAATTATGCCTCATAATTAAGGAGGCTGAGAAGGGAAGGGAGTTAGTAGCGAGCTGCTCTGCAGTGAAGTCACAGGAACAGGGAACAAGCTCCAAAGGTTATTTAGAGGTATGTAAATCATGGATTCATTCAACAGCAGGATAGCTCCAGGTAACATCCTGGCCTCCTGTTTATTTTTATATAGTTTAACTATACAGTTTATAGTTATATGGATTTTTTATTTTTATTTCATTTCCTTTTATTTTATTTGTTTACTTTTTGCAGTAAAAAGTGTTTACAGTACGGATCAGTAACTAGCATGCATCTAGTATGCTATATCAAGTTTACTAATGACTTCATGTAAATCATTTACTCTTCATTTGTCAGGGAAAACCTAACTGCACTTTGGTACAGTCATGACAGGGTCAGCAGAAACACAACTGCTACTTTGTTAGATGTTTATGTAGGCCAGCCGAGGAAGATGCCGTCCTTAACGGTTGTTAAGTGATGATGTGACGAATCCTACTTCCAGGCCTAAAGTAGTCTGCGTTTAATATGGCTTTTGTGTTGTTAACATGTTTAATGTTTTGTATTTTCTTCTATTTAATCTCAAAAAGCTCCTAAAACAGTCAGTGATCACTGTTGACCTCCCTCGGCTTTTATTACCGCTAATCATTTATTTAAGCTCAGTTTTTAAAACCTTAGGATGTAACTACAGCCCAGCCCATGCAGCAGTATATGAATGACTAACCTCGTATTGTGGATGGATTATCTCAGTTGTTCTCCTGGCTGAAGTTTGGTCCTTTTACAGCATCCTGCCATGCGATTACATTTGTTCCTGACCACCGAGAACACTCACGTTAACTTTTATCGAGTGGAAAAAAAGTTAGCTTGTTTATATTATGCTAACATAGCTGTGTCGCTAGCGGTCACGTAGCACATCATTATATACCAGCTAGCCAAACTTCAGTAACCCTACAAACGTCACTGCTGTTTAGTTTTCTGTCTTCATTTATGTTGGAAGTGATAACAGAGCTGTACGTTTTAATTTGTTTCCAAAACCCCGCAGTCAGGACATGCTATATTGTATTTAGATAGAAGCTAGCGAGCTAACTTCCTGCTAACTTCTAACTCCGTTAAATGTCATAAATTCAGTTTTCATGGATGCCTGGATGTTAAACTCAATTGTTACACCTGGTAGAGCAGAACGCTGATCATTTTATTAAAGATGAAAGACAGTTTTTCAACTCTCAGTAATGCCATAGTGATCGTTTGATATATGGACCTGCAGCGGAGTTTAGGCCCAGACACGGCTAGTGACGTCAGACTTAACGACCGGATCCTGACAACGTGAGCATGAAAATACACCATATTGTTTCAACAGGGTGACAGGACAGGTTGCTTTTGTTTATTTGTTTTCTAAGTAGGGTTGATGAAGTGTTTGTGTAAATATAGTGGTTTTGTTTGTATAAAAGGTCATTTCTGGCAAAACACCAATGCCGACAATTAGCCCTCCATTGCCTGTGTCTGTCTCTCTGTTTCCTTCCACCTCTAAGCACCTTGGACAGGACCTACAGCCATTCCATCTCTGATTAAACCTAATAATTAGCTCTGTGTGTGTGTGTGTGTGTGTGTGTGTGTGTGTGTGTGTGTGTGTGTGTGTGTGTGTGTGTGATTTTTATCATGGTTTTGAGGACATCCTATTCTTCTCCAATCATCTGCCCATTCCCTGTGGGCAGAGACTAATTAAAATCAATAGTCTCCTCAGACTGACACTGAAGATTCAGCTACGATGAAGCAATGCAACCGAAAGACAACAATCTTCAAATAACTCTGCTTTCCTAGGATGTGTCTTTTAAAAGGGGGAAAAAGTCAAGGAAAACATGCTTTAATACATTCACCACTGACAGATGAAACCAGTTACTTGTAATTCAAAAACCAGAGAGTGTCAATGTTGATTAACTCTGGTCTTGACAGTGAAGTCTTTTTCAGCCTGGCAAGGTGAGGGGAGAAAGGAGGAGGAGGCAGGGGGTAAAAGGTCACAGAGACATTGTTGACCTAAAGATGTGCCTGCAGAGATACACAAAAACCCTTTTCTGTGCATACAACAGATATATCACTACAGTGCCTCAGAGACTGACTGTACAGTACACGTGACAATGCAAGCTAATATGTCCCCAGTAGAATTGGCTCATGTTGTTTATATTTATTTATGTTCTATGAGACTGTTTTGGTTAGCAGCTCTCAGGCCAGCTAACTATGGGTGCATAGTGCCTCAAATACGTACAACGACACCAAACGCGTAGAAAAAGGACAAGTGTATTCATGTAGACACACATTTATTCAGGTTTGCAGTGTGTGACTTTTAAAAGTAATAGGCGGTAGGGTTCAAAGGCATGGCACACATTTTCATTTCTAAGCACGACACCCACTTCTGTCAGTGAAGCCAGATGACATACACATATTAGTTAAACTGCAGTAATGTCTTAAACACATAAAGACCAAGATGACTTCTAATTTTCTGCTTCTAAGTACAGATTAAAACTTGTTTATGTTTATGGTGCACGGTCTTAAAGATCTTAGAAGAATGGCTAACCAGAATCTTACTCTGGATGAGGCAACTCTTATTGTGATTTGGCGCTATATAAATAAAATTGAATTAAAATAAAATATGAGAGGAAACTAAGAAAAGACTGCAAATGTTTACCATTTAAAAACACATTTTGTTCAATTAAAACGATATATAGTACTGAAGATACAGTATACTGGGCTAGAAGGCATGTCAAATTTAGCTTAGGAGACTGGATTTGCCCAAAAGAAATGCTATTTAATTGTTTCCAGTTCCCCAGGTGTGGGTCAGCTCCATCCACTACTTACCTGAAACAGAGACACAGGCCAGCCCAGTGACAGATGGAATTATTCCATCTGTGACAGATTCGCTTGATGTGACAACGGTTAGTTTCCTCCTGGTTCCACGCAGATCTCAAACATCGACTTTTTTGTTTGTTTTTTACTGAAGTAGTTTGGTAGGTGGAAGCAGCTGAAAGTAGGTAAGCTGGATGTAACTGATAATGAATACAAAGCATAGCAATAGTATAGTTTTTAAATCTGAACATCCACCAGGTCTTCAATGAAGCACTCAGTGAACTATGCTTGTAAAGCATTTTAGCCACGTGCAATGCAAGCAGATGTTATTCTTCTATTACAAAGAGGTGAAAATAAACTCAGAGGGTAAGTGTGAACTCTTTAACTAACACTAAACAGGTCACTAGTGATATGGTCATTATCACAGTGAAAGATAATGAATAGATGACGTCAGGATTCCAGATATGAACTATTGATAAAACTGTAACTCTGTAACCATTTGTGGGTATTTACTAAACATTTAAGAACTAAAGTGAGTAATAGGGACTGCAATGTCACCTATTAAGCATGAATAGGAGTGTGTTGTGGCCTCTTGCACTGTGTATGTATAACTGATGTGTTAATAGTGGGATGGGTGTAGGTGATAGCAGTGTAGCAGTGTTTAGTCCCATCCCACATATTAGCAAATGCTTTCTATCCATCCATCACAGTGTGCCTGAAACACACCACCAAATAGACACATTCATCAAAGCCTCTGAAGATCACAACACGCACACACAGACACACACACAAGTGAGATACACACACATCATCTCAGCCAGATCTATGCCTCTGTGGGCGCAGCCAGCACAGTTTCTCTCTCTGTCTCACACACACACACACTCTTGCTCTCTCTCCCTCTCTCTCTCTCTAATAGTGTTGTGGTTGACGGAGTTGTGTGTGATGAATTGTATGTCTCTTCCAGACTTCTCAAAGTAAATTTTCTAAAGACTGCTACCCATTGGAGGGTAGAGGCGATGATAGGAGACTGGTCAGTGTGTGTGTGTGTGTGTGTGTGTGAGAGAGAGAGAGAGAGAGAGAGAGAGAGTTAGAAGGGAGGTCAGTATCACTCAGTAAAGCCTTTGTCTAGTGAGTTGCCACAGAAACTCTCATTCACACTATTTTGTGTTACCAAGGCAGCGCAGGAGTCATGGTCAAAGGGCTTTTTGTAAGAACAGGAGTGATGCAGTTTACAAATTAACAGATAAAAGAGTAAAAAAAAATCCTTACACTGCAAAATTAAAGGCTTCACATGATAAAAAATAAACTGAATATCTTCACAGGTGCCAAAAATCTTAACTGAGCAGGTCTCTACCCGGGATTTAGGCCAGATCACCGAGCCGCCAAGTCTTGAATATTTGGCCAGATCAGTAATTGTATTGTATATAATTGCTCGGTTCTCTCCCTCTGAGTCTAAGAAACAGTTCTTGTCCATATTCAAAACCTCCCTTAAAGGCTTCAGTGATTATTATACCGTATACTAAGACATATAAACAGCACCATGGGAACCTCTCTCTGTGCCAGGCTTTGTCTTAGTTCTGCACCTGAAACCTCAAAATCTCAAAATTTTGAGATTTAGAGAAATCATTATTGTGCTACAGTGGGCTGCTAACTGCGAATCAAACTTTAAACCAAGGCGATTCCTTCTTTAAAAGAGTGGTTGATTCGCTCAGTAGAAATCAGTTCAATTGAATTTTATTCATATAGCACCAAATCACATTAGTTTTCTCAAGGCCCCTTTTGTTGACCCTAGGAAACCACATCCGTCAGATGACTTTCTATGAGTAAGCACTTGGCCACAGTGGGAAGGAAAAACATCCTCTTAACAGAAACAAACATGGGTTAGGGAGGGGCAGAGAGGGGCAGCCAACTGCTCCCCCAAAAAACCCCACACTGTGGAAGAGAGCCAGAGATCAACAACTAATAAGAATCACTCAGTGCATCCTGGGAAGCTGACAACAGCCCAGACCTATTGCAGTGTAACTAAGTGAAGGGTCACCTGATCAAACACTGATAGTATGAATAAGACCTTTAAGTAATTTATCTTGTTGCACAGCAGAGCTAATTGTGAAGTCAGCTGAAGGTTGATGCTCATAATTCACGTTGTTAGGAGCGAGCGTGACGGCGTCATAATTGTGAACAAACCCAGTTTGACACAAAGCCTCCGTTCAAGAGTCGAGATTAGACAGATCCAAGTAACTAGATGGCGAGCTAACCTGCTCAGACTGCTGTGAAGACCGCTGGGACAGAAACCTGCACAACTGCAGATTTCATTTTCCAATTCAGCGTTGAAGAACAGACAGTTCATAACTGAGTTCAGGGTCAGTTGTCCTGCCGTTCCTACTACTTATGACACTGGTCCAGTGGGAGCTTTCTTATTCTTACTGATTAAATATAATTATTATTACACATGAACTCTGCCTCAGCAACATCATCCCATCCCTTAAGCCCGTCGAACAAAACAAACCAAAACAAGCATTTTATCAGTTAACTCATAGCTGACACTTTTACACAAAAGCAAAGACAAAGGTTTTCATACAGAACTACAAATATAAGTTAGCTTATGATATTAATAACAATGTCTCTGCTTTTCATCCGCTGCAAAATGCCAAATATTTTACACACACACACACACACACACACACACACACACACACACACACCTACTTTAAAGACGAGTGAAAATTTCTGCTTCCTGTTTGATAAAGGAGCAAGATGGTAGAGATATAGAACAGAACATTCAGCCTTCAAACATTTTAGTAATACAGAAAATTAGCTTGTATCCTGTTACATTACTCAATGAGAGTAACGTATTCTGAATATGTTGGGTTACTTAATATATTGCCATGTTTTTTACAACTACAACTACTATTGTACTACATGTACTATTGCTGTGTGATTTATGACTATTACTGGAGGAGTCACGGGTTGCTCTGAGGATCCACACGCTGGACTCTGGAGTTGCGATTTAACAGAGAAGCTTTTATTTACAATTTCTTCACCAAGTGTATTTACAGGCAGTGCGAGGATTGTGCTATTTATAAGACGTGAGGGGCAGGGAAACAGGGGAATCACACACACGACCACTCCGACCTCTCTGCACACGGGGAAACATGGGGACGGGGAATCTAGAGACACAGAAATACCCCCCACTTTGCAGTTATTTATTTGTAAAAAATGTTTGGGATCATGTCTGATTTTCGTTCCACTTCTCACGTGTTCACCACTTTGTGTTGGTCTTTCACGTGGAATTCCAATAATATTGATTCATGTTTGTGGCTGTAATGTGACAAAATGTGGAAAAGTTCAAGGGGGCCAAATACTTTTGCAAGCCACTGTATATAAATAAACCAGTGATTTACACACAGTTTTAATGTTAAATTAAATTATCTTCACTTTTATTATCCATCCATTTTATTCCACAGGAGGGCTGCAGCCTAGCCATCATAGAGCTGGTAGACCCTGGACAGTCTGTCGCAGGGCTAACACAGAGAGACAGTCAATCACTCATTTTCACACATATGGACAATTTAGATTCCCCAGTTAACTTAACCCCACTAATTGCATGTCTTTGGACTGTGGGAGAAAGCTGGAGTATCCAGCAAACACAGGGAGTGTCAGCAGTTATAAATTATATTCTTACATGTATAGTTGATACTGTGTTGCTGTGTCCACATTTCTATA